>NC_134404.1:183990-557475 GCF_038048845.1 Mixophyes fleayi | reverse complement strand
TGGAGAGAGAGAGAGGGAGACTGCAGGAGGGGAGAGAGAGACTGTAGGAGGGGAGAGAGACTGCGGGAGGTGAGAGAGACTGCGGGAGGGGAGAGAGAGAGAGACTGCGGGAGGGGAGAGAGAGAGAGACTGCGGGAGGGGAGAGAGAGAGAGACTGCAGGAGGGGAGAGAGACTGCAGGAGGGGAGAGAGAGAGAGACTGCAGGAGGGGAAAGAGAGATTGAGACTGTGGGAGGGGAGAGAGAGAGAGAGACTGCAGGAGGGGAAAGAGAGAGACTGTGGGAGGAGTAAGAGAGAGACTGCGGGAGGGGAGAGAGAGAGACTGCAGGAGGGGAGAGGGAGAGAGACTGGGAGTGGAGAGAGAGACTGCAGGAGGGGAGAGAGAGAAACTGCAGGAGGGGAGAGAGAGATTAAGACTGCGGGAGGGGAGAGAAAGTGAGACTGCAGGAGGGGAAAGAGAGATTGAGACTGGGAGGGGAGAGAGAGAGACTGCAAGAGGAGAGAGAGAGACTGCGGTAGGATAGAGACTGCAGGAGGGGAGAGAGAGACTGCGGGAGGATAGAGAGACTGCAGGAGGGGAGAGAGAGAGACTGCAGGAGGATAGAGACTGCAGGAGGGGGGGAGAGAGAGACTGCAGGAGGGGAGAGAGAGAGAGACTGTGGGAGGATAGAGAGAGACTGCAGGAGGGGAGAGAGATTGAGACTGCGGGAGGGGAGAGAGAGAGAGAGACTGCGGGAGGGAAGAGAGAGATTGAGACTGCGGGAGGGCAGAGAGAGAGAGAGACTGCAGGAGGAGAGAGAGAGAGGGAGACTGCAGGAGGAGAGAGAGAGACTGCAGGAGGAGAGAGAGACTTCGGGAGGTGAGAGAGAGACTTCGGGAGGGGAGAGAGAGAGACTGCGGGAGGGGAGAGAGAGAGAGAGACTGCAGGAGGGGGGAGAGAGAGAGAGACTGCAGGAGGGGAAAGAGAGATTGAGACTGTGGGAGGGAAGAGAAAGAGAGAGACTGCAGGAGGGGAAAGAGAGAGACTGCTGAAGGAGTGAGAGAGAGACTGCAGGAGGGGAGAGAGAGAGACTGCAGGAGGGGGGAGAGAGACTGAGAATGCGGGAGGGGAGAGAGAGAGACTGTGGGAGGGGAGAGAGAGACTGCAGGAGGGGAGAGAGAGATTGAGACTGCAGGAGGGGAAAGATAATTTGAGACTGTGGGAGGGGAGAGAGAGAGACTGTGGGAGGGGAGAGAGAGAGACTGCAGGAGGGAAAAAAGAGAGACTGCAAGAGGAGAGAGAGAGAGACTGCAGGAGGATAGAGAGAGACTGCAGGAGGGGAGAGAGAGCGAGACTGCGGGAGGATAGAGAGAGACTGCAGGAGGGGAGAGAGACTGCGGGAGGATAGAGAGAGACTGCAGGAGGGGAGAGAGAGAGATTGCAGGAGGAAAGAGAGACTGCAGGAGGGGGGAGAGAGACTGCAGGAGGGGAGAGAGAGACTGCAGGAGGGGAGAGAGAGACTGCAGGAGGGGAGAGAGAGAATGCAGGAGGGGAGAGAGAGAATGCAGGAGGGGAGAGAGAGACTGCGGGAGGGGAAAGAGAGAGAGACTGCGGGAGGGGAAAGAGAGAGAGACTGCGGGAGGGGAGAGAGAGAGACTGCGGGAGGGGAGAGAGAGAGACTGGAGGGAGAGAGACTGCGGAGGGAGAGAGAGAGACTGCGGGAGGAGAGAGAGAGACTGCGGGAGGGGAAAGAGAGAGAGACTGCGGGAGGGGAGAGAGAGACTGCGGGAGGGGAAAGAGAGAGACTGCAGGAGGATAGAGAGAGAGACTGCGGGAGGATAGAGAGAGAGACTGCGGCAGAGGAGAAAGAGACTGCAGGAGGGGAGAGAGAGAGACTGCGGGAGGGTAGAGAGAGACTGAAGTAGAGGGAAAAGAGAGAGACTGCGGGAGGATAGTGAGAGACTGCAGGAGGGGAAAGAGAGAGACTGCGGGAGGAGAGAGAAGGACTACAGGAGGGGAGAGAGAGAGAGACTGCAGGAGGGGAGAGAGAGAGAGACTGCAGGAGGGGAGAGAGAGAGAGACTGCAGGAGGGGAGAGAGAGACTGCAGGAGGGGAAAGAGAGAGACTGCAGGAGGGGAGAGAGAGAGAGACTGCAGGAGGGGAGAGAGAGACTGCAGGAGGGGAAAGAGAGAGACTGCAGGAGGGGAAAGAGAGAGACTGCGGGAGGAGAGAGAGAGACTGCAGGAGGGGAAAGAGAGAGACTGCGGGAGGGGAGAGAGAGAGAGACTGCAGGAGGGGAGAGAGAGAGACTGCAGGAGGGGAGAGAGGGAGAGAGACGGCAGGAGGAGAGAGAGAGAGACTGAGACTGCAGGAGGGGAGAGAGAGATTGAGACTGCGGGAGAGAGAGAGACTGCAGAAGGGGAGAGAGAGATTGCAGGAGGGGAGAGAGAGAGAGAGAGGCGGCAGGAGGAGAGAGAGAGACTGAGACTGCGGGAGGGGAGAGAGAGAGTCTGCAGGAGGAGAGAGAGAGAGACTGCAGGAGCGGAGAGAGAGACTGCAGGAGGGGAGAGATAGGGACTGCGGGAGGAGTGAGAGAGAGACTGCGGAAGGATAAAGAGAGACTGCAGTAGGGGAGAGAGAGAGACTGCAGGAGGAGAGAGAGAGAGACTGCAGGAGGGGAGAGAGAGAGACTGCAGGAGGAGAGAGAGAGACTGCAGGAGGGGAGAGAGAGTGAGACTGGGAGGGGAGAGAGAGACTGCAGGAGGGGAGAGAGAGATTGAGACTGCGGGAGGGGAGAGAGAGAGAGAGACTGCAGGAGGGGAAAGAGAGATTGACTGCAGGAGGGGAGAGATATAGACTGCGGGAGGGGAGAGAGAGAGAGACTGCAGGAGGGGAGAGAGAGAGACTGCGGGAGGGGAGAGAGAGAGACTGCAGGAGGGGAGAGAGAGAGAGACTGCAGGAGGGGAGAGAGAGACTACAGGAGGGGAGAGAGCGAGACTGCGGGAGGATAGAGAGAGACTGCAGGAGGGGAGAGAGACTGCAGGAGGATAGAGAGAGACTGCAGGAGGGGGGGAGAGAGAGACTGCAGGAGGGGAGAGAGAGAGAGAGACTGCAGGAGGATAGAGAGAGACTGCAGGAGGGGAGAGAGATTGAGACTGCGGGAGGGGAGAGAGAGAGAGAGAGAGACTGCGGGAGGGAAGAGAGAGATTGAGACTGCGGGAGGGCAGAGAGTTAGAGAGAGTGCAGGAGGAGAGAGAGAGAGGGAGACTGCGGGAGGGGAGAGAGAGACTTCGGGAGGGGAGAGAGAGAGACTGCAGGAGGGGAGAGAGAGACTGCAGGAGGGGAGAGAGAGACTGCAGGAGGGGGAGAGATGAGAGAGAGACTGCAGGAGGGGAAAGAGAGATTGAGACTGTGGGAGGGAAGAGAGAGAGAGAGACTGCAGGAGGGGAAAGAGAGAGACTGCGGAAGGAGTGAGAGAGAGACTGCGGAAGGATAGAGAGAGACTGCAGGAGGGGAGAGAGAGACTGCAGGAGGGGGGAGAGAGACTGAGACTGCGGGAGGGGAGAGAGAGAGACTGCAGGAGGGGAGAGAGAGAGACTGCAGGAGGATAGAGAGAGACTGCAGGAGGGTAGAGAGAGAGAGACTGCAGGAGGATAGAGAGACTAAGAGACTAGACTGCAGGAGACAGAGAGACACGCAGGAGGGTACACAGAGAGGAGAGACTGCTTGGTACAGTGAAAGTGCAGGCACTAAGACCCAGCGCACGTGGCCGCAGGCACTAGGACCCAGCGCACGTGGCCGCAGGCAGTAGGACCCAGCGCACGTGGCTGCAGGCACTAGGACCCAGCGCAAGTGGCCGCAGGCACTAGGACCCAGCGCATGTAACTGCAGGCACTAGGACCCAGCGCATGTGGCCGCAGGCACTAGGACCCAGCGCATGAGGGCGCAGGCACTAGGACCCAGCGCAAGTGCCCGCAGGCACTAGGACCCAGCGCATGTGGCCGCAGGCACTAGGACCCACCGCATGTGGCAGCAGGCACCAGGACCTAGCGCATGTGGACGCAGGCACTAGGACCCAGCTCATGAGGGTGCAGCTACTAGGACCCAGCGCATGTGGCCGCAGGCACTAGGACCCACCGCATGTGGCAGCAGGCACCAGGACCTAGCGCATGTGGACGCAGGCACTAGGACCCAGCTCATGAGGGTGCAGGCACTAGGACCCAGCGCATGAGGGTGCAGGCACTAGGACCCAGCGCATGAGGGTGCAGGGTGATTGATGTTTTAGCCTTTGCTCAGCCTGCAGTGTTGCAGACCAAGGTTCACATTCCCTCTGTGTTTTTCTCACAGGTTAGATAATAACGCTTCTCTGTACTACAGACTGGAATGGGAGAGAAGAGGATCCTATGTATAGGACTGGTCTGTCTGGATATCATCAGTGTAGTGGATAAATATCCAGAAGAGGATTCTGACACAAGGCAAGTTACACTCTAATGCTAAACTATTGGCCACACATAGACAATACTACCTTACTGTGTGTCATATAACAGAGGTCTCTGCTCAGATATTACAGGTACAGTGAGAGATCCCTGCTCAGATATTACAGGTACAGGTGAGAGGTCTGTGCTCAGATATTACAGGTACAGTGACAGGTGAGAGGTCTCTGCTCAGATATTACAGGTACAGTGACAGGTGAGAGATCCCTGCTCAGATATTACAGGGACAGGTGAGAGGTCCCTGCTCAGATATTACAGGGACAGGTGAGAGGTCCCTGCTCAGATATTACAGGTACAGTGACAAGTGAGAGGTCTCTGCTCAGATATTACAGTGACAGGTGAGAGGTCTCTGCTCAGATATTACAGGTACAATGACAGGTGAGAGGTCTCTGCTCAGATATTACAGGTACAGTGACAGGTGAGAGGTCCCTGCTCAGACATTACAGGTACAGTGACAGATGAGAGGTCTCTGCTCAGATATTACAGGTACAGTGACAGGTGAGAGGTCCCTGCTCAGACATTACAGGTACAGTGACAGATGAGAGGTCCCTGCTCAGACATTACAGGTACAGTGACAGGTGAGAGGTCTGTGCTCAGATATTACAGGTACAGTGAGAGGTCTGTGCTCAGATATTACAGGTACAGTGACAGGTGAGAGGTCTCTGCTCAGATATTACATGTACAGTGACAGGTGAGAGGTCTCTGCTCAGATATTACAGGTACAGTGACAGATGAGAGGTCTCTGCTCAGATATTACAGGTACAGTGAGAGATCCCTGCTCAGATATTACAGGGACAGGTGAGAGGTCTGTGCTCAGATATTACAGGTACAGTGAGAGGTCTGTGCTCAGATATTACAGGTACAGTGACAGGTGAGAGGTCTCTGCTCAGATATTACATGTACAGTGACAGGTGAGAGGTCTCTGCTCAGATATTACAGGTACAGTGACAGGTGAGAGGTCTCTGCTCATATATTACAGTGACAGGTGAGAGGTCTCTGCTCAGATATTACAGGTACAGTGACAGATGAGAGGTCTCTGCTCAGATATTACAGGTACAGGTGACAGGTCTCTGCTCAGATATTACAGGTACAGTGACAGGTGAGAGGTCTCTGCTCAGATATTACAGGTACAGTGACAGGTGAGAGGTCCCTGCTCAGACATTACAGGTACAGTGACAGGTGAGAGGTCTCTGCTCAGATATTACAGGTACAGTGACAGATGAGAGGTCTCTGCTCAGATATTACAGGTACAGTGACAGGTGAGAGGTCCCTGCTCAGATATTACAGGTACAGTGACAGGTGAGAGGTCCCTGCTCAGATATTACAGTGACAGGTGAGAGGTCTCTGCTCAGATATTACAGGTACAGTGAGAGGTCTGTGCTCAGATATTACAGGTACAGTGACAGGTGAGAGGTCTCTGCTCAGATATTACATGTACAGTGACAGGTGAGAGGTCTCTGCTCAGATATTACAGGTACAGTGACAGATGAGAGGTCTCTGCTCAGATATTACAGGTACAGTGAGAGATCCCTGCTCAGATATTACAGGGACAGGTGAGAGGTCTGTGCTCAGATATTACAGGTACAGTGAGAGGTCTGTGCTCAGATATTACAGGTACAGTGACAGGTGAGAGGTCTCTGCTCAGATATTACATGTACAGTGACAGGTGAGAGGTCTCTGCTCAGATATTACAGGTACAGTGACAGATGAGAGGTCTCTGCTCAGATATTACAGGTACAGTGACAGGTGAGAGGTCTCTGCTCAGATATTACAGGTACAGTGACAGGTGAGAGGTCTCTGCTCAGATATTACAGTGACAGGTGAGAGGTCTCTGCTCAGATATTACAGGTACAGTGACAGGTGAGATGTCTCTGCTCAGATATTACAGGTACAGTGACAGGTGAGAGGTCTCTGCTCAGATATTACAGGTACAGTGACAGGTGAGATGTCTCTGCTCAGATATTACAGGTACAGTGACAGGTGAGAGGTCTCTGCTCAGATATTACAGGTACAGTGACAGGTGAGAGGTCTCTGCTCAGATATTACAGGTACAGTGACAGGTGAGAGGTCTCTGCTCAGATATTACAGGTACAGTGACAGGTGAGAGGTCTCTGCTCAGATATTACAGGTACAGTGAGAGATCCCTGCTCAGATATTACAGGGACAGGTGAGAGGTCCCTGCTCAGATATTACAGGGACAGGTGAGAGGTCCCTGCTCAGATATTACAGGTACAATGACAGGTGAGAGGTCTCTGCTCAGATATTACAGGTACAGTGACAGGTGAGAGGTCCCTGCTCAGACATTACAGGTACAGTGTCAAGTGAGAGGTCTCTGCTCAGATATTACAGGTACAGTGACAGGTGAGAGGTCCCTGCTCAGACATTACAGGTACAGTGACAGGTGAGAGGTCTCTGCTCAGATATTACAGGTACAGTGACAGATGAGAGGTCTCTGCTCAGATATTACAGGTACAGTGACAGGTGAGAGGTCTCTGCTCAGATATTACAGGTACAGTGACAGGTGAGAGGTCTCTGCTCAGATATTACAGTGACAGGTGAGAGGTCTCTGCTCAGATATTACAGGTACAGTGACAGGTGAGATGTCTCTGCTCAGATATTACAGGTACAGTGACAGGTGAGAGGTCTCTGCTCAGATATTACAGGTACAGTGACAGGTGAGATGTCTCTGCTCAGATATTACAGGTACAGTGACAGGTGAGAGGTCTCTGCTCAGATATTACAGGTACAGTGACAGGTGAGAGGTCTCTGCTCAGATATTACAGGTACAGTGACAGGTGAGAGGTCTCTGCTCAGATATTACAGGTACAGTGACAGGTGAGAGGTCTCTGCTCAGATATTACAGGTACAGTGAGAGATCCCTGCTCAGATATTACAGGGACAGGTGAGAGGTCCCTGCTCAGATATTACAGGGACAGGTGAGAGGTCCCTGCTCAGATATTACAGGTACAATGACAGGTGAGAGGTCTCTGCTCAGATATTACAGGTACAGTGACAGGTGAGAGGTCCCTGCTCAGACATTACAGGTACAGTGTCAAGTGAGAGGTCTCTGCTCAGATATTACAGGTACAGTGACAGGTGAGAGGTCCCTGCTCAGACATTACAGGTACAGTGACAGGTGAGAGGTCTCTGCTCAGATATTACAGGTACAGTGACAGATGAGAGGTCTCTGCTCAGATATTACAGGTACAGTGACAGGTGAGAGGTCCCTGCTCAGATATTACAGGTACAGTGACAGGTGAGAGGTCCCTGCTCAGATATTACAGTGACAGGTGAGAGGTCTCTGCTCAGATATTACAGGGACAGGTGAGAGGTCTGTGCTCAGATATTACAGGTACAGTGAGAGGTCTGTGCTCAGATATTACAGTGACAGGTGAGAGGTCTCTGCTCAGATATTACAGGTACAGTGACAGATGAGAGGTCTCTGCTCAGATATTACAGGTACAGTGACAGGTGAGAGGTCTCTGCTCAGATATTACATGTACAGTGACAGGTGAGAGGTCTCTGCTCAGATATTACAGGTACAGTGACAGATGAGAGGTCTCTGCTCAGATATTACAGGTACAGTGAGAGATCCCTGCTCAGATATTACAGGGACAGGTGAGAGGTCTGTGCTCAGATATTACAGGTACAGTGAGAGGTCTGTGCTCAGATATTACAGGTACAGTGACAGGTGAGAGGTCTCTGCTCAGATATTACATGTACAGTGACAGGTGAGAGGTCTCTGCTCAGATATTACAGGTACAGTGACAGATGAGAGGTCTCTGCTCAGATATTACAGGTACAGTGACAGGTGAGAGGTCTCTGCTCAGATATTACAGGTACAGTGACAGGTGAGAGGTCTCTGCTCAGATATTACAGTGACAGGTGAGAGGTCTCTGCTCAGATATTACAGGTACAGTGACAGGTGAGATGTCTCTGCTCAGATATTACAGTGACAGGTGAGAGGTCCCTGCTCAGATATTACAGGTACAGTGACAGGTGAGAGGTCCCTGCTCAGATATTACAGGTACAGTGACAGGTGAGAGGTCCCTGCTCAGATATTACAGGTACAGTGACAGGTGAGAGGTCTCTGCTCAGATATTACAGGTACAGTGACAGGTGAGAGGTCTCTGCTCAGATATTACAGGTACAGTGACAGGTGAGAGGTCCCTGCTCAGATATTACAGGTACAGTGACAGGTGAGAGGTCCCTGCTCAGATATTACAGGTACAGTGACAGGTGAGAGGTCTCTGCTCAGATATTACAGGTACAGTGACAAGTGAGAGGTCTCTGCTCAGATATTACAGGTACAGTGACAGGTGAGAGGTCTCTGCTCATATATTACAGGTACAGTGACAGGTGAGAGGTCCCTGCTCAGATATTACAGGTACAGTGACAGGTAAGAGGTCCCTGCTCAGATATTACAGTGACAGGTGAGAGGTCCCTGCTCAGATATTACAGTGACAGGTGAGAGGTCCCTGCTCAGATATTACAGGTACAGTGACAGGTGAGAGGTCCCTGCTCAGATATTACAGTGACAGGTGAGAGGTCTCTGCTCAGATATTACAGGTACAGTGACAGGTGAGAGGTCCCTGCTCAGATATTACAGTGACAGGTGAGAGGTCTCTGCTCAGATATTACAGTGACAGGTGAGAGGTCCCTGCTCAGATATTACAGTGACAGGTGAGAGGTCTCTGCTCAGATATTACAGTGACAGGTGAGAGGTCCCTGCTCAGATATTACAGGTACAGTGACAGGTGAGAGGTCCCTGCTCAGATATTACAGGTACAATGACAGGTGAGAGGTCCCTGCTCAGATATTACAGGTACAGTGACAGATGAGAGGTCTCTGCTCAGATATTACAGGTACAGTGACAGGTGAGAGGTCCCTGCTCAGATATTACAGGTACAGTGACAGGTGAGAGGTCCCTGCTCAGATATTACAGGTACAGTGACAGGTGAGAGGTCTCTGCTCAGATATTACAGGTACAGTGACAGGTGAGAGGTCTCTGCTCAGATATTACAGGTACAGTGACAGGTGAGAGGTCTCTGCTCAGATATTACAGGTACAGTGACAGGTGAGAGGTCTCTGCTCAGATATTACAGTGACAGGTGAGAGGTCTCTGCTCAGATATTACAGGTACAGTGACAGGTGAGAGGTCCCTGCTCAGATATTACAGTGACAGGTGAGAGGTCTCTGCTCAGATATTACAGGTACAGTGACAGGTGAGAGGTCCCTGCTCAGATATTACAGTGACAGGTGAGAGGTCCCTTCTCATATATTACAGTGACAGGTGAGAGGTCTCTGCTCAGATATTACAGGTACAGTGACAGGTGAGAGGTCTCTGCTCAGATATTACAGTGACAGGTGAGAGGTCTCTGCTCAGATATTACAGGTACAGTGACAGGTGAGAGGTCCCTGCTCAGATATTACAGGTACAGTGACAGGTGAGAGGTCTCTGCTCAGATATTACAGTGACAGGTGAGAGGTCCCTGCTCAGATATTACAGTGTCAGGTGAGAGGTCTCTGCTCAGATATTACAGATACAGTGACAGATGAGTGGTCCCTGCTCAGATATTACAGGTAGAGGTGACAGGTGAGAGGTCTCTGCTCAGATATTACAGGTACAATGACAGGTAAGAGGTCTCTGCTCAGATATTACAGGTACAGTGACAGGTGAGAGGTCTCTGCTCAGATATTACAGGTACAATGACAGGTGAGAGGTCCCTGCTCAGATATTACAGGTACAGTGACAGGTGAGAGTTCTCTGCTCAGATATTACATGTACAGTGACAGGTGAGAGGTCTCTGCTCAGATATTACAGGTACAGTGACAGGTGAGAGGTCCCTGCTCAGATATTACAGGTACAGTGACAGGTGAGAGGTCTCTGCTCAGATATTACAGATACAGTGACGGGTGAGAGGTCCCTGCTCAGATATTACAGGTACAGTGACAGGTGAGAGGTCCCTGCTCAGATATTACAGTGACAGGTGAGAGGTCCCTGCTCAGATATTACAGTGACAGGTGAGAGGTCTCTGCTCAGATATTACAGATACAGTGACAGGTGAGTGGTCCCTGCTCAGATATTACAGGTAGAGGTGACAGGTGAGAGGTCTCTGCTCAGATATTACAGGTACAATGACAGGTGAGAGGTCTCTGCTCAGATATTACAGGTACAGTGACAGGTGAGAGGTCCCTGCTCAGACATTACAGGTACAGTGTCAAGTGAGAGGTCTCTGCTCAGATATTACAGGTACAGTGACAGGTGAGAGGTCCCTGCTCAGACATTACAGGTACAGTGACAGGTGAGAGGTCTCTGCTCAGATATTACAGGTACAGTGACAGATGAGAGGTCTCTGCTCAGATATTACAGGTACAGTGACAGGTGAGAGGTCCCTGCTCAGATATTACAGGTACAGTGTCAGGTGAGAGGTCCCTGCTCAGATATTACAGGTACAGGTGAGAGGTCTCTGCTCAGATATTATAGGTACAGTGACAGGTGAGAGGTCCCTGCTCAGACATTACAGGTACAGTGAGAGGTCTCTGCTCAGATATTACAGGTACAGTGACAGGTGAGAGGTCCCTGCTCAGATATTACAGGTACAGTGTCAGGTGAGAGGTCCCTGCTCAGATATTACAGGTACAGTGACAGGTGAGATGTCCCTGCTCAGATATTACAGTGACAGTGACAGGTGAGAGGTCTCTGCTCAGATATTACAGGTACAGTGACAGGTGAGAGGTCTCTGCTCAGATATTACAGGTACAGTGTCAGGTGAGAGGTCTCTGCTCAGATATTACAGTGACAGATGAGAGGTCTCTGCTCAGATATTACAGGTACAGTGACAGGTGAGAGGTCTCTGCTCAGATATTACAGGTACAGTGACATTTGAGAGGTCTCTTCTCAGATATTACAGGTACAGTGACAGGTGAGAGGTCCCTGCTCAGATATTACAGGTACAGTGTCAGGTCAGAGGTCTCTGCTCAGATATTACAGGTACAGTGACAGATGAGAGGTCTCTGCTCAGATATTACAGGTACAGTGACAGGTGAGAGGTCCCTGCTCAGATATTACAGGTACAGTGTCAGGTGAGAGGTCCCTGCTCAGATATTACAGGTACAGTTACAGGTGAGAGGTCCCTGCTCAGATATTACAGGTACAGTGTCAGGTGAGAGGTCTCTGCTCAGATATTACAGGTACAGTGACAGGTGAGAGGTCTCTGCTCAGATATTACAGGTACAGTGACAGGTGAGAGGTCCCTGCTCAGATATTACAGGTACAGTGACAGGTGAGAGGTCCCTGCTCAGATATTACAGGTACAGTGACAGGTGAGAGGTCTCTGCTCAGATATTACAGGTACAGTGACAGGTGAGAGGTCCCTGCTCAGATATTACAGGTACAGTGACAGGTGAGAGGTCCCTGCTCAGATATTACAGTGACAGGTGAGAGGTCCCTGCTCAGATATTACAGTGACAGGTGAGAGGTCTCTGCTCAGATATTACAGATACAGTGACAGGTGAGTGGTCCCTGCTCAGATATTACAGGTAGAGGTGACAGGTGAGAGGTCTCTGCTCAGATATTACAGGTACAATGACAGGTGAGAGGTCTCTGCTCAGATATTACAGGTACAGTGACAGGTGAGAGGTCCCTGCTCAGACATTACAGGTACAGTGTCAAGTGAGAGGTCTCTGCTCAGATATTACAGGTACAGTGACAGGTGAGAGGTCCCTGCTCAGACATTACAGGTACAGTGACAGGTGAGAGGTCTCTGCTCAGATATTACAGGTACAGTGACAGGTGAGAGGTCTCTGCTCAGATATTACAGGTACAGTGACAGGTGAGAGGTCTCTGCTCAGATATTACAGGTACAGTGACAGGTGAGAGGTCTCTGCTCAGATATTACAGTGACAGGTGAGAGGTCTCTGCTCAGATATTACAGGTACAGTGACAGGTGAGAGGTCCCTGCTCAGATATTACAGTGACAGGTGAGAGGTCTCTGCTCAGATATTACAGGTACAGTGACAGGTGAGAGGTCCCTGCTCAGATATTACAGTGACAGGTGAGAGGTCCCTTCTCATATATTACAGTGACAGGTGAGAGGTCTCTGCTCAGATATTACAGGTACAGTGACAGGTGAGAGGTCTCTGCTCAGATATTACAGTGACAGGTGAGAGGTCTCTGCTCAGATATTACAGGTACAGTGACAGGTGAGAGGTCCCTGCTCAGATATTACAGGTACAGTGACAGGTGAGAGGTCTCTGCTCAGATATTACAGTGACAGGTGAGAGGTCCCTGCTCAGATATTACAGTGTCAGGTGAGAGGTCTCTGCTCAGATATTACAGATACAGTGACAGATGAGTGGTCCCTGCTCAGATATTACAGGTAGAGGTGACAGGTGAGAGGTCTCTGCTCAGATATTACAGGTACAATGACAGGTAAGAGGTCTCTGCTCAGATATTACAGGTACAGTGACAGGTGAGAGGTCTCTGCTCAGATATTACAGGTACAATGACAGGTGAGAGGTCCCTGCTCAGATATTACAGGTACAGTGACAGGTGAGAGTTCTCTGCTCAGATATTACATGTACAGTGACAGGTGAGAGGTCTCTGCTCAGATATTACAGGTACAGTGACAGGTGAGAGGTCCCTGCTCAGATATTACAGGTACAGTGACAGGTGAGAGGTCTCTGCTCAGATATTACAGATACAGTGACGGGTGAGAGGTCCCTGCTCAGATATTACAGGTACAGTGACAGGTGAGAGGTCCCTGCTCAGATATTACAGTGACAGGTGAGAGGTCCCTGCTCAGATATTACAGTGACAGGTGAGAGGTCTCTGCTCAGATATTACAGATACAGTGACAGGTGAGTGGTCCCTGCTCAGATATTACAGGTAGAGGTGACAGGTGAGAGGTCTCTGCTCAGATATTACAGGTACAATGACAGGTGAGAGGTCTCTGCTCAGATATTACAGGTACAGTGACAGGTGAGAGGTCCCTGCTCAGACATTACAGGTACAGTGTCAAGTGAGAGGTCTCTGCTCAGATATTACAGGTACAGTGACAGGTGAGAGGTCCCTGCTCAGACATTACAGGTACAGTGACAGGTGAGAGGTCTCTGCTCAGATATTACAGGTACAGTGACAGATGAGAGGTCTCTGCTCAGATATTACAGGTACAGTGACAGGTGAGAGGTCCCTGCTCAGATATTACAGGTACAGTGTCAGGTGAGAGGTCCCTGCTCAGATATTACAGGTACAGGTGAGAGGTCTCTGCTCAGATATTATAGGTACAGTGACAGGTGAGAGGTCCCTGCTCAGACATTACAGGTACAGTGAGAGGTCTCTGCTCAGATATTACAGGTACAGTGACAGGTGAGAGGTCCCTGCTCAGATATTACAGGTACAGTGTCAGGTGAGAGGTCCCTGCTCAGATATTACAGGTACAGTGACAGGTGAGATGTCCCTGCTCAGATATTACAGTGACAGTGACAGGTGAGAGGTCTCTGCTCAGATATTACAGGTACAGTGACAGGTGAGAGGTCTCTGCTCAGATATTACAGGTACAGTGTCAGGTGAGAGGTCTCTGCTCAGATATTACAGTGACAGATGAGAGGTCTCTGCTCAGATATTACAGGTACAGTGACAGGTGAGAGGTCTCTGCTCAGATATTACAGGTACAGTGACATTTGAGAGGTCTCTTCTCAGATATTACAGGTACAGTGACAGGTGAGAGGTCCCTGCTCAGATATTACAGGTACAGTGTCAGGTCAGAGGTCTCTGCTCAGATATTACAGGTACAGTGACAGATGAGAGGTCTCTGCTCAGATATTACAGGTACAGTGACAGGTGAGAGGTCCCTGCTCAGATATTACAGGTACAGTGTCAGGTGAGAGGTCCCTGCTCAGATATTACAGGTACAGTTACAGGTGAGAGGTCCCTGCTCAGATATTACAGGTACAGTGTCAGGTGAGAGGTCTCTGCTCAGATATTACAGGTACAGTGACAGGTGAGAGGTCTCTGCTCAGATATTACAGGTACAGTGACAGGTGAGAGGTCCCTGCTCAGATATTACAGGTACAGTGACAGGTGAGAGGTCCCTGCTCAGATATTACAGGTACAGTGACAGGTGAGAGGTCTCTGCTCAGATATTACAGGTACAGTGACAGGTGAGAGGTCCCTGCTCAGATATTACAGGTACAGTGACAGGTGAGAGGTCCCTGCTCAGATATTACAGTGACAGGTGAGAGGTCCCTGCTCAGATATTACAGTGACAGGTGAGAGGTCTCTGCTCAGATATTACAGATACAGTGACAGGTGAGTGGTCCCTGCTCAGATATTACAGGTAGAGGTGACAGGTGAGAGGTCTCTGCTCAGATATTACAGGTACAATGACAGGTGAGAGGTCTCTGCTCAGATATTACAGGTACAGTGACAGGTGAGAGGTCCCTGCTCAGACATTACAGGTACAGTGTCAAGTGAGAGGTCTCTGCTCAGATATTACAGGTACAGTGACAGGTGAGAGGTCCCTGCTCAGACATTACAGGTACAGTGACAGGTGAGAGGTCTCTGCTCAGATATTACAGGTACAGTGACAGATGAGAGGTCTCTGCTCAGATATTACAGGTACAGTGACAGGTGAGAGGTCCCTGCTCAGATATTACAGGTACAGTGTCAGGTGAGAGGTCCCTGCTCAGATATTACAGGTACAGGTGAGAGGTCTCTGCTCAGATATTATAGGTACAGTGACAGGTGAGAGGTCTCTGCTCAGACATTACAGGTACAGTGACAGGTGAGAGGTCTCTGCTCAGATATTACAGGTACAGTGACAGGTGAGAGGTCTCTGCTCAGATATTACAGGTACAGTGTCAGGTGAGAGGTCTCTGCTCAGATATTACAGGTACAGTGACAGGTGAGAGGTCTCTGCTCAGATATTACAGGTACAGTGACAGGTGAGAGGTCCCTGCTCAGATATTACAGTGACAGGTGAGAGGTCTCTGCTCAGATATTACAGGTACAGTGACAGGTGAGAGGTCCCTGCTCAGATATTACAGGTACAGTGTCAGGTGAGAGGTCCCTGCTCAGATATTACAGGTACAGTGACAGGTGAGATGTCCCTGCTCAGATATTACAGTGACAGTGACAGGTGAGAGGTCTCTGCTCAGATATTACAGGTACAGTGACAGGTGAGAGGTCTCTGCTCAGATATTACAGGTACAGTGTCAGGTGAGAGGTCTCTGCTCAGATATTACAGTGACAGATGAGAGGTCTCTGCTCAGATATTACAGGTACAGTGACAGGTGAGAGGTCTCTGCTCAGATATTACAGGTACAGTGACAGGTGAGAGGTCTCTTCTCAGATATTACAGGTACAGTGACAGGTGAGAGGTCCCTGCTCAGATATTACAGGTACAGTGTCAGGTGAGAGGTCTCTGCTCAGATATTACAGGTACAGTGACAGATGAGAGGTCTCTGCTCAGATATTACACGTACAGTGACAGGTGAGAGGTCCCTGCTCAGATATTACAGGTACAGTGTCAGGTGAGAGGTCCCTGCTCAGATATTACAGGTACAGTTACAGGTGAGAGGTCCCTGCTCAGATATTACAGGTACAGTGTCAGGTGAGAGGTCTCTGCTCAGATATTACAGGTACAGTGACAGGTGAGAGGTCTCTGCTCAGATATTACAGGTACAGTGACAGGTGAGAGGTCCCTGCTCAGATATTACAGGTACAGTGACAGGTGAGAGGTCCCTGCTCAGATATTACAGGTACAGTGACAGGTGAGAGGTCTCTGCTCAGATATTACAGGTACAGTGACAGGTGAGAGGTCCCTGCTCAGATATTACAGGTACAGTGACAGGTGAGAGGTCTCTGCTCAGATATTACAGGTACAGTGACAGGTGAGAGGTCTCTGCTCAGATATTACAGGTACAGTGACAGGTGAGAGGTCCCTGCTCAGATATTACAGGTACAGTGTCAGGTGAGAGGTCTCTGCTCAGATATTACAGGTACAGTGACAGGTGAGAGGTCTCTGCTCAGATATTACAGGTACAGTGACAGGTGAGAGGTCCCTGCTCAGATATTACAGGTACAGTGACAGGTGAGAGGTCCCTGCTCAGATATTACAGGTACAGTGACAGGTGAGAGGTCTCTGCTCAGATATTACAAGGTACAGTGACAGGTGAGAGTAGAGGTCCCTGCTCAGATATTACAGGTACAGTGACAGGTGAGAGGTCTCTGCTCAGATATTACAGGTACAGTGACAGGTGAGAGGTCTCTGCTCAGATATTACAGATACAGTGACAGGTGAGAGGTCTCTGCTCAGATATTACGGGTACAGTGACAGGTGAGAGGTCCCTGCTCAGATATTACAGGTACAGTGACAGGTGAGATGTCCCTGCTCAGATATTACAGTGACAGTGACAGGTGAGAGGTCTCTGCTCAGATATTACAGGTACAGTGACAGGTGAGAGGTCTCTGCTCAGATATTACAGGTGCAGTGTCAGGTGAGAGGTCTCTGCTCAGATATTACAGTGACAGATGAGAGGTCTCTGCTCAGATATTACAGGTACAGTGACAGGTGAGAGGTCTCTGCTCAGATATTACAGGTGCAGTGTCAGGTGAGAGGTCTCTGCTCAGATATTACAGTGACAGGTGAGATGTCCCTGCTCAGATATTACAGTGACAGGTGAGAGGTCTCTGCTCAGATATTACAGGTACAGTGTCAGGTGAGAGGTCTCTGCTCAGATATTACAGTGACAGATGAGAGGTCTCTGCTCAGATATTACAGGTACAGTGTCAGTTGACCTGCTCAGATATTACAGTGACAGGTGAGAGGTCCCTGCTCAGATATTACAGTGACAGGTGAGAGGTCTCTGCTCAGATATTACAGGTACAGTGAGAGGTCCCTGCTCAGATATTACAGGTACAATAACAGGTGAGAGGTCTCTGCTCAAATAGTACAGGTGACAGGTGAGAGGTCTCTGCTCAGATATTACAGGTACAGTGACAGGTGAGAGGTCTCTGCTCAGATATTACAGGTAGAGTGACAGGTGAGAAGTCTCTGCTCAGATATTACAGGTACAGGTGACAGGTCTCTGCTCAGATATAACAGGTACAGTGACAGGTCTCTGCTCAGATATTACAGGTACAGTGACAGGTAGATGTTTCTGCTCAGATATTACAGTGACAGGTGAGAGGTCCCTGCTCAGATATTACAGGTACAGTGTCAGGTGAGAGGTCCCTGCTCAGATATTACAGGTACAGTGACAGGTGAGAGGTCTCTTCTCAGATATTACAGGTACAGTGACAGGTGAGAGGTCCCTGCTCAGATATTACAGGTACAGTGACAGGTGAGATGTCCCTGCTCAGATATTACAGTGACAGTGACAGGTGAGAGGTCTCTGCTCAGATATTACAGGTACAGTGAGAGGTGAGAGGTCTCTGCTCAGATATTACAGGTACAGTGTCAGGTGAGAGGTCTCTGCTCAGATATTACAGTGACAGATGAGAGGTCTCTGCTCAGATATTACAGGTACAGTGACAGGTGAGAGGTCTCTGCTCAGATATTACAGGTACAGTGACAGGTGAGAGGTCTCTTCTCAGATATTACAGGTACAGTGACAGGTGAGAGGTCCCTGCTCAGATATTACAGGTACAGTGTCAGGTGAGAGGTCTCTGCTCAGATATTACAGGTACAGTGTCAGGTGAGAGGTCCCTGCTCAGATATTACAGTGACAGATGAGAGGTCTCTGCTCAGATATTACAGGTACAGTGACAGGTGAGAGGTCTCTGCTCAGATATTACAGGTACAGTGACAGATGAGAGGTCTCTGCTCAGATATTACAGGTACAGTGACAGGTGAGCGGTCCCTGCTCAGATATTACAGTGACAGATGAGAGGTCTCTGCTCAGATATTACAGGTACAGTGACAGGTGAGAGGTCTCTGCTCAGATATTACAGGTACAGTGACAGGTGAGAGGTCCCTGCTCAGATATTACAGGTACAGTGACAGGTGAGAGGTCTCTGCTCAGATATTACAGGTACAGTGTCAGGTGAGAGGTCCCTGCTCAGATATTACAGGTACAGTGACAGGTGAGATGTCCCTGCTCAGATATTACAGTGACAGTGACAGGTGAGAGGTCTCTGCTCAGATATTACAGGTACAGTGACAGGTGAGAGGTCTCTGCTCAGATATTACAGGTACAGTGTCAGGTGAGAGGTCTCTGCTCAGATATTACAGTGACAGATGAGAGGTCTCTGCTCAGATATTACAGGTACAGTGTCAGGTGAGAGGTCCCTGCTCAGATATTACAGTGACAGGTGAGAGGTCTCTGCTCAGATATTACAGGTACAGTGACAGGTGAGAGGTCTCTGCTCAGATATTACAGGTACAGTGAGAGGTCAATGCTCAGATATTACAGGTACAATAACAGGTGAGAGGTCTCTGCTCAAATAGTACAGGTGACAGGTGAGAGGTCTCTGCTCAGATATTACAGGTACAGTGACAGGTGAGAGGTCTCTGCTCAGATATTACAGGTAGAGTGACAGGTGAGAAGTCTCTGCTCAGATATTACAGGTACAGGTGACAGGTCTCTGCTCAGATATTACAGGTACAGTGACAGGTAGATGTTTCTGCTCAGATATTACAGGTACAGTGACAGGTGAGAGGTCCCTGCTCAGATATTACAGTGACAGGTGAGAGGTCTCTGCTCAGATATTACAGATACAGTGACAGGTGAGTGGTCCCTGCTCAGATATTACAGGTAGAGGTGACAGGTGATAGGTCTCTGCTCAGATATTACAGGTACAGTGACAGGTGAGAGGTCCCTGCTCAGATATTACAGGTACAATGACAGGTGAGAGGTCCCTGCTCAGATATTACAGGTACAGTGACAGGTGAGAGGTCTCTGCTCAGATATTACAGGTACAGTGACAGGTGAGAGGTCTCTGCTCAGATATTACAGGTACAGTGACAGGTGAGAGGTCCCTGCTCAGATATTACAGGTACAGTGACAGATGAGAGGTCCCTGCTCAGACATTACAGGTACAGTGACAGGT
Source organism: Mixophyes fleayi (assembly GCF_038048845.1). Taxonomy (NCBI): domain Eukaryota; kingdom Metazoa; phylum Chordata; class Amphibia; order Anura; family Limnodynastidae; genus Mixophyes; species Mixophyes fleayi. The sequence continues at coordinate 537,948 of NC_134404.1, read as the reverse complement.
GAGAGGTCTCTGCTCAGTTATTACAGGTACAGTGACAGATGAGAGGTCCCTGCTCAGATATTACAGGTACAGTGACAGGTGAGAGGTCCCTGCTCAGACATTACAGGTACAGTGACAGGTGAGAGGTCTCTGCTCAGATATTACAGGTACAGTGACAGATGAGAGGTCTCTGCTCAGATATTACAGGTACAGTGACAGGTGAGAGGTCCCTGCTCAGATATTACAGGTACAGTGTCAGGTGAGAGGTCTCTGCTCAGATATTACAGGTACAGTGACAGGTGAGAGGTCTCTGCTCAGATATTACAGGTACAGTGACAGGTGAGAGGTCTCTGCTCAGATATTACAGTGACAGGTGAGAGGTCTCTGCTCAGATATTACAGGTACAGTGACAGGTGAGAGGTCCCTGCTCAGATATTACAGGTACAGTGTCAGGTGAGAGGTCCCTGCTCAGATATTACAGGTACAGTGACAGGTGAGATGTCCCTGCTCAGATATTACAGGTACAGTGACAGGTGAGAGGTCTCTGCTCAGATATTACAGGTACAGTGACAGGTGAGAGGTCCCTGCTCAGATATTACAGGTACAGTGACAGGTGAGAGGTCTCTGCTCAGATATTACAGGTACAGTGACAGGTGAGAGGTCCCTGCTCAGATATTACAGGTACAGTGACAGGTGAGAGGTCCCTGCTCAGATATTACAGTGACAGGTGAGAGGTCCCTGCTCAGATATTACAGTGACAGGTGAGAGGTCTCTGCTCAGATATTACAGATACAGTGACAGGTGAGTGGTCCCTGCTCAGATATTACAGGTAGAGGTGACAGGTGAGAGGTCTCTGCTCAGATATTACAGGTACAATGACAGGTGAGAGGTCTCTGCTCAGATATTACAGGTACAGTGACAGGTGAGAGGTCCCTGCTCAGACATTACAGGTACAGTGACAGGTGAGAGGTCTCTGCTCAGATATTACAGGTACAGTGACAGGTGAGAGGTCCCTGCTCAGATATTACAGGTACAGTGTCAGGTGAGAGGTCTCTGCTCAGATATTACAGGTACAGTGTCAGGTGAGAGGTCCCTGCTCAGATATTACAGTGACAGATGAGAGGTCTCTGCTCAGATATTACAGGTACAATGACAGGTAAGAGGTCTCTGCTCAGATATTACAGGTACAGTGACAGGTGAGAGGTCCCTGCTCAGATATTACAGGTACAGTGACAGGTGAGAGGTCTCTGCTCAGATATTACAGGTACAGTGACAGGTGAGAGGTCCCTGCTCAGATATTACAGGTACAGTGACAGGTGAGAGGTCCCTGCTCAGATATTACAGTTACAGGTGAGAGGTCCCTGCTCAGATATTACAGTGACAGGTGAGAGGTCTCTGCTCAGATATTACAGATACAGTGACAGGTGAGTGGTCCCTGCTCAGATATTACAGGTAGAGGTGACAGGTGAGAGGTCTCTGCTCAGATATTACAGGTACAATGACAGGTGAGAGGTCTCTGCTCAGATATTACAGGTACAGTGACAGGTGAGAGGTCCCTGCTCAGACATTACAGGTACAGTGACAGGTGAGAGGTCTCTGCTCAGATATTACAGGTACAGTGACAGGTGAGAGGTCCCTGCTCAGACATTACAGGTACAGTGACAGGTGAGAGGTCTCTGCTCAGATATTACAGGTACAGTGACAGATGAGAGGTCTCTGCTCAGATATTACAGGTACAGTGACAGGTGAGAGGTCCCTGCTCAGATATTACAGGTACAGTGTCAGGTGAGAGGTCCCTGCTCAGATATTACAGGTACAGGTGAGAGGTCTCTGTTCAGATATTATAGGTACAGTGACAGGTGAGAGGTCCCTGCTCAGACATTACAGGTACAGTGACAGGTGAGAGGTCTCTGCTCAGATATTACAGGTACAGTGACAGGTGAGAGGTCTCTGCTCAGATATTACAGGTACAGTGTCAGGTGAGAGGTCTCTGCTCAGATATTACAGGTACAGTGACAGGTGAGAGGTCTCTGCTCAGATATTACAGGTACAGTGACAGGTGAGAGGTCCCTGCTCAGATATTACAGGTACAGTGACAGGTGAGAGGTCCCTGCTCAGATATTACAGGTACAGTGACAGGTGAGAGGTCCCTGCTCAGATATTACAGTGACAGGTGAGAGGTCTCTGCTCAGATATTACAGGTACAGTGACAGGTGAGAGGTCCCTGCTCAGATATTACAGGTACAGTGTCAGGTGAGAGGTCCCTGCTCAGATATTACAGGTACAGTGACAGGTGAGAGGTCTCTGCTCAGATATTACAGGTACAGTGACAGGTGAGAGGTCTCTGCTCAGATATTACAGGTACAGTGTCAGGTGAGAGGTCTCTGCTCAGATATTACAGTGACAGATGAGAGGTCTCTGCTCAGATATTACAGGTACAGTGACAGGTGAGAGGTCTCTGCTCAGATATTACAGGTACAGTGACAGGTGAGAGGTCTCTTCTCAGATATTACAGGTACAGTGACAGGTGAGAGGTCTCTGCTCAGATATTACTGGTACAGTGACAGGTGAGAGGTCTCTTCTCAGATATTACAGGTACAGTGACAGGTGAGAGGTCTCTGCTCAGATATTACAGGTACAGTGACAGGTGAGAGGTCCCTGCTCAGATATTACAGGTACAGTGTCAGGTGAGAGGTCTCTGCTCAGATATTACAGGTACAGTGTCAGGTGAGAGGTCCCTGCTCAGATATTACAGTGACAGATGAGAGGTCTCTGCTCAGATATTACAGGTACAGTGACAGGTGAGAGGTCTCTGCTCAGATATTACAGGTACAGTGACAGATGAAAGGTCTCTGCTCAGATATTACAGGTACAGTGTCAGGTGAGAGGTCTCTGCTCAGATATTACACTGACAGATGAGAGGTCTCTGCTCAGATATTACAGGTACAGTGTCAGTTGAGAGGTCCCTGCTCAGATATTACAGTGACAGGTGAGAGGTCTCTGCTCAGATATTACAGGTACAGTGACAGGTGAGAGGTCTCTGCTCAGATATTACAGGTACAGTGACAGGTGAGAGGTCCCTGCTCAGATATTACAGTGACAGGTGAGAGGTCTCTGCTCAGATATTACAGGTACAGTGACATGTGAGAGGTCCCTGCTCAGATATTACAGGTACAGTGTCAGGTGAGAGGTCCCTGCTCAGATATTACAGGTACAGTGACAGGTGAGAGGTCTCTGCTCAAATATTACAGGTACAGTGACAGGTGAGAGGTCTCTGCTCAGATATTACAGGTACAGTGTCAGGTGAGAGGTCTCTGCTCAGATATTACAGTGACAGATGAGAGGTCTCTGCTCAGATATTACAGGTACAGTGACAGGTGAGAGGTCTCTGCTCAGATATTACAGGTACAGTGACAGGTGAGAGGTCTCTTCTCAGATATTACAGGTACAGTGACAGGTGAGAGGTCTCTGCTCAGATATTACAGGTACAGTGACAGGTGAGAGGTCTCTTCTCAGATATTACAGGTACAGTGACAGGTGAGAGGTCTCTGCTCAGATATTACAGGTGCAGTGACAGGTGAGAGGTCCCTGCTCAGATATTACAGGTACAGTGTCAGGTGAGAGGTCTCTGCTCAGATATTACAGGTACAGTGTCAGGTGAGAGGTCCCTGCTCAGATATTACAGTGACAGATGAGAGGTCTCTGCTCAGATATTACAGGTACAGTGACAGGTGAGAGGTCTCTGCTCAGATATTACAGGTACAGTGACAGATGAGAGGTCTCTGCTCAGATATTACAGGTACAGTGTCAGGTGAGAGGTCTCTGCTCAGATATTACACTGACAGATGAGAGGTCTCTGCTCAGATATTACAGGTACAGTGTCAGTTGAGAGGTCCCTGCTCAGATATTACAGTGACAGGTGAGAGGTCTCTGCTCAGATATTACAGGTACAGTGACAGGTGAGAGGTCTCTGCTCAGATATTACAGGTACAGTGACAGGTGAGAGGTCTCTGCTCAGATATTACAGGTACAGTGACAGATGAGAGGTCTCTGCTCAGATATTACAGGTACAGTGACAGGTGAGAGGTCCCTGCTCAGATATTACAGGTACAGTGTCAGGTGAGAGGTCCCTGCTCAGATATTACAGGTACAGTGACAGGTGAGATGTCCCTGCTCAGATATTACAGGTACAGTGACAGGTGAGAGGTCTCTGCTCAGATATTACAGGTACAGTGAGAGGTCTCTGCTCAGATATTACAGGTACAGTGTCAGGTGAGAGGTCTCTGCTCAGATATTACACTGACAGATGAGAGGTCTCTGCTCAGATATTACAGGTACAGTGTCAGTTGAGAGGTCCCTGCTCAGATATTACAGGTACAGTGACAGGTGAGAGGTCTCTGCTCAGATATTACAGGTACAGTGACAGGTGAGAGGTCTCTGCTCAGATATTACAGGTAGAGTGACAGGTGAGAAGTCTCTGCTCAGATATTACAGGTACAGGTGACAGGTCTCTGCTCAGATATAACAGGTACAGTGACAGGTCTCTGCTCAGATATTACAGGTACAGTGACAGGTAGATGTTTCTGCTCAGATATTACAGGTACAGTGACAGGTGAGAGGTCCCTGCTCAGATATTACAGGTACAGTGTCAGGTGAGAGGTCCCTGCTCAGATATTACAGGTACAGTGTCAGGTGAGAGGTCCCTGCTCAGATATTACAGGTACAGTGACAGGTGAGAGGTCTCTTCTCAGATATTACAGGTACAGTGACAGGTGAGAGGTCCCTGCTCAGATATTACAGGTACAGTGACAGGTGAGATGTCCCTGCTCAGATATTACAGTGACAGTGACAGGTGAGAGGTCTCTGCTCAGATATTACAGGTACAGTGACAGGTGAGAGGTCTCTGCTCAGATATTACAGGTACAGTGTCAGGTGAGAGGTCTCTGCTCAGATATTACAGTGACAGATGAGAGGTCTCTGCTCAGATATTACAGGTACAGTGTCAGGTGAGAGGTCCCTGCTCAGATATTACAGGTACAGTGTCAGGTGAGAGGTCCCTGCTCAGATATTACAGGTACAGTGACAGGTGAGATGTCCCTGCTCAGATATTACAGTGACAGTGACAGGTGAGAGGTCTCTGCTCAGATATTACAGGTACAGTGTCAGGTGAGAGGTCCCTGCTCAGATATTACAGTGACAGGTGAGAGGTCTCTGCTCAGATATTACAGGTACAGTGACAGGTGAGAGGTCTCTGCTCAGATATTACAGGTACAGTGAGAGGTCCCTGCTCAGATATTACAGGTACAATAACAGGTGAGAGGTCTCTGCTCAAATAGTACAGGTGACAGGTGAGAGGTCTCTGCTCAGATATTACAGGTACAGTGACAGGTGAGAGGTCTCTGCTCAGATATTACAGGTACAGTGTCAGGTGAGAGGTCCCTGCTCAGATATTACAGTGACAGATGAGAGGTCTCTGCTCAGATATTACAGGTACAGTGTCAGGTGAGAGGTCCCTGCTCAGATATTACAGTGACAGGTGAGAGGTCTCTGCTCAGATATTACAGGTACAGTGACAGGTGAGAGGTCTCTGCTCAGATATTACAGGTACAGTGAGAGGTCCCTGCTCAGATATTACAGGTACAATAACAGGTGAGCGGTCTCTGCTCAAATAGTACAGGTGACAGGTGAGAGGTCTCTGCTCAGATATTACAGGTACAGTGACAGGTGAGAGGTCTCTGCTCAGATATTACAGGTAGAGTGACAGGTGAGAAGTCTCTGCTCAGATATTACAGGTACAGGTGACAGGTCTCTGCTCAGATATAACAGGTACAGTGACAGGTCTCTGCTCAGATATTACAGGTACAGTGACAGGTAGATGTTTCTGCTCAGATATTACAGGTACAGTGACAGGTGAGAGGTCCCTGCTCAGATATTACAGTGACAGGTGAGAGGTCTCTGCTCAGATATTACAGATACAGTGACAGGTGAGTGGTCCCTGCTCAGATATTACAGGTAGAGGTGACAGGTGAGAGGTCTCTGCTCAGATATTACAGGTACAGTGACAGGTGAGAGGTCCCTGCTCAGATATTACAGGTACAATGACAGGTGAGAGGTCCCTGCTCAGATATTACAGGTACAGTGACAGGTGAGAGGTCTCTGCTCAGATATTACAGGTACAGTGACAGGTGAGAGGTCTCTGCTCAGATATTACAGGTACAGTGACAGGTGAGAGGTCCCTGCTCAGATATTACAGGTACAGTGACAGATGAGAGGTCCCTGCTCAGACATTACAGGTACAGTGACAGGTGAGAGGTCTCTGCTCAGATATTACAGGTACAGTGACAGATGAGAGGTCCCTGCTCAGATATTACAGGTACAGTGACAGGTGAGAGGTCCCTGCTCAGACATTACAGGTACAGTGACAGGTGAGAGGTCTCTGCTCAGATATTACAGGTACAGTGACAGATGAGAGGTCTCTGCTCAGATATTACAGGTACAGTGACAGGTGAGAGGTCCCTGCTCAGATATTACAGGTACAGTGTCAGGTGAGAGGTCTCTGCTCAGATATTACAGGTACAGTGACAGGTGAGAGGTCTCTGCTCAGATATTACAGGTACAGTGACAGGTGAGAGGTCTCTGCTCAGATATTACAGTGACAGGTGAGAGGTCTCTGCTCAGATATTACAGGTACAGTGACAGGTGAGAGGTCCCTGCTCAGATATTACAGGTACAGTGTCAGGTGAGAGGTCCCTGCTCAGATATTACAGGTACAGTGACAGGTGAGATGTCCCTGCTCAGATATTACAGTGACAGTGACAGGTGAGAGGTCTCTGCTCAGATATTACAGGTACAGTGACAGGTGAGAGGTCCCTGCTCAGATATTACAGGTACAGTGTCAGGTGAGAGGTCTCTGCTCAGATATTACAGGTACAGTGTCAGGTGAGAGGTCCCTGCTCAGATATTACAGTGACAGATGAGAGGTCTCTGCTCAGATATTACAGGTACAGTGACAGGTGAGAGGTCTCTGCTCAGATATTACAGGTACAGTGACAGGTGAGAGGTCTCTTCTCAGATATTACAGGTACAGTGACAGGTGAGAGGTCTCTGCTCAGATATTACAGGTACAGTGACAGGTGAGAGGTCTCTGCTCAGATATTACAGGTACAGTAACAGGTGAGAGGTCTCTTCTCAGATATTACAGGTACAGTGACAGGTGAGAGGTCTCTGCTCAGATATTACAGTGACAGATGAGAGGTCCCTGCTCAGATATTACAGGTACAGTGTCAGGTGAGAGGTCCCTGCTCAGATATTACAGGTACAGTGTCAGGTGAGAGGTCCCTGCTCAGATATTACAGGTACAGTGACAGGTGAGAGGTCTCTTCTCAGATATTACAGGTACAGTGACAGGTGAGAGGTCTCTGCTCAGATATTACAGGTACAGTGACAGGTGAGAGGTCCCTGCTCAGATATTACAGGTACAATAACAGGTGAGAGGTCTCTGCTCAAATAGTACAGGTGACAGGTGAGAGGTCTCTGCTCAGATATTACAGGTACAGTGACAGGTGAGAGGTCTCTGCTCAGATATTACAGGTAGAGTGACAGGTGAGAAGTCTCTGCTCAGATATTACAGGTACAGGTGACAGGTCTCTGCTCAGATATAACAGGTACAGTGACAGGTCTCTGCTCAGATATTACAGGTACAGTGACAGGTAGATGTTTCTGCTCAGATATTACAGGTACAGTGACAGGTGAGAGGTCTCTGCTCAGATATTACAGTGACAGGTGACAGGTCTCTGCTCAGATATTACAGGTACAGTGACAGGTGAGATGTCTCTGCTCAGATATTACAGGTACAGTGACAGGTGAGAGGTCTCTGCTCAGATATTACAGGTACAGTGACAGGTGAGAGGTCTCTGCTCAGATATTACAGGTACAGTGACAGGTGAGAGGTCCCTGCTCAGATATTACAGTGACAGGTGAGAGGTCTCTGCTCAGATATTACAGGTACAGTGACAGATGAGAGGTCTCTGCTCAGATATTACAGGTACAGTGACAGGTGAGAGGTCCCTGCTCAGATATTACAGGTACAGTGACAGGTGAGAGGTCCCTTCTCATATATTACAGTGAGAGGTCCCTGCTCAGATATTACAGGTACAGGGACAGGTGAGAGGTCTCTGCTCAGATATTACAGGTACAGTGACAGGTGAGAGGTCCCTGCTCAGATATTACAGGTACAGTGACAGGTGAGCGGTCTCTGCTCAGATATTACAGGTACAGTGACAGGTGAGAGGTCTCTGCTCAGATATTACAGGTACAGTGACAGGTGAGAGGTCCCTACTCAGATATTACAGGTACAGTGTCAGGTGAGAGGTCTCTGCTCAGATATTACAGGTACAGTGTCAGGTGAGAGGTCCCTGCTCAGATATTACAGGTACAGTGACAGGTAAGAGGTCCCTGCTCAGATATTACAGTGACAGGTGAGAGGTCTCTGCTCAGATATTACAGGTACAGTGACAGGTGAGAGGTCTCTGCTCAGATATTACAGGTACAGTGACAGGTGAGAGGTCTCTGCTCAGATATTACAGGTACGGTGACAGGTGAGAGGTCCCTGCTCAGATATTACAGGTACAATAACAGGTGAGAGGTCTCTGCTCAAATATTACAGGTACAGGTGACAGGTGAGAGGTCTCTGCTCAGATATTACAGGTAGAGTGACAGGTGACAGGTCTCTGCTCAGATATTACAGGTACAGTGACAGGTGGGAGGTCTCTGCTCAGATATTACAGGTACAGGTGAGAGGTCTCTGCTCAGATATTACAGGTACAGTGACAGGTGACAGGTCTCTGCTCAGATATTACAGGTACAGTGACAGGTGAGAGGTCCCTGCTCAGATATTACAGTGACAGGTGAGAGGTCTCTGCTCAGATATTACAGGTACAGTGACAGGTGAGAGGTCCCTGCTCAGATATTACAGGTACAGTGTCAGGTGAGAGGTCCCTGTTTAGATATTACAGGTACAGTGACAGGTGAGATGTCCCTGCTCAGATATTACAGTGACAGTGACAGGTGAGAGGTCTCTGCTCAGATATTACAGTGACAGGTGAGAGGTCCCTGCTCAGATATTACAGGTACAGTGTCAGGTGAGAGGTCCCTGCTCAGATATTACAGGTACAGTGTCAGGTGAGAGGTCTCTGCTCAGATATTACAGGTACAGTGTCAGGTGAGAGGTCTCTGCTCAGATATTACAGGTATAGTGTCAGTTGAGAGGTCCCTGCTCAGATATTACAGTGACAGATGAGAGGTCTCTGCTCAGATATTACAGGTACAGTGACAGGTGAGAGGTCTCTGCTCAGATATTACAGGTACAGTGACAGATGAGAGGTCTCTGCTCAGATATTACAGGTACAGTGACAGGTAAGAGGTCCCTGCTCAGATATTACAGTGACAGGTGAGAGGTCTCTGCTCAGATATTACAGGTACAGTGAGAGGTCCCTGCTCAGATATTACAGGTACAATAACAGGTGAGAGGTCTCTGCTCAAATAGTACAGGTACAGTGACAGGTGAGAGGTCTCTGCTCAGATATTACAGGTACAGGTGACAGGTCTCTGCTCAGATATAACAGGTACAGTGACAGGTCTCTGCTCAGATATTACAGGTACAGTGACAGGTAGATGTTTCTGCTCAGATATTACAGGTACAGTGACAGGTGAGAGGTCTCTGCTCAGATATTACAGTGACAGGTGACAGGTCTCTGCTCAGATATTACAGGTACAGTGACAGGTGAGAGGTCTCTGCTCAGATATTACAGGTACAGTGACAGGTGAAATGTCTCTGCTCAGATATTACAGGTACAGTGACAGGTGAGAGGTCTCTGCTCAGATATTACAGGTACAGTGACAGGTGAGAGGTCCCTGCTCAGATATTACAGTGACAGGTGAGAGGTCTCTGCTCAGATATTACAGGTACAGTGACAGGTGAGAGGTCCCTGCTCAGATATTACAGGTACAGTGACAGGTGAGAGGTCCCTTCTCATATATTACAGTGACAGGTGAGAGGTCCCTGCTCAGATATTACAGGTACAGGGACAGGTGAGAGGTCTCTGCTCAGATATTACAGGTACAGTGACAGGTGAGAGGTCCCTGCTCAGATATTACAGTGACAGGTGAGAGGTCCCTGCTCAGATATTACAGGTACAGGGACAGGTGAGAGGTCTCTGCTCAGATATTACAGGTACAGTGACAGGTGAGAGGTCCCTGCTCAGATATTACAGGTACAGTGACAGGTGAGCGGTCTCTGCTCAGATATTACAGGTACAGTGACAGGTGAGAGGTCTCTGCTCAGATATTACAGGTACAGTGACAGGTGAGAGGTCCCTGCTCAGATATTACAGGTACAGTGTCAGGTGAGAGGTCTCTGCTCAGATATTACAGGTACAGTGTCAGGTGAGAGGTCCCTGCTCAGATATTACAGGTACAGTGACAGGTAAGAGGTCCCTGCTCAGATATTACAGTGACAGGTGAGAGGTCTCTGCTCAGATATTACAGGTACAGTGACAGGTGAGAGGTCTCTGCTCAGATATTACAGGTACAGTGACAGGTGAGAGGTCTCTGCTCAGATATTACAGGTACAGTGACAGGTGAGAGGTCTCTGCTCAGATATTACAGGTACAGTGACAGGTGAGAGGTCTCTTCTCAGATATTACAGGTACAGTGACAGGTGAGAGGTCTCTGCTCAGATATTACAGGTACAGTGACAGGTGAGAGGTCTCTGCTCAGATATTACAGGTACAGTGACAGGTGAGAGGTCTCTGCTCAGATATTACAGGTACAGTAACAGGTGAGAGGTCTCTTCTCAGATATTACAGGTACAGTGACAGGTGAGAGGTCTCTGCTCAGATATTACAGTGACAGATGAGTGGTCCCTGCTCAGATATTACAGGTACAGTGTCAGGTGAGAGGTCCCTGCTCAGATATTACAGGTACAGTGTCAGGTGAGAGGTCCCTGCTCAGATATTACAGGTACAGTGACAGGTGAGAGGTCTCTTCTCAGATATTACAGGTACAGTGACAGGTGAGAGGTCCCTGCTCAGATATTACAGGTACAGTGTCAGGTGAGAGGTCTCTGCTCAGATATTACAGGTACAGTGACAGGTGAGAGGTCCCTGCTCAGATATTAAAGTGACAGATGAGAGGTCTCTGCTCAGATATTACAGGTACAGTGTCAGGTGAGAGGTCCCTGCTCAGATATTACAGTGACAGATGAGAGGTCTCTGCTCAGATATTACAGGTACAGTGACAGGTGAGAGGTCTCTGCTCAGATATTACAGGTACAGTGACAGATGAGAGGTCTCTGCTCAGATATTACAGGTACAGTGACAGGTAAGAGGTCCCTGCTCAGATATTACAGTGACAGGTGAGAGGTCTCTGCTCAGATATTACAGGTACAGTGACAGGTGAGAGGTCTCTGCTCAGATATTACAGGTACAGTGAGAGGTCCCTGCTCAGATATTACAGGTACAATAACAGGTGAGAGGTCTCTGCTCAAATAGTACAGGTGACAGGTGAGAGGTCTCTGCTCAGATATTACAGGTACAGTGACAGGTGAGAGGTCTCTGCTCAGATATTACAGGTAGAGTGACAGGTGAGAAGTCTCTGCTCAGATATTACAGGTACAGGTGACAGGTCTCTGCTCAGATATAACAGGTACAGTGACAGGTCTCTGCTCAGATATTACAGGTACAGTGACAAGTAGATGTTTCTGCTCAGATATTACAGGTACAGTGACAGGTGAGAGGTCTCTGCTCAGATATTACAGTGACAGGTGACAGGTCTCTGCTCAGATATTACAGGTACAGTGACAGGTGAGATGTCTCTGCTCAGATATTACAGGTACAGTGACAGGTGAGAGGTCTCTGCTCAGATATTACAGGTACAGTGACAGGTGAGAGGTCTCTGCTCAGATATTACAGGTACAGTGACAGGTGAGAGGTCCCTGCTCAGATATTACAGTGACAGGTGAGAGGTCTCTGCTCAGATATTACAGGTACAGTGACAGATGAGAGGTCTCTGCTCAGATATTACAGGTACAGTGACAGGTGAGAGGTCCCTGCTCAGATATTACAGGTACAGTGACAGGTGAGAGATCCCTTCTCATATATTACAGTGAGAGGTCCCTGCTCAGATATTACAGGTACAGGGACAGGTGAGAGGTCCCTGCTCAGATATTACAGGTACAGTGACAGGTGAGCGGTCTCTGCTCAGATATTACAGGTACAGTGACAGGTGAGAGGTCTCTGCTCAGATATTACAGGTACAGTGACAGGTGAGAGGTCCCTGCTCAGATATTACAGGTACAGTGACAGGTGAGCGATCTCTGCTCAGATATTACAGGTACAGTGACAGGTGAGAGGTCTCTGCTCAGATATTACAGGTACAGTGACAGGTGAGAGGTCCCTGCTCAGATATTACAGGTACAGTGACAGGTGAGCGGTCTCTGCTCAGATATTACAGGTACAGTGACAGGTGAGAGGTCTCTGCTCAGATATTACAGGTACAGTGACAGGTGAGAGGTCCCTGCTCAGATATTACAGGTACAGTGTCAGGTGAGAGGTCTCTGCTCAGATATTACAGGTACAGTGTCAGGTGAGAGGTCCCTGCTCAGATATTACAGGTACAGTGACAGGTATGAGGTCCCTGCTCAGATATTACAGTGACAGGTGAGAGGTCTCTGCTCAGATATTACAGGTACAGTGACAGGTGAGAGGTCTCTGCTCAGATATTACAGGTACAGTGACAGGTGAGAGGTCTCTGCTCAGATATTACAGGTACGGTGACAGGTGAGAGGTCCCTGCTCAGATATTACAGGTACAATAACAGGTGAGAGGTCTCTGCTCAAATATTACAGGTACAGGTGACAGGTGAGAGGTCTCTGCTCAGATATTACAGGTAGAGTGACAGGTGACAGGTCTCTGCTCAGATATTACAGGTACAGTGACAGGTGGGAGGTCTCTGCTCAGATATTACAGGTACAGGTGAGAGGTCTCTGCTCAGATATTACAGGTACAGTGACAGGTGACAGGTCTCTGCTCAGATATTACAGGTACAGTGACAGGTGAGAGGTCCCTGCTCAGATATTACAGTGACAGGTGAGAGGTCTCTGCTCAGATATTACAGGTACAGTGACAGGTGAGAGGTCCCTGCTCAGATATTACAGGTACAGTGTCAGGTGAGAGGTCCCTGCTCAGATATTACAGGTACAGTGACAGGTGAGATGTCCCTGCTCAGATATTACAGTGACAGTGACAGGTGAGAGGTCTCTGCTCAGATATTACAGGTACAGTGACAGGTGAGAGGTCCCTGCTCAGATATTACAGGTACAGTGTCAGGTGAGAGGTCCCTGCTCAGATATTACAGGTACAGTGTCAGGTGAGAGGTCTCTGCTCAGATATTACAGGTACAGTGTCAGGTGAGAGGTCCCTGCTCAGATATTACAGGTACAGTGTCAGGTGAGAGGTCTCTGCTCAGATATTACAGGTACAGTGTCAGGTGAGAGGTCTCTGCTCAGATATTACAGGTACAGTGTCAGGTGAGAGGTCCCTGCTCAGATATTACAGTGACAGATGAGAGGTCTCTGCTCAGATATTACAGGTACAGTGACAGGTGAGAGGTCTCTGCTCAGATATTACAGGTACAGTGACAGATGAGAGGTCTCTGCTCAGATATTACAGGTACAGTGACAGGTAAGAGGTCCCTGCTCAGATATTACAGTGACAGGTGAGAGGTCTCTGCTCAGATATTACAGGTACAGTGAGAGGTCCCTGCTCAGATATTACAGGTACAATAACAGGTGAGAGGTCTCTGCTCAAATAGTACAGGTACAGTGACAGGTGAGAGGTCTCTGCTCAGATATTACAGGTACAGGTGACAGGTCTCTGCTCAGATATAACAGGTACAGTGACAGGTCTCTGCTCAGATATTACAGGTACAGTGACAGGTAGATGTTTCTGCTCAGATATTACAGGTACAGTGACAGGTGAGAGGTCTCTGCTCAGATATTACAGTGACAGGTCTCTGCTCAGATATTACAGGTACAGTGACAGGTGAGAGGTCTCTGCTCAGATATTACAGGTACAGTGACAGGTGAAATGTCTCTGCTCAGATATTACAGGTACAGTGACAGGTGAGAGGTCCCTGCTCAGATATTACAGTGACAGGTGAGAGGTCTCTGCTCAGATATTACAGGTACAGTGACAGGTGAGAGGTCCCTGCTCAGATATTACAGGTACAGTGACAGGTGAGAGGTCCCTTCTCATATATTACAGTGACAGGTGAGAGGTCCCTGCTCAGATATTACAGGTACAGGGACAGGTGAGAGGTCTCTGCTCAGATATTACAGGTACAGTGACAGGTGAGAGGTCCCTGCTCAGATATTACAGGTACAGTGACAGGTGAGAGGTCTCTGCTCAGATATTACAGGTACAGTGACAGGTGAGAGGTCCCTTCTCATATATTACAGTGACAGGTGAGAGGTCCCTGCTCAGATATTACAGGTACAGGGACAGGTGAGAGGTCTCTGCTCAGATATTACAGGTACAGTGACAGGTGAGAGGTCCCTGCTCAGATATTACAGGTACAGTGACAGGTGAGAGGTCCCTTCTCATATATTACAGTGACAGGTGAGAGGTCCCTGCTCAGATATTACAGGTACAGTGACAGGTGAGAGGTCCCTGCTCAGATATTACAGGTACAGTGACAGGTGAGCGGTCTCTGCTCAGATATTACAGGTACAGTGACAGGTGAGAGGTCTCTGCTCAGATATTACAGGTACAGTGACAGGTGAGAGGTCCCTGCTCAGATATTACAGGTACAGTGTCAGGTGAGAGGTCTCTGCTCAGATATTACAGGTACAGTGTCAGGTGAGAGGTCCCTGCTCAGATATTACAGGTACAGTGACAGGTAAGAGGTCCCTGCTCAGATATTACAGTGACAGGTGAGAGGTCTCTGCTCAGATATTACAGGTACAGTGACAGGTGAGAGGTCTCTGCTCAGATATTACAGGTACGGTGACAGGTGAGAGGTCCCTGCTCAGATATTACAGGTACAATAACAGGTGAGAGGTCTCTGCTCAAATATTACAGGTACAGGTGACAGGTGAGAGGTCTCTGCTCAGATATTACAGGTAGAGTGACAGGTGAGAGGTCTCTGCTCAGATATTACAGGTACAGGTGACAGGTGAGAGGTCTCTGCTCAGATATTACAGGTACAGTGACAGGTGGGAGGTCTCTGCTCAGATATTACAGGTACAGGTGAGAGGTCTCTGCTCAGATATTACAGGTACAGTGACAGGTGACAGGTCTCTGCTCAGATATTACAGGTACAGTGACAGGTGAGATGTCTCTGCTCAGATATTACAGGTACAGTGACAGGTGAGAGGTCTCTGCTCAGATATTACAGGTACAGTGACAGGTGAGAGGTCTCTGCTCAGATATTACAGGTACAGTGACAGGTGAGAGGTCTCTGCTCAGATATTACAGGTACAGTGACAGGTGAGAGGTCCCTGCTCAGATATTACAGGTACAGTGACAGGTGAGAGGTCCCTGCTCAGATATTACAGGTACAGTGACAGGTGAGAGGTCCCTGCTCAGATATTACAGGTACAGGTGACAGGTCTCTGCTCAGATATTACAGGTACAGTGACAGGTGGGAGGTCTCTGCTCAGATATTACAGGTACAGTGACAGGTGAGAGGTCTCTGCTCAGATATTACAGGTACAGGTGACAGGTCTCTGCTCAGATATTACAGGTACAGTGACAGGTGAGAGGTCTCTGCTCAGATATTACAGGTACAGTGACAGGTGAGAGGTCTCTGCTCAGATATTACAGGTACAGTGACAGGTGAGATGTCTCTGCTCAGATATTACATGTACAGTGACAGGTGAGATGTCTCTGCTCAGATATTACAGGTACAGTGACAGGTGAGAGGTCTCTGCTCAGATATTACATGTACAGTGACAGGTGAGAGGTCTCTGCTCAGATATTACAGGTACAGTGACAGGTGAGGGGTCTCTGCTCAGATATTACAGGTACAGTGACAGGTGAGAGGTCCCTGCTCAGATATTACAGGTACAGTGACAGGTGAGAGGTCTCTGCTCAGATATTACAGGTACAGTGACAGGTGAGAGGTCTCTGCTCAGATATTACAGGTACAGTGACAGGTGAGAGGTCTCTGCTCAGATATTACAGGTACAGTGACAGGTGAGAGGTCTCTGCTCAGATCTTGCAGGTACAGTGACAGGTGAGAGGTCTCTGCTCAGATATTACAGATATAGTGACAGGTGAGAGGTCTCTGCTCAAATATTACAGGGACAGGTGAGAGGTCTCTGCTCAAATATTACAGGTACAGGTGACAGGTGAGAGGTCTCTGCTCAGATATTACAGGTACAGTGACAGGTGAGAGGTCTCTGCTCAGATATTACAGGTACAGTGACAGGTGAGAGGTCTCTGCTCAGATATTACAGGTACAGGTGACAGGTGAGAGGTCTCTGCTCAGATATTACAGGTACAGGTGACAGGTCTCTGCTCAGATATTACAGGTACAGTGACAGGTGAGAGGTCTCTGCTCAGATATTACAGGTACAGTGAGAGGTGAGAGGTCTCTGCTCAGATATTACAGGTACAGTGACAGGTGAGATGTCTCTGCTCAGATATTACATGTACAGTGACAGGTGAGAGGTCTCTGCTCAGATATTACAGGTACAGTGACAGGTGAGGGGTCTCTGCTCAGATATTACAGGTACAGTGACAGGTGAGAGGTCTCTGCTCAAATATTACAGGTACAGGTGACAGGTGAGAGGTCTCTGCTCAAATATTACAGGTACAGGTGACAGGTGAGAGGTCTCTGCTCAGATATTACAGGTACAGTGACAGGTGAGAGGTCTCTGCTCAGATATTACAGGTAGAGTGACAGGTGAGAGGTCTCTGCCCCGATATTACAGGTACAGGTGACAGGTGAGAGGTCTCTGCCCAGATATTACAGGTACAGGTGACAGGTCTCTGCTCAGATATTACAGGTACAGTGACAGGTGAGATGTCTCTGCTCAGATATTACAGGTACAGTGACAGGTGAGAGGTCTCTGCTCAGATATTACAGGTATAGTGATAGGTGAGAGGTCTCTGCTCAGATATTACAGGTACAGTGGCAGGTGAGAGGTCTCTGCTCAGATATTACAGGTACAGTGACAGGTGAGAGGTCTCTGCTCAAATATTACTGGTACAGGTGAGAGGTCTCTGCTCAGATATTACATGTACAGTGACAGGTGAGAGGTCTCTGCTCAGATATTACAGGTACAGTGACAGGTGAGAGGTCTCTGCTCAGATATTACAGGTACAGTGACAGGTGAGAGGTCTCTGCTCAGATATTACAGGTACAGTGACAGGTGAGAGGTCTCTGCTCAGATATTACAGGTACAGTGACAGGTGAGAGGTCTCTGCTCAGATATTACAGGTACAGTGACAGGTGAGATGTCTCTGCTCAGATATTACAGGTAGAGTGACAGGTGAGAGGTCTCTGCCCAGATATTACAGGTACAGTGACAGGTGAGAGGTCCCTGCTCAGATATTACAGGTACAGGTGAGAGATCTCTGCTCAGATATTACAGGTACAGTGACAGGTGAGAGGTCTCTGCTCAGATATTACAGGTACAGTGACAGGTGAGAGGTCTCTGCTCAAATATTACTGGTACAGGTGAGAGGTCTCTGCTCAGATATTACAGGTACAGTGACAGGTGAGAGGTCCCTGCTCAGATATTACAGGTAGAGTGACAGGTGAGAGGTCTCTGCCCAGATATTACAGGTACAGGTGACAGGTGAGATGTCTCTGCTCAGATATTACAGGTACAGTGACAGGTGAGAGGTCTCTGCCCAGATATTACAGGTACAGGTGACAGGTCTCTGCTCAGATATTACAGGTACAGTGACAGGTGAGATGTCTCTGCTCAGATATTACAGGTACAGTGACAGATGAGAGGTCTCTGCTCAGATATTACAGGTACAGTGACAGGTGAGAGGTCTCTGCTCAGATATTACAGTGACAGGTGAGAGGTCTCTGCTCAGATATTACAGGTACAGTGACAGGTGAGATTTCTCTGCTCAGATATTACAGGTACAGTGACAGGTGAGAGGTCTCTGCTCAGATATTACAGGTATAGTGACAGGTGAGAGGTCTCTGCTCAGATATTACAGGTACAGTGACAGGTGAGATTTCTCTGCTCAGATATTACAGGTACAGTGACAGGTGAGAGGTCTCTGCTCAGATATTACAGGTATAGTGACAGGTGAGAGGTCTCTGCTCAGAAAAGGTTCCCCAATTATTGGCAAGGACTTGAGGGGAGCACTGGAGCGCCCAAGACACAGACACGCATCACAGGACTTACAGTAGGCCCGGACGTCATTCGACATTTCAGGCCAGAAAAAGTGTCAGACGCCTCAGTGTTCAGTCTCTTCCCAGGTTTCCCGCCATAGGGATTTTGTGGGCAAAGGACATCAGTTGTGCGTGATGTCTCCATGGTACCACTAGTTGAACTTGTTCCTGGACTGGTCTATCCACTTCTACTTTCCTAGCTACACGGTACAACAACCCTTTACGCCAGGTTACACTTCCCACCTCCATCCCTGGAAGGCCGCTGTTAGCCAGTTATACTCACTATAACGACGCTGGAAATGCCGACAGTTCTTACCCCGACATAATTACACCGAACACCTCATAGGCGAGTGACTGTAAACACAGACTGCTTGAAACTGAGATTTGAAGAGCTGTTAAGGTACTAATTTAAGGAGGCGGCGGCTGTAAAATGTACATGGCTTGGTAAAGAACTTTGTA
The DNA here is from genome assembly GCF_038048845.1 of Mixophyes fleayi. Classification (NCBI taxonomy): domain Eukaryota; kingdom Metazoa; phylum Chordata; class Amphibia; order Anura; family Limnodynastidae; genus Mixophyes; species Mixophyes fleayi. The sequence continues at coordinate 519,093 of NC_134404.1, read as the reverse complement.
CAGGTGGCGCCTCCTTAAATTACTACTGTAACAGCCTTGACACGTCACCGTCCCCTTTCTTTATCCCACATGCGCCCCTCATGCCGCAGTAGGAGGAGCCTGCTGCCACCACTAAGTTCCTTCCTTTGTGGAACTAGTGATCTTTCCAGAAGTTTCAAATGGTGTGAAAATAATACATAGTCAATCCATGTGCCTTTTATACAGATTAATACAGATACCCTGGCAGGAGGTAATCCAGCCTTCTGCCCCTCTAACCAATCCAGGTGCTTCATGCAGCCTGCACATAACTCAGCCTGGAGGGGTTTCACACGATCTGGAGAGGTTTGCAAAACCCAAACATGACATATTGTCTCCTATATCAATACATTTCCATACAAAACACATACCAATATAAGGATAAGTACATTTGCAATGATAAACAGTGGTGCGTTGTACTCCTAATTAAAATAAATATCTTTAATAGGTTATTTCTACGTGATCCAGCCCCAAATAAGTTATTTATAAGTGATCCAGCCACACAATTGTGTGACCCCCTTCTCCCACATGAGAATGGGAATTAATAAGTATAACTGTGTGGCTGGGTCCAGTGTTCTGGCTGCTGCAGCATATGGGGATAACCCCTTAGGATGTAAGCTCGTATGAGCAGGGCCCTACTCCCTCCTCTCTCTACCTTCTCTTCTGCTCCAACCTCCATATATTTGCCTTGCCTGGAGCCTCTGAAGTCTTGGTACTACTCGTTTATTGTTTTGTACTGTTATTCCCTGTACTGTCCGTTGTTTGTATTGTGTACGGCGCTGCGGAAACCTTGTGGCGCCTTATAAATAAATGATAATAATATATGACTGCTGCCCTGGTATCTGGCTGCCTACTCCCGTGAGCCAAACTTGGCTACAGCGAAGAGTTAGAACTCGGGGCATGGTCCCTGGAAGTATTTTTATACTGGAGATTTAGAAAATCTCCCACGCACCAGGGATGGAGAGGAGGCTGAGCCCCCCTCTCCTTGGTGTACTCCCCCTGCCAGTGGCAACAATGTTACAACCCTGCATGCTGATTCATGTGCTAGCTTCATGAATCCATATATGTAGCCATTCATGCAATTATGGTCTCAAATCACTCTTACAATCAGTGATCTGTCAAATTACAGTTCTAAATAAGGATAATTATCCTCTTAGAGCCATTGTACTCTTATAGTGGCTCTATAGCACACTGTGATCTCATTACAATCCCGTTACCAATATGATCCATGATACATACTAACAGTTCTTAGCCTGTTTAGACTTGCTTAGCAATATTTAATAGAGTATTGAATTTAGGAGTACATATTATTATAATATGCTGAACCCTGCAGTCGCGTAGTATATTATTATTGCTATTTTTAACAGATCGGTTTCAAATGGGTTCAACTAATCATTTCAATTTTAATATTTCGCTAATAACTATGGTTTTATATTTGGGAGGAAATATTATTCCTCATTTAATAACAGATTTTAATGCATATCAATAAAAGTTACTTATTAATTCATTATAATCCATCAGAGTGCCCGCCATACACACTTTCCCTTTTGTATGATTATAAGCTTCATGAATCAGCCTGGATTGGTTAAGGAGGCAGGAGGCTGGATTACCTCCTACCAGTTAGTCTTCATCTGTCTTAAACTGTATATAATAAGTCCTGGAGGTAAATATATCAAGGGCTGAATTTTTCAACGATTTAAAATCGCGGGAGATAAACGGCGATTTGAATCCCAAAGTCGTTATGTGTATTAAGTAACGATTTTGTAGTCTGAACTTCAAAACCGCTGTTCATCTCTCAAGATTTGTACCGATTTTTAAACTCTCCCGTGTTTAGTAAACTCGCTGCTATTTAGCTGAAAATCGCCATTTGCAAACCAATACTGATTTATGATTGGTTGAAAGTTTGACATGGCAATCTATGGCGATTTTAGGCTAAATAAAATTATATTATTAAAAAAAAAAATGCGTGGGGTCCCCCCGCCCGAGCACTATTAACCCTGGTGCTGCCAGCCTAATGCTGGTTTGCGCGAAAGTCGGGGAAAAATTTGCGTGGGGGTCCCCCCGATTTTTATGTAACCAGCACTAGGCAAACCAGCCGGGGTGGGTGGCAGTATAGCAGGGGGACTCGCGGCAGGGGTTCCGCAAGCTCTATTTATAGTCTAGAGTGTTTCCCATGACAGCATGGGAACATCCCTATAAATAGAGCGTTGTATGCATGTTCAGTGTACAAGCATAGTTAGCATTGTGTGTTTACTGGGTTTATCTGTTTTACAAGCGCATTCCTGTTTGGATGTACAAAATGGGGGTCCCCCTGACCTAAAGAAAGAAGAGTGCAAACCGATTGGAATTACCAATGGGGGGTCCTCTTGACTTGAAGATCAAAAGATTTTATTCAAGCATGGACTTTTGGATATACAAATATTTTGGGGACATCTTCATGGACCTTATTTTGAAATACAAATATTTAAGGACAGTTTTTTACAAACATTTTTGGATTAAAAGCTGTTGACAAAAGAAGACATCATATTGGTGAGGATATGGGGTTTTATTATTTTTAATTGATGTATTAAAGAGGGTGTTTTATGTATTTATTGGGGTTTTATTATTTTTATTAAAATGTTGTGGTTTCAAACAGGGTGTTGGGGTTTTATTCAACATTTTATTTGTGGAACTACAGGTCGCAGCCAGCCTTGGGTGTTAGGCCATGTTGGGACTTGTGGTTCTCCAAGTGCCAGCATGACCTGGCTGCCATGGGTATGCTGGTGCTTGTAGTTCTACAAGCATCAGCATGCCAAGACTGTTTAGGGCAGCCCGGCCTGGCTGGGACTTGTAGTTCCACAAAATAAAATAGTGTCCGTTTTGTTTTCATAACATTTTCATTGACGTTATTACCCTACATCCACCGCCCAGGGGTGTAGGAAGAGCCCTAGTGCTTTATTTCTAGAGTGGGCACCCGCACAGGTTAGGGAATCCAGGCCGGCGCTGAACAGCCTGGGGTTGGTATGTCATTATGGCAGGGGGACTCCTGCTGCGTGTTCCCCTGCTATAGTGTCACCCACCCTGACTGGCTTGCTTAGTGCTGGTTACATGAAAATTGGAGGGGACCCTGCGCAATTTTTTTCCCCGTTTTTCGCGCAACCAGCAGTAGGATACTTTTGACAGCCGCCAGGACCTGCGGCTGTAGAACCCGGCATTGTAACCCTGATGTGATGGCAATCTTGCATCTATAAAGCAGCTTGTTGTATCTGTCGATTTGTATTTGAAACTCAGTCGGGTTAGCAACATTGCAGCTTCATACATTTAGAGACTTGTATAGATAGAGTGGGGAAAAATAGTGACCACTATTTTCTGCAAGTTTGAAACCAGCGATTTTTACAATAACTCATCTCCGGCGATTTTACATAAAATCTCAGGTTAATACATCAGAGAGTTTCAACTAGCCTGATTCAATTGCAGCTTGATACATTACCCCCTGGTGTTCAAATATCTACCATCTGTACCTCTGGATGATCACTAGTAACTCTAACTATTATTATTATTATTATTTATTTGTTAGGCGCCACAAGATTTCCGGAGGGCCGTACATCATACAAACAGACTATACAGGGTGAAACAGTACAGAACAATAAACAAAAAATACCAATACTTCAGAAACTCCAGGCAGGCTAATGCAGTAAAGAAAGAGCAGAAGAACAGGTGAGGAGACAGGAGGGAAGAGGGCCCTGCTCATGTGAGCTTACGTCCTAAAGGAGGTAAGACAGAACAGGCACAAGGGAAGTGGTGATAAGAGTGGAGGAGAGACGTCGATCATTGGCCCAGGGCAGTGAGCGGGCAGGAGTGTGAATGGAGAGGAGGTTAGAGATATAAGGGGCAGTAGACTGGGAGAGAGCCTTGTAAGTGGTGGTAAGGAGTTTGAAAAGGATTCTGTAGGGGAAGGGGAACCAGTGTAAGGCAAGGCAGAAAGGGGAGGCAGAGGAGGAGCAGCGTAAGGGGAAGATTGAGTCTTGCGGCCGCAATGAGTATAGAGCGGAAGGGGGAGAGATGGGAGTGGGGGGAGGCCAGTAAGGTGGCACCCTGAGAGAGAAAGGGACGGATGTGGGTGATGCGTACTTGGAAGTGACAGGCTTGGGCAAGGGAATGAATGTGGGGGGGCAAAAGAGAGAGAGGAGTCGAGGGTGACGCCCAGGCAGTGGAGTTGGGTGACAGAGGGAGATGGTGGTGTTGTTAAGAGAAGAAGGCCGGGGTGACAGCGTCCAGGGCAGCAGTGAGGGAGTGGTTGTAGAGAGAGAGGGCGCCTGGTCGGGGCAGGCCAGGGGGGGATGGGGTGAAAGGAAAGTTTCATGAGAGGAGGAGAAAGAGGTAGGGTCAATAGTATCAAGGTTGCACCTAGTGAGGGTGGCTTTAGACGAGGTGGGAGGAGGACAGAGTGAAGGAGAGGAGATGGTGGTCAGAGAGTGGGAAGGGAGAGTTGGAGAAGTCAGAGAGATTGCAGAGATGAGAGAAGACAAGGTTGAGGGAGTGACCAAGACAGTGGGTGGGGGAAGAGGTTCACTGAGTGAGGCCTAGGGGAGGAGGAAAGGGCGAGAAGTTTGATGGTGGCAGGTTCAGAACAGTTGTCCATAGGGATGTTAAACTCGGCAAGTATGATGGAGGGAAGGTCAGAGGAAAGGTAGTGGGGGAGCCACGCAGCAAAGTTGTCGAGGAAAAGGGAGGTGGGGCCAGGGGGACGGTAGATGACGGAGACACGGAGGTGGATGGAGGAGAAGAGACGGATGGAGTGTACTTCAAAGGAGGAGAAGGAGAGGGAAGGTAAAATAGCAATGACCCGAAAAGTGCAGTTAGGGGATATGAGGAGGCCCACTCTACCTCCTGGACGCTCATCCGGTCTGGTGGAGTGGGTGAAGGAGAGGCCCCCGTAAGAGAGAGCAATGGGTGAGGAAGAATCAGAAGAAGTAAGCCAGGTTTCAGTGATGGCAAGAAGATTTAGAGAGTTGCAGATTAAGAGGTCATGAGTGGAGGACAGTTTGTTACGGATGGACCTGGATTTCCAGACGGCACATGAGAAAGGGAGGGAAGAGGGGAGATGCGGATGAGATTGTCAGGGTTGATGGAGCAAGGGGGAAGGTGAGAGATGGGGCAGTGAGAGTTGGACCAGTGGAGGGGGCTAGGGGAGAGGATGGGTATAGGAAAGGAGCGGGGCGGCATGGTGAGAGACAGGGGGACGGGGAATGAGAAAGGGCAGGAGGAGGGGTAAGGGAGTAAGTAACACAGAGGTGAGGGCAGCAAAAGGGAGATCGTAGTGAACCAGAGCGGATTAGAGGTTAGTTAATTAAGGACTGATGGAACAGAGTAAAACAGTAAATAGGACTGTAAATTACTATGGAACGGAGCAAGAACGAAAGGCAGTGGTAAAAACAATATAAAGTGCAGTAAAGATTAAAATAAAATTAAAATAAAAAACAATAAGATAAAATTAAATTGAAGTAAAAATAAGGTTAAGATGAACTTATGGTAAATTGAAATGAAAACACATGGTAATAGAAGTAATGAGGGCTGCAGAGAGCCGGTACCAGGTGTGGAGGAAGGAGAACACTGAAACAGGTGAGTCTAGACAGATCATAGGTAGTCGCCGGAGCAGTAGTGGTCCGGAGGGACCAGAGTTAAGGTGAGACGAGAGATCTGGTTTGTCACAGAGATAGGGTTGGTCCAGAGTACAGGTGGGACCAAAGATCCAGGGAGTCAAGAGATAAGGTAGGTCCAGGAAACATCAGAGGAGGGTGTGTGGTAGGTGTAGGCATCAAAGCTGGCTGGGGATAACATCTGAATGTGGGAGCTCCAGGGCTCATCAGAGTAGGCAGGCAGATTGAGGTGCAGTAGAGCAAGATGAGGCCAGTAGACCAAAGTGGTAGGTAGCTTGAAACCCAGGGAGACAGCAGCAATGGCGAGGTGAGGCACTCAGGGAGTAGAGTGAATAGGCGTAATGCGTCCAGGCAGTGGCAGTTGTAGTAGAGTTTCAACAGTGGAAGGTAGCAGTGTGGAGATGTGTGGCATCGGAGTCGGGGGATACAACTGGAAGTAGACTGCCGTGGGAAGAGGAGCAGCACCAGAGACTGGGGATTGAACCAGAAGTAGGCCGCAGGAACGGACCAGGTAGAAGGAGAGCAGAAGATATCTAAGGCAGAAGGAAAGGACTCCTCGAGAGTGAGAAGAGCAGGGCCAAGAAATGCTGGAGACCGAGGCTGGATCGACGAAGGAGAGCCAGGCAAGAATCTGCAAGCAGCTAGTCCAGAGCCGGGGGCTTGAGTAGACGAAATTGCCAGAGGGACTTGTGGAGGCAATCACCAGCGGGCGCGTGAACTCAGCTGGGGGCAGAGGTAAGTGGAGGCAGAGAAACCTAGCAGAGCCGGGGATACACCACTAGAATACGGAGCTTAGGATTAAGCCCCAGCGGAGAGCTTATGCGGTACGTCCGTGCAGCATGGTAGCAGGAAGCATAACTAGTTTGTAACAGTCCTAATAAGGACCATTTCTGAGCAATAAACATGACTGCTTCAAGATCCTGCTTTGACTTCTATTTATCTGCTCTATAATCTGTTATCCGGCTGTTCTGAGGTTTGGGACCCAGCGAAAATGCTCTGCCCACTACCCTGCAGCACTGGTCCATTGTGAGAGCTCTGGGAGAGCCATCTACAGGAACTCTGATTTGAAGTAAGAGGTCAGGGGTACCAGCACAGGTGCCCAGCAAGGGGGTGCTATAGTAGCAAGATTTTACCCAGAAGAAAGTTGTCCCAGGTGATGGCAGCACAGCACCCCCCTATAGCATTTAAAGGGGGTGCATTTGGGATAAAGAAAAGGGACTATGGCAAGGCAAACCCAGCTGGTCCCCAAAAACACTACATGGTGGCAAAAGAGGTCCATCCTGTCATAGATTTCTGGTAGCCAGCAGTGAGGCAAGCCCAGGCAGCTTTTCATACACCAGTCAGGAGAGCAGAGTTATTCAAGAGAGGAATAACTGCAGCCAGAAGAGCGCACAGGATGTCAGTGTATGTCAACATGTTCAAGGTGAACCTTGAGATTCAGGGAGGAAATGAGACTTGGACCTCTACCATGGTCTCCCAGTGGAGGAATCTACTGGAGGCAGGAACCAGTGCAACAGCCCAGTTGACAACCGGGAAAAAAGGGCACCAGAACCCCAGAGAGCAGCGCCCTTTTCTCAGCAGAGAGTATTGGCAGAACTAGCCCCTCTTTCCAATGATGAGCGTGGGGCCACTGTGCTAAGCATCCAGCTGGCGGCCTTAAGGCACAATGCGACTGTAGCTGAGCGGGCCAAGAGCTTGCCAATAACCACCACGCCACGCATGAGATTTTTGCCAACCAGCTGCTGCGGTCCACCAGGAAGTAGAGGCGCAGAGCTGACGCCCAGACCTTGGAGGGGGTAATTGATTTAAAGTGCCAAGAACAGTTTTGTCACTGGTGTGCACAGAGGTGTAAGTATGGCTGCTGGATAGTAGGCCAGCCTCCTGGGTCTCGGTTGTGTCACATTGTCTGTTTCTGTGTGTTATTACTATGATAGAGTGTAAGTGTGATACAGAATGAGCGCCAACTAAATCCTTACATAGTCTTCTCTCACTGTGTATGCCTGGTCTCGGTTGTAATGCATTGTCTGATTATGTTGCAGATGTCTGTCGCAGCGCTGGCAGCGAGGTGGCAATGCCTCGAACACATGCACGGTGCTGTCCCTGCTGGGGGCACCCTGCTCTTTCATGGGCTCCTTGGCACCTGGGCACATAGCAGAGTAAGTACCAACACACTGTCATAGGGCTGGGAACTAGAGGAAGTCCCTCTGGGGGAATATTGGAGAGATCCATCATTTATGGGTGTGCAGATGCTGTTTTGTGATGTCACCAGCATATATATGCGCAGCTGCAGCCATGTGATGGGGAGGTGCATGGATTTATGGGCCAAGATAAGATGGAGATGATAAATGTTCCTTGTGAGGGTGATCCACCTGCCTATGCACCCACATGAACAAAAATAGGTGATGTATTTGATGGGGGATGCCCCGTGTAAGGATGGGCCACCTACCTATCACCCAGATGTAGAAAGATAAAGCCGTGGAGAAGGTTTCTGTAGTGGGGGATGTTCCTAGTGAGGGCGGGCCGCCTACCTATCACCCACACTTAGAAAGATAAAGTGGTGGAGAAGGTTAATCTAGGGTAGATGTTCCTAGTGAGGGCGGGCCACCTACCTATCACCCACATGTAGAAAGATAAAGCCGTGGGGCCCGATTCATCAAGGCACATATCTGCCGATATTGAGCGTATCGTATGCAAAATCACTGTGCATGCCCAGAACCGGGACGTACGCCAATAAAAGCAGCCCTGTCCGCTCCGTCTTCCAACGTAAAAGACACTTACTTCAGCCTTCAATTTCGACAGTGAATGGGGTGAGGAAGGGGTGTTTTGCCATTGTCAGTGTACAGAAAAAATGTATTACATTCTATTTCTTATTACTGTTTGATCATTAATGTCTTTATTATTAATATCATTAATTATATATATATTTTCCTGTGCGTTCTTTGGCAAATTTATAATCCAGTGTCTTGTGTAGTAGAATGCAACAGACCTACACCCGAATTCAACAGCTGCTGTATCTTGATAAGTTTGGGCGTGCGCATAAAGCTGAAATACGTGCATTAAAACCAAGCCCAAGTTGCACTCAGTATGCGTGCCTTGGTGAATCAGGCCCAATGTGTCCAGGCTAAAGTCTGTGGGATAGGGTGGAGGGCTGGGGTTACTGTGGTAGACGGATCAGTCAGAGTATAATTTAGGTTTGGGGTTTATTGTGAACTTTTGCCAGACTTTGAATTGATATAACCCTCTATTGTCCTTTTATTTAATCCTTACCACAGTCCTGCAATGCTCTACTGTCCTCTGAGAACTTGATCTGTAATGTGTGGTGCCTGTACTCCCCTCTAAACCCTGTCGGTTGCACAATAATGAGCCAGTCTGTGTGGAATCTACTTGTCAAGCACATGACATAGGATGGATAGTTTCCGTGGAAACATAGCTGCACAAGTCCATAAATTAGTGGTCATCATATCAACCAATCACATGTTCCTTTTAATTTTTTTACAAAAATAACTGCTAGAAACTGACTGGCTGTTATGAGCAAAACCGCATTTTTCATAAATGGTCCCAAAAGCCATTTCCTCCAAAACCACTAAATATTGTTATTGTGTTGGCTGGTTTTGCCCTGTAGGACTATAGGCATTTGTGCAGTGTGGTTACCCCTGCTATCACGTACTACTGTGCGGATCGTACTGATAGTGGCTGTCATTCCAATCAGTGTGGCAGATCCTCCAGCAGAGGCCCCAGTCAGTATGTGGGACAACTGCACTGTAAAAAGCTGAGTGTCTTGGCTCTCTCTGCTTTTCTACCTTGTGCTGATGGCTCCAGTAACGGTGGAAGACACACACTATTGTCGAGGTACCGAGGCTTGGTGCCCCTACTATCGATCTCTGATAACCTGATCTCCTATTTGGTATAATACTGTCGACAGGAGAGTGAAGAAGTGAAACACAAACAAGGTGTTGCAGTTTCAAAATCAGCTCTGAGGGTCTCTTCAGACTGGCCCTTTATTTATACCTAGGGTCCAGCATTAACTGGTTAACAACAAGTACATATAAGGAAATCTCTTTAGCTCAACAAACATTTCTTTGCAACAATAATACATATAAGGCAACATCCTTTGTTCAGTACTAGGTGGTTTTCATCCCGGCCATTTCCTTCAGTCTGGCATCCTGCTATTGTCTGTTCCATAGGAAACACTTGTTTTTCTTCAAGGCGTAGTCCTGCATCTGAAGTATAGTTTTAAGGTATTTCACACATATATTTGTACATCTTAATAACTATTAATTGTTTTATACTCTCACACAATATGGACACAAGTATTCGGATTCTTGACCGTTAGTTACAACAACAGGGACTGTAATGACATTGTATTCAAATATATATACTTTAATATGGAGCTGGTCCCCATTCTTTAGCGATAACAGCTTCCACTCTTTTTGGAAGGCCTTCTACAAGATGTTGGAGTGTTTCTGTGGGAATTTGTGCCCATTCATTCAGTAGAGCATTTATGAGGTCAGGCACTGATGTTGGACGAGAAGGCCTGGCTCGCAATCTCTGTTCCAGTTCATTCCAAAGGTGTTCGAATGGGTTGAGGTCAGACTCTGTGTGGGCCAGTCAAGTTCTTCCACACCTAACTCATCAAACCATGTCTTTGTAGTCCTTGTTTGTGCACTGGGGCACAGTCATGTTGGAATAGAAAAGGACATTCCCCAGACTGTTGCCACAAAGTTGGAAGCATAGTATTGTCCAAAATGACTTGTTATGCTGAAGCATTAAGTTTGCCCTTCACTGAAGATAAGGGGCCTAGCCCAAAGCCTGAAAAATAGCCCCATACCATTATCCCTCCTCCAACAAACTTCACAGTTGGCATAATGCAGTCAGTCAGGTAACGTCCTCCCGGCATCTGCCAAATACAGACTCGCCCATCTCACTGCCAAACAGAGAAGCGTGATTCGTCACTCCACAGAACACGTTTCCACTGCTCCACAGTCCATGGTCGGTGTGCTTTACACCACTCCATCCGACGCTGGGCATTGGTCTTGGTGATGTGAGGCTGCATGCAATCCCATTCCATTAACCTCCCGCCGCACAGTTTTTGTGCTTACATTAATGCCAGTGGGAGTTCAGAACTCTTCAGCTATGGAATCAGCAGAGCGTTGGTGACTTTTACGCACCATGCGCCTTAGCAGTCGCTGAACCTGCTCTGTGATTTTACGTGGCTGAGTTGCTGTTGTTCCTAAACGCTTCCACTTTCTAATAATATCACTTACAGTTGACCGAGGAATATCCAGCAGAGAGGAAATTTAATAAACCCTCTTATTGCAAAAGTGGCATCCTATCACAGTACCATGCTTGGTGTCACTGAGCTCTTCAGAACGCCCCATTTTGTATCACAAATGTTTGCAAATGGAGATTGAATTGCTAGTTGCTTGATTTTATAAACCTCTGGCAACGGGTCTGATTGAAACACCTCAATTCAATAATTAACAGGTTTGGCCAAATACTTTTGTCCATATAGTGTATATGTCCATTTTATACCATATTGAAGAATTATAAAGCAGCTGGTATGCACCGTTTGCTGTTCTTAATAAAATGTATTATAATAAAACATTTGCAGGTGGTATAGAGCTCTACTCACCAGACCTACATCCTTCCCAACACTGAAGAGATGCCACAAAATGCTAATTACCAAGCCTCATCCCAGTACTCTCTCAAATACACTGCTAAGATGTCCTATATAGCTATGTGTTGTGTTCAGTTTCTCAATAATAATAATAATTAATAAATCACTATATAATATATTTTAAAAATATAAGAAGCCACAATGTAAAAGTCTATGTGATTGGTGTATAGATTCTAAATCACCTGCCTTTCAGATCACAAACTATCTAATCTCTCTCTCTCTCGTCCAGAACACTCTCTCTCTCTCTCGTCCAGAACACTCTCTCTCTTTCTCTCGTCCAGAACACCCTCTCTCTTTCTCTCTCGTCTAGAACACTCTCTCTCTCGTCCAGAACACTCTCTCTCTCTCTCGTCCAGAACACCCTCTCTCTTTCTCTCTCGTCTAGAACACTCTCTCTCTCGTCCAGAACACTCTCTCTCTCTCTCGTCCAGAACACTCTCTCTCTCGTCCAGAACACTCTCTCTCTCGTCCAGAACACTCTCTCTCTCGTCCAGAACACTCTCTCTCTCGTCCAGAACACCCTCTCTCTCTCGTTCAGAACACCCTCTCTCTCTCGTTCAGAACACCCTCTCTCTCTCGTCCAGAACACTCCCTCTCTCGTCCAGAACACCCTCTCTCTCGTCCAGAACACTCCCTCTCTCTCTCTCTCTCTCTCTTTCTCTCTCTCTCGTCCAGAACACTCCCTCTCTCTCTCTCTCTCTCTCTTTCTCTCTCTCTCTCGCTCTCTCTTTCTCTCTCGTCCAGAACACTACCTCTCTCTCTCTCTCTCTCTCTTTCTCTCGTCCAGAACACTCCCTCTCCTTCTCACTGTGTCTCACTACCTGTCCCTCAGAACCTCTCTTTTTTTTTTTTTCTCCCACTATCTGTGCAGAGCTTCCACTGACCAACTCTGAACATCCACTCTCACCCACTGTCCAATACACAACTTAAACATAGTTTATTTATCTTTCCTTGATCAATCCAGAACTTCCACTTCCACTGTCTAGTCAAGAACCTCTATACTCTCTTTTTAAATAATCCAGAACCTCCATTCTCCACTTCCTGTCTAGTTCAGAACCTTCACTCTCTCCCTGTCTAATCTAAAACCCACTCTTGCCTGTTGCTCAATATAATAACCTCCACTTTCTCCCGATCACCTTTACTCTCTCCCTTCCTGTCTAATCGAGAACCTCCACTCTCTCTCCTACTATCCAGTACAGAACCTCCACATACTCACCACTGTCCAATCGAGAACCTCCACTCTCTCTCCTACTATCCAGTACAGAACCTCCACATACTCACCACTGTCCAATCGAGAACCTCCACTCTCTCTCCTACTATCCAGTACAGAACCTCCACATACTCACCACTGTCCAATCGAGAACCTCCACTCTCTCTCCTACTATCCAGTACAGAACCTCCACATACTCACCACTGTCCAATCGAGAACCTCCACTCTCTCTCCTACTATCCAGTACAGAACCTCCACATACCACTGTCCAATCGAGAACCTCCACTCTCTCTCCTACTATCCAGTACAGAACCTCCACATACTCACCACTGTCCAATCGAGAACTTCCATTTTCTCCCTCAATATTAAATATAGGAGCATATTCAATTAGGAGTCGCGCCTGCGATTATGCGCGGCTGCCTGTGTAAAGTGTCATAACGGTACCGCAACATTGCGATTTTCCCCTTGCAACCCTATGAGGTGCGCACAGAAATCTGCAATTTTGTGGTATCAGGACCCATGCGGCCATCACGTAATCGCTGGCGCGAATGCTAATTGAATATGCCCCATAGAGCCTACACTGTCTTCCCTACTTTACAGTGCAGAACCTTCCACTGACTATCTCCCACTGATGAATCCAGAGCTTTCAGTCTCTCTCCCCTAGTCTAATGCAAAACCTTCACTGCCGAATTCAGAGCCTCCACTCTTTGCCCCTGTGGTGAAACGAGGTATTAATATCACTCTAACCATCCTGTCCCTCGTTTCTCACAATATGTACATTATAACATGTAATTTTTATAGCCCTTGCTTTTGTTCCCCGGCTGAACAGAGTACAACTGCAGTGTCTAATTACATGTGGATAAGGGGACATTGTAGCTCATTGTAAATAAGTTTATTGTATATTGTTGATGTGGCAGTGAGGTTGTTATTCATTGTCCTTAAAGTGAAGCCAGAAGGGTTATGGGTAGGGATCAGGTTGCAAGATATTGATGAGGGGGAGGGCTAATTAGTATCCATTGTTTTCCCAAGACTACTCCAGGCGTTTGGTCTATAATCGGGCAGGGGAGTTTCTGTGGAAGCACAGCTCATCTTCACTCCCCAACCCCCTAGTCCAGTACTCACCAATGTTTAACAAGGAGAGACCCAGAGGTTTGCCCAGGGAGGGGAAAAGACAGTGGAAATTTGACCCTAGATATAAGGAGTCACTCCAGGGGGGAGGTGTTGTTCATTCTAGGATTTGATTCATGGAAGGTGCAGTGTAGCTGGTTTTGAGTTTTTGTTCTCTACCAATGGACTACAGCTGCAGCTAAGAGAAGAACTCTATGGGCCTTTAAGTCAGGACATCCAGGTGACTGTAGCTTCTTAAGCTAGTGGGGTAAGGGGTAGATGATGTGGTAAATCTGCCTGGCATTTATTTACTGTGTGTACATAATAATCTAGTATTGTTTTTATTACAATAAATGTACTGTTGTACTTTTCTAACTGCATTTGCCTGAGTGACTACCGTACTTCCCCATGTATAGGACACTCCACGGTATAAGACGCACCTATATAAATCATGTGAAAAAATTGAGAATAACAGAGTATTTGTGCATCTTATAAAGAGGAGAGACAACGCTATAGTGAATTCTGACTTACCCTGTCAGATGATTCCTCTGTCTGGTAAAGTCTTCTGTCTTCTCTCTGTCTGATCCTGATGCTGGCAACTCGATTAAGGATGCCTTTCAGGACCTTGTCAAGGTCCTGAAAGGACATCCGTACATCGCAGAGAGGACCTTAATCGGGTTTCCAGCATCAGGATCAGACAGAGAGAAGACTTTAGCGGACAGAGGAGTCATCTGACAGGGTAAGTGCTACTACCCCTGTATAAGACGCACCCAGTTATTAGACCCAAAATTTTGGGGAAAAAGGTGCGTCTTATACATGGGGAAATACGGTAATAAGAACCTTAGAAGGTACTGGGTAGGCTTCCCTGGCCTAGGAAGGCACCCGTGGGTGGCCAGCCAGAATGAAGTGGGTAGAATTGGGCAGGAAACCCGGTATCTTCACAGCCCCATAACCTTCTCCCTTTCTGTCATATCCAGAACCTCCACTTTCTCTCCTACTATCCAATCCAGAACCTCCACTCTCTCCCTTACTGTATAATGCACAGCCTCCTCTCTCTCCCTCACTGTATAGTGCAGAGCCTCCTGTGTCCCTCACTGTATAGTGCAGAGCCTCCTCTCTCTCCCTCACTGTATAGTGCAGAGCCTCCTCTCTCTCCCTTACTGTATAGTGCAGAGCCTCCTGTGTCCCTCACTGTATAGTGCAGAGCCTCCTCTCTCTCCCTCACTGTATAGTGCAGAGCCTCCTCTCTCTCCCTCACTGTATAGTGCAGAGCCTCCTGTGTCCCTCACTGTATAGTGCAGAGCCTCCTCTCTCTCCCTCACTGTATAGTGCAGAGCCTCCTCTCTCTCCCTCACTGTATAGTGCAGAGCCTCCTGTGTCCCTCACTGTATAGTGCAGAGCCTCATGTGTCCCTCACTGTATAGTGCAGAGCCTCCTCTCTCTCCCTCACTGTATAGTGCAGAGCCTCCTCTCTCTCCCTCACTGTATAGTGCAGAGCCTCCTCTCTCTCCCTCACTGTATAGTGCAGAGCCTCCTCTCTCTCCCTCACTGTATAGTGCAGAGCCTCCTGTGTCCCTCACTGTATAGTGCAGAGCCTCCTCTCTCTCCCTCACTGTATAGTGCAGAGCCTCCTGTGTCCCTCACTGTATAGTGCAGAGCCTCCTGTGTCCCTCACTGTATAGTGCAGAGCCTCCTCTCTCTCCCTCACTGTATAGTGCAGAGCCTCCTCTCTCTCCCTCACTGTATAGTGCAGAGCCTCCTCTCTCTCCCTCACTATATAGTGCAGATCCTCCTCTCTCTCCCTCACTGTATAGTGCAGAGCCTCCTCTCTCTCCCTCACTGTATAGTGCAGAGCCTCATGTGTCCCTCACTGTATAGTGCAGAGCCTCCTCTCTCTCCCTCACTGTATAGTGCAGAGCCTCATGTGTCCCTCACTGTATAGTGCAGAGCCTCCTCTCTCTCCCTCACTGTATAGTGCAAAGCCTCCTGTGTCCCTCACTGTATAGTGCAGAGCCTCCTCTCTCTCCCTCACTGTATAGTGCAGAGCCTCCTCTCTCTCCCTCACTGTATAGTGCAGAGCCTCCTCTCTCTCCCTCACTGTATAGTGCAGAGCCTCCTCTCTCTCCCTCACTATATAGTGCAGAGCCTCCTCTCTCTCCCTCACTGTATAGTGCAGAGCCTCCTCTCTCTCCCTCACTGTATAGTGCAGAGCCTCATGTGTCCCTCACTGTATAGTGCAGAGCCTCCTCTCTCTCCCTCACTGTATAGTGCAGAGCCTCCTCTCTCTCCCTCACTGTATAGTGCAGAGCCTCATGTGTCCCTCACTGTATAGTGCAGAGCCTCCTCTCTCTCCCTCACTGTATAGTGCAAAGCCTCCTGTGTCCCTCACTGTATAGTGCAGAGCCTCCTCTCTCTCCCTCACTGTATAGTGCAGAGCCTCCTCTCTCTCCCTCACTGTATAGTGCAGAGCCTCCTCTCTCTCCCTCACTGTATAGTGCAGAGCCTCATGTGTCTCTCACTGTATAGTGCAGAGCCTCATGTGTCCCTCACTGTATAGTGCAGAGCCTCCTCTCTCTCCCTCACTGTATAGTGCAGAGCCTCCTCTCTCTCCCTCACTGTATAGTGCAGAGCCTCATGTGTCCCTCACTGTATAGTGCAGAGCCTCCTCTCTCTCCCTCACTGTATAGTGCAGAGCCTCCTCTCTCTCCCTCACTGTATAGTGCAGAGCCTCATGTGTCTCTCACTGTATAGTGCAGAGCCTCATGTGTCCCTCACTGTATAGTGCAGAGCCTCCTCTCTCTCCCTCACTGTATAGTGCAGAGCCTCCTCTCTCTCCCTCACTGTATAGTGCAGAGCCTCATGTGTCCCTCACTGTATAGTGCAGAGCCTCCTCTCTCTCCCTCGCTGTATAGTGCAGAGCCTCCTCTCTCTCCCTCACTGTATAGTGCAGAGCCTCCTCTCTCTCCCTCATTGTATAGTGCAGAGCCTCCTCTCTCTCCCTCACTGTATAGTGCAGAGCCTCCTCTCTCTCCCTCACTGTATAGTGCAGAGCCTCCTCTCTCTCCCTCACTGTATAGTGCAGAGCCTCATGTGTCCCTCACTGTATAGTGCAGAGCCTCCTCTCTCTCCCTCACTGTATAGTGCAGAGCCTCCTCTCTCTCCCTCACTGTATAGTGCAGAGCCTCCTCTCTCTCCCTCACTGTATAGTGCAGAGCCTCCTGTGTCCCTCACTGTATAGTGCAGAGCCTCCTCTCTCTCCCTCACTGTATAGTGCAGAGCCTCCTCTCTCTCCCTCACTGTATAGTGCAGAGCCTGCTCTCTCTCCCTTACTGTATAGTGCAGAGCCTCCTCTCTCTCCCTCACTGTATAGTGCAGAGCCTCCTCTCTCTCCCTCACTGTATAGTGCAGAGCCTCCTCTCTCTCCCTCACTGTATAGTGCAGAGCCTCCTCTCTCTCCCTCACTGTATAGTGCAGAGCCTCCTGTGTCCCTCTCTGTATAGTGCAGAGCCTCCTCTCTCTCCCTCACTGTATAGTGCAGAGCCTCCTGTGTCCCTCACTGTATAGTGCAGAGCCTCCTCTCTCTCCCTCACTGTATAGTGCAGAGCCTCCTGTGTCCCTCACTGTATAGTGCAGAGCCTCCTCTCTCTCCCTCACTGTATAGTGCAGAGCCTCCTGTGTCCCTCACTGTATAGTGCAGAGCCTCCTCTCTCTCCCTCACTGTATAGTGCAGAGCCTGCTCTCTCTCCCTTACTGTATAGTGCAGAGCCTCCTCTCTCTCCCTCACTGTATAGTGCAGAGCCTCCTGTGTCCCTCACTGTATAGTGCAGAGCCTCCTCTCTCTCCCTCACTGTATAGTGCAGAGCCTGCTCTCTCTACTGTCCTTCTGTTGATCTTGTGAAGCACACCCTCACATATTGTTTACCCCCAAATGTATTTTCCTCAACCATTTTTCATGGTATTCTTTTGGTCTTTAACATTTAGAGTATATAACACTTGTGCAATCTGTTATCTATATCTTATTGATTGGTTTATTAATTAATCATTAATTGCCCTTGTTTGTGCGCTTCTTTCCTTTGCCCGGCAGTTTTACATTGGCCAGTCTGACCAGTTATGGCATAGATATCAGACACGTTTCCAGTCACCCTGGTTCTTCCTTCCCAGCTTCCATAGTCATCAGCAACATTACCAATGGGAGTCGAACCATCCTTCACATGAACAGGTGTGTGTGGTGTGTGGTGTGTGGTGTGTGGTGGCATGTGTCTACTAAATACACACAACACAGATAAATGATTGCATAATAAATGTGCTGGAGGTTTATAAAACTTTTCTCAGAAATCGATAATTGATCCCATTTTATCCCTAATATTTAATACACACCGGACATTGGGTTCTCTATAGATCTTCATCATCATTTGTATATATGGCACCATAGTCCATAGCACCAGATATAATCATACAGATAGGATATACATGAAAATCATACACATAATAGCAGGAACATGGGTACAGATATTGAATAATAAATACGTGGATGCAATTAACAGAACACATTATATATCACAGAACAATTCAGCATAAGACATGACCAGAACAAACAAGGACAGCAAAAAAACAAGAGACAATGATGCATGTATTTACTAGTCGTCAGTGGTACACCGGCCCCGGTGATGCATGTGTTTACTAGTCGTCAGTGGTACACCGGCCCCGGTGATGCATGTGTTTACTAGTCGTCAGTGGTACAAAGGCCCTGGTGATGCATGTATTTACTAGTCGTCAGTGGTACACCTTCCCCGGTGATGCATGTATTTACTAGTCGTCAGTGGTACACAGGCCCCGGTGATGCATGTATTTACTAGTCGTCAGTGGTACACAGGCCCCGGTGATGCATGTGTTTACTAGTCGTCAGTGGTACACCGGCCCCGGTGATGCATGTGTTTACTAGTCGTCAGTGGTACAAAGGCCCTGGTGATGCATGTGTTTACTAGTCGTCAGTGGTACACCTTCCCCGGTGATGCATGTGTTTACTAGTCGTCAGTGGTACACCTTCCCCGGTGATGCATGTGTTTACTAGTCGTCAGTGGTACACCTTCCCCGGTGATGCATGTGTTTACTAGTCGTCAGTGGTACAAAGGCCCTGGTGATGCATGTGTTTACTAGTCGTCAGTGGTACAAAGGCCCTGGTGATGCATGTGTTTACTAGTCGTCAGTGGTACACCTTCCCCGGTGATGCATGTGTTTACTAGTCGTCAGTGGTACACCTTCCCCGGTGATGCATGTGTTTTACTAGTCGTCAGTGGTACAAAGGCCCTGGTGATGCATGTGTTTACTAGTCGTCAGTGGTACACAGGCCCTGGTGATGCATGTGTTTACTAGTCGTCAGTGGTACACCTTCCCCGGTGATGCATGTGTTTACTAGTCGTCAGTGGTACACCGGCCCCGGTGATGCATGTGTTTACTAGTCGTCAGTGGTACACAGGCCCCGGTGATGCATGTGTTTACTAGTCGTCAGTGGTACACAGGCCCCGGTGATGCAGAGGCCTAGTTGGTCCAGAGGCCTAGATCTTCATGGAGAACCTAAACCCTCTGTTCTCACCAAGACTTAGACATATTTCTCTAGGGAATGAATTCCGTCCATAATGAAACTCTCCTTGTGTGACACTAGCTCAGCGAGTTAATGGACTTATCAACACTCAGATCTTAGTGAATATATATTCTTAGATGTGTTCTATTAGAGAGCAGCATTGCCTAAAGAGATTTTGGGATGTCCGTGATCTTAACATTGGATTAGGAATTGCTTTCTTTCATCAGTAAAAAAATAACGCAATTTCCAAAAACAATTAAAAATGTCATAAATTGCTAGTACAAGAAATGCATTAATAGCTGGTCCGGACTGCTGTATGTAGGTGTTGTGATCCCTATAATAGTGTGATGACGGTGAGTGTCATGTTGGTGCTCAGAGTGCGATGGCGCGGGTAGTGAGCTGTGTTACAGCATTGTACGACATTCAGTGTAACATATGGGCAAATCCAGAACTCTCAGGACAGTAAAGCTTGCTATCTGCCTCTTTATATCTATTACCACAATCACTTCTGTGATGCTTAACTCTTCCCAAACTAATGTCTTTATAACCTCTGCTGCTCTATAGCTTCATTATTTCAGACTTCTTCAAAAGGAATATTGATGCGTCCAATGTGAGCTGGCAGACTTGGGGAGATAGTCCGTGTGCTTGCTGCCTGGTAAACACCCGCACTGGTTCTCGGACGGTCACACTGTATGACACGTAAGGAACAGAGAAACACATACCTCATTTATTGGCTCATGGAAGCTTTATGTTCATTTAGTGAAACAGTTATTCCAGTGATTTTACTTTATTTGGTCTGATCTTCATATGTGCTAAGTGATATGGACTGACTACAGAGTTATCTTTTGTAGCTGTATTTAAGAACCACTAAACCTCAAAAATGATTTTTATCTAATATGATGCAAGAATACGCTGTTCATGTTTCCGCTGTCGCTCATCATTCATTACAGTCAGCTAAGGGTTTTCCAGAATAATCAGGACAGTGTCCTAACGGGATCTCCTACTGGTCAAAAAGCTGAGACTGAGCTGATGAATCGCCAATCCACACTCTGCATTTCTACTGGCTTAGAGAAACCTCTCCCTCCTAACATGGCAGCCTGCTGTTGAGGAGTAAGAGAGAGCACCATGGACATTATTATTATTATTATTATCCTTTATTTTTTAGGTTCCACAAGGTTTCCGCAGCGCCGTACACAGTACAAACAGTAGACTATACAGGGTAAAACAGTACAAAACAATAAACAAAAAATACCAATACTTCAGAAACTCCAGGCAGGCTGCTGCAATAAGCACGGAGCAGAAGAACAGGTGAGGAGACAGGAGGGAAGAGGGCCCTGCTCGTGTGAGCTTACATCCTAAGGGAGGGAAAACAGAACAGGCACAGGGGGAGCCAGATGAGGCAAGGGGGAGAGCGAGTGGAGGAGATGAAGGGGTTATGCGGATGATTGGCAGGATTTAAGGAAGAGGTGGGTTTTCAGCGCACGTTTGAAGGAGCACAGAGTAGGAGAGAGGCGGATGGAACGAGGGAGGTCGCTCCAGTGAAGGGGGGCAGCACGGGAAAAGTCTTGCATTCTGGAGTGGGAAGAGGTGATAAGAGTGGAGGAGAGACGAATATCATTGGCTGAGCGTAGGGAGCGGGCAGGAGTGTGAATGGAGAGGAGGTTAGAGATATAAGGGGCAGTAGAGTGGGAGAGAGCCTTGTAAGTGGTCGTGAGGAGTTTGAAAAGGATTCTGTAGGGGAAGGGAAGCCAGTGTAAGGCGAGGCAGAGAGGGGAGGCAGAGGAGGAGCGTCGTGAGAGGAAGATGTGTCTTGCGGCCGCATTTAGTACAGAGCGGAGGGGGGAGAGATGGGAGTGGAGGAGGTTGCAGTAATCCAGGCGGGAGATAATGAGCGCGTGGATGATAGTCTCGGTAGCATCCTGAGAGAGAAAGGGACGGATGCGGGCAATGTTGCGTAGTTGGAAGCGACAGGCTTGGGCAAGGGAGTGAATATGGGGGGTAAAATAGAGAGAGGAGTCGAGGGTGACACTCAGGCAGCGGAGTTGGGTGACAGAGGAGATGGTGGTGTTGTTGGCGACATTAGAGAGGTTATGGTGGGATGGGAGTCTGGACGGAGGAAAGACAATGAGTTCCATTTTAGAGATATTCATTTTGAGAAAACGCGCAGACATCCAGGAGGAGATGGCGGAGAGGCTGTCGGATACACGAGAGAGGAGGGTGGAAGAAAGATCAGGGGAGGAGATGTAGAGTTGAATGTCGTCAGCATAAAGGTGATACTGAAGACCGAAGGAGGAGATGAGAGCACCAAGGTAGGAAGTATAGAGCGAAAAGAGTAGAGGGCCGAGAACAGACATATTTACACCTCAGTAATTTCATGTATATTAATCATGCTTTTAGTAGCATTTCTTAACCCTAGTGAAAACATATAAGTGGGTATGGATATGGAACCATTTGGTTATAATTACCCCATATCCAACCCCGCCTACGAGCGGGTGTTTGCTCCATTAACCCCCCACAAAGGCAAGCGCCAGTTAATACTGCATGCAATCTGTCACTGGTGTTTTCCTGAATAACCAACCTTAAGAAAGTACTGATGGCAGTAATGATGGAGAAAAATAGAATGAGTTAGGATAGTAGTTGTGGCTGGGTCCCCTTCACCTCCCACATGATCAAGATGACTACTGCAGCATCGAATGGGTTAATTCCTGATGTTGCTGTGCCAAATGGGTCAAACATCAGCACTAAGGGATTAAAGATGTATTAAAGGGTATAAGTATTTAATGTATGGGTGTTGTGGCGCTGGCTAGTAACTGGCATGGCTCACCAGAAAGGGCTAAGTCTCGACGCTGGGAGTGTAAATGTTTTGTAAGAAAAGAAATCCCATGCTAATTAAATCTTTTCGCCTCAAAATGACCAACATATATTTTTAGTCTGAATGCACAGCAGGGGGCCGTTACCTTTCTATTCTGTGTAGATTTTTATCCTGTGTCTAAGAACCTGTCTGACTAATGGAACATAAAGTGATTTTGGAAATCACAGATTGATGTAAATTTTGTTAAGTTTAAATTGTGTTATCTCCAAGTCTAGAGAATATTACATCCTGAGGGTAAACATCAGATGTAATATCTCAGACTTTGTGGTGCCAGCTAGGATCAGGGGGCTGGGTTACCCCCTGCCAACATGTGTGTCAGAAACTGTATAAAAAGAGCCCTGGTCGATCATGTATTATATTATTCAATCTGAGCTCCTCAAGATACTAGCCCCACTAACTCGTGTTAAACGGTCCTTTTTAGGACCTCTTGAGCCAATAAACATCATTACTTAAGGATCCTGCTTTGATGCCTACCTGCCTGCTGTAATTTCTGTGACCTGAAGACTAGACCATTCTAATCTGTTATTTGGCTGTTCTGAGGTCTGGACCCAGCATCCAGTACCACCGCTTTGCCTGCTACCCGCAGCTCTGGCCAGTGTGATAGGCCAGAGGGAACCATCCACATCACCCTGATCTGAAGGAAGAGGTCAGAGTACCAGCAAGGGGGTACACTAGCAGCGAGAGTTACCCAGAAGGCTGCGGTTCTAGGTGCAGGTGACGGAGCCTTGTGGTGGCAGCAGAGCCCCTCCTGCATTTAGAGGGGCACTATTGGGATAAAGAAAGGAAGAACTGTGGCAAGGCAAACCCAGTCGGTCCCCTGCACCATGACATGGTGGTATAGGAAGACCATCCTGTCACAGTAGTATTAGTAATGTGGGAACTGGACTTGTTCTGTCAAGGCACAGGTTCTGGGAATAGGGACTGAATATAGACCTCTAAAAATAATACAGCTTTTTAGCAGCTGAAATCAGTGACGTTGTCTTGCAGATGACCTTGACTGCAGGTTCGATATCATCATCATTGAAAATAGAAATGGTTTAGTTGCCGTTTGTAAAGTACATTGCACATGCCCCATACTTACATTACCCCCTTAAGAGCAGCGGTAACAGCGTCTGCGAGGTCAGTGATGTCATCCAATGCAGCGGCGTCTTCTGTGTTCGCAATTGTTTGAAGTCGTGAAGTGCAAAAGTCGTGATGGATCCTCGTCGTGGAACCAGGCAGCCGGACTCCAGACGTCATGGTAAGTGTTGTCGGTTTTTCCGTACCCCATGCCTAGCCCTTACCTCGTACCATAAAGTGTAAGATATTACATTCAATGTTTGGTATGAGGATGCAATATTCTCTAAACTTGTATTTAATACAATTTAAACTGAACAAAATTTACATCAATCTGTGATTTCCCAAATTACTTTCTGTTGCATTATTTAGATAGTTCCCCTATATTTTTAACAGGACAAGATAAAAAGGTAATGACCCCTGCTGTGTATTTAGGCTTTAAAGATGTACTGATCACTCTAAGATGAAAAGACTTAATTAGCATGGGATTTCCTTTTTTACAGAAACAAATTTCCTCCAACAAGACATACTGCCAAATCAATACATTTGCAATGATATACATTAGTGCTCTGCGCCGCTAATTGAAATAAATTTATACAATAAATTATTTCTATGTGATCCAGCCACAGTTCCTCCAATCCATGTATAGCCAGGTCCTGATGAGAAAAATTCCCCCAGACGCTCATTGCCAGACAATCAAAAGACCTAATTCTAATAAAAAATAATGTTTTAAAAAAACAGAGCTGGTAAAGCTTTGGAAATATATACATAGATATATACATAGGCCACCCGCCTCAATAAGGAGAAAAGAGAGATTTGGTGCACAAATGGATCAATAACATGTACTGATTTGTGATTTCATTTTTGGTTTGTTGGTTATAGTTTTTATGATAACTGAAAAGTTCAATATACCTCAAATAACTTTCGGATCTTGCAGAGCACACTTAATGGAAATTCCTTCAGCATTCAATATTAGCATTTAGTTTTGATCTTAGAAGCAACAAAACTACCATTCTTGTAAACAGTAAGAGTCTGATGGCGGAGAGGAATCCCCTTCCTCCTACACGGCACTATATGGGATGTCCACCTGATAGAGGAGAGGAATCCCCTTCCTTCTACCCATCACTTTATGGAATGTCTGATAGAGGAGAGGAATCCCCTTCCTCCTACACAGCACTATATGGGATGTCCACCTGATAGAGGAGAGGAATCCCCTTCCTCCTACACGGCACTATATGGGATGTATGTCTGATAGAGGAGAGGAATCCCCTTCCTCCTACACGGCACTATATGGGATGTCCACCTGATAGAGGAGAGGAATCCCCTTCCTCCTACACGGTACTATATGGGATGTCCATCTGATAGAGGAGAGGAATCCCCTTCCTCCTACACAGCACTATATGGGATGTATGTCTGATAGAGGAGAGGAATCCCCTTCCTACACAGCACTATATGGGATATATGTCTGACAGAGGAGAGGAATCCCGTTCCTCCTACACAGCACTATATGGGATGTCCATCTGATAGAGGAGAGGAATCCCCTTCCTCCTACACGGCACTATATGGGATGTATGTCTGATAGAGGAGAGGAATCCCCTTCCTCCTACACAGCACTATATGGGATGTCCACCTGATAGAGGAGAGGAATCCCCTTCCTCCTACACAGCACTATATGGGATGTCCACCCGATAGAGGAGAGAAATCCCCTTCCTCCTACACAGCACTATATGGGATGTCCACCTGATAGAGGAGAGGAATCCCCTTCCTCCTACATAGCACTATATGGGATGTATGTCTGATAGAGGAGAGGAATTCCCTTCCTACACGGCACTATATGGGATTTCCACCTGATAGAGGAGAGGAATCCCCTTCCTCCTACACAGCACTATATGGGATGTATGTCTGATAGAGGAGAGGAATCCTCTTCCTCCTACACAGCGCTGTATGGGATGTCCGCTGATAGAGGAGAGGAATCCCGTTCCTCCTACATGACACTATATGGGATGTCCATCTGATAGAGGAGAGGAATCCCCTTCCTCCTACACAGCACTATATGGGATGTATGTCTGATAGAGGAGAGGAATCCCCTTCCTCCTACACGGCACTATATGGGATGTCCACTTGATAGAGGAGAGGAATCCCCTTCCTCCTACACAACACTATATGGGATGTCGGTCTGATAGAGGACAGGAATCCCCTTCCTCCTACACAGCACTATATGGGATGTATGTCTGATAGAGGAGAGGAATCCTCTTCCTCCTACACGGCACTATATGGGATGTTCACCTGATAGAGGAGAGGAATCCGCTTCCTCCTACACAGCGCTATATGGGATGTCCGTCTGATAGAGGAGAGGAATCCCCTTCCTCCTACACAGCACTATATGGGATGTATGTCTGATAGAGGAGAGGAATCCCCTTCCTCCTACACGGCACTATATGGGATGTCGGTCTGATAGAGGAGAGGAATCCCCTTCCTCCTACATGGTACTATATGGGATATCCACTTGATAGAGGAGTGGAATCCCATTCCTCCTACACAGTACTATATGGGATGTCCACTTGATAGAGGAGAAGAATCCCCTTCCTCCTACACAGCACTATATGGGATGTATGTCTGATAGAGGAGAGGAATCCCCTTCCTCCTACACAGCACTATATTGGATGAATGTCTGATAGAGGAGAGGAATCCCCTTCCTCCTACACAGCACTATATTTGATGTCCACCTGATAGAGGAGAGGAATCCCCTTCCTCCTACACATCACTATATTTGATGTCCACCTGATAGAGGAAAGGAATCGCCTTCCTCCTACACAACACTATATGGGATGTCGGTCTGATAGAGGAGAGGAATCCCCTTCCTCCTACACAGTTCAATATGGGATGTATGTCTGACAGAGGAGAGGAATCCCCTTCCTCCTACACAGCACTATATGGGATGTCCGTCTGATAGAGGAGAGGAATCCCCTTCCTCCTACACGGTACTATATGGGATGTCCACCTGATAGAGGAGAGGAATCCCCTTCCTCCTACACGGTACTATATGGGATGTCTGTCTGATAGAAGACAGGAATCCCCTTCCTCCTACACAGCACTATATGGGATGTCCGTCTGATAGAAGACAGGAATCCCCTTCCTCCTACACAACACTATATGGGGTGTATGTCTGATAGAGGAGAGGAATCCCCTTCCTCCTACACAGCACTATATGGGATGTCTGTCTGATAGAAGACAGGAATCCCCTTCCTCCTACACAGCACTATATGGGATGTCCGTCTGATAGAAGACAGGAATCCCCTTCCTCCTACACAACACTATATGGGATGTCC
Organism: Mixophyes fleayi; assembly: GCF_038048845.1. Classification (NCBI taxonomy): domain Eukaryota; kingdom Metazoa; phylum Chordata; class Amphibia; order Anura; family Limnodynastidae; genus Mixophyes; species Mixophyes fleayi. The sequence continues at coordinate 492,607 of NC_134404.1, read as the reverse complement.
GTCTGATAGAGGAGAGGAATCGCCTTCCTCCTACATGACACTATATGGGATGTCTGTCTGATAGAGGAGAGGAATCCCGTTCCTCCTACATGGCACTATATGGGATGTCCGTGCAATAGCAGAGAGCATACCAGTATATGGGATGTATGTAATATTCATGAACAATTGATGGAATTTGTGGTGAATGGAGCCTGTTTCATGTGAGTAATTAAGTTGGATGTGTGTTATGTCTAGGTAGTTTCACCCCACATACATATTTTTATATGTACACAGTGTCTAAATTATTATTGACAATCTTATGAAAGCTGGTTCACGTGAAATAGTTGATGTAATCTACAGCAATCAGTGAGACGTTTGTTTCATTAAATTAATTGCTCCTTGGGTAAAAGTACCTTTAACCCCTGTACGCTGGGCTTTGGTTATCGGTTTCAGTCACCTTACGTTTGTGATACATTTATACAGCAATATTTACTGTTAATATTCATGAGATATGATGCCTGTTTATGTTCTCTCTGATCCTACAGGAACCTGCCAGATGTTACAGCTGATGACTTCCAGAAAGTAGATCTAACCCAGCACAGGTGGATTCACTGGGAGGTAAGGGGGAAAAGATTCAGCCAATAAAAATTATTGCACCAGGACATGGGGTGGAGGTGTGCTGGTCAGCATTATCATCATCATCATCATCAACATTTATTTATATAGCACCAGCAGATTCCATAGCACCTTACAATTGGAAACAAACAGTAATAAAACAATACTGGGTAATACAGACAGACAGGTAAGAGGGTCCTGCTCGCATGCTTACAATCTATGGGACAATGGTTTGATACACAAGGGTAAGTGCTACATCATAGTGCATATTTGTCCAGCTAGAATGCAAAGGTTACAAAGTATTTAGTGGGCTGTGTGATAGTCACACAACTATGTTGTTCAGAGGGTTGTTGTCTTGTGTTAGCTGTGTAGAGGATGGTAATAGGGTAACCTAGGGAGATTAAGATGGTGGTTGAGGAATATCAAAAGCTTGCCTGAAGAGGTGGGTTTTCAGAGAACGCTTGAAGGTTTGAAGACTAGAGGAAAGTCTTACTGCGCGAGGGAGGGAATTCCACAAAGTGGGTGCAGCCCGAAAAAAGTCCTTTTACCGGGAATTGGAGGAAGTGATGAGAGTGGAAGAGAGACACAGATCTTGTGCAGAACGGAGGTGTCGATTTGGGAGATATTTTGAGACAAGTGAGGAGATGTATGTTGGTGCAATTTTGTTGACGGCCTTGTATGTTAGTAGAAGAATTTTATATTGGATTCCTTGAAAAACAGGCAACCAATGTAGAGACTGACAGAGTGACTCAGCAGAGGAAGAACGGCTTGCAAGGAACATCAATCTTGCCGCTGCGTGCAAAATAGATTGTAGAGGCTCGAGCCTGATTTGGCAAGACCAGTAAGGAGGAAATGACAATAGTCGATGCGGGAGATGATGAGTGCATGAATTAAGGTTTTTGCAGTGTCTTGTGTGAAATATGTGCGTATTCTGGAAAGGTTTTTTAGATGTATGCAGCATGATGTAAATATAGAGTTGATGTGGGGAACAAAGGATAGTTGTGAGTCATGGATTACACCTAGGCAGCGAGCTTGTGGGGTGGGATTTATGGTCATGTTATCAACAGAAATAGAAATGTCAGGCAGAAAGCTTCTATAGTTGGGTGGGAATATTATTAATTCTGCTTTTGAAAGATTGAGTTTGAGTTGGCGAGAGGACATCCAAGATGAAATGGCAGAAAGACAGTCAGTAACGCGAGACAACACAGATGGTGAGAGTTTAGGACAGGTTAGATAAATTTGTATGTCATCTGCATAGAGATGATACTGAAATCCAAAGGAGCTTATTAGTTTTCCTAGAGAAGTGGTGTAGATAGAGAATAGCAGAGGACCTAGGACTGAAACTTGTGGTTTTTCAACTGATAAAGGAAGCGGAATGGAGGTTGTTACAGAGAAATTAACAGAGAAAGAGTGATTAGATAGGTAGGATGAGAACCAGGATAGGACAGTGCCTTCAAGACCTAGGGTTTGTAGTGTTTGTATGAGGAGAGAGTGGTCAACAGTGGCAAATGCAGCAGAGAGATCCAGGAGAATTAGAAGAGAGTAATCACCTTTTTGTATTAGCTGTGATAAGATCATTGACAACCTTGGTTGGCGCGGTCTCTGTGGAGTGTTGAAAGCAAAAGCCTGATTGTAGAAAATCCATTAGGTTGTTTGCAGAAAGGAAACGTGTGATGAAAAAATACTAGTAGAGAGAGATAGATTACAGATTGTAGTCAGAGGTGGAATAAGCACAGAGACAAGGACCTACCAATTTGTGAGGGAATAGGACCAAGAGGACAGGAGGTAGAGTTGGAAGATAAGAAGAGAGTAGAAACTTCATCTTCATTTGTGGGATCAAATGAAGAGAGGGTGTCGGAGGATGCTGGGAAGGAATTGAGCTGATTGCTTGTCGAGGAAGAGGATATCATTTCTAGTCTGATCTTATCAATCTTGTCCTTGAAATAGGAAGCAAGATCCTGGGCACTGATGGTGGTCGGAGGGTTTGGGGTGGGAGAATTATGAAGAGATTTATATGTGTTAAAAAGGCATTTGGGGTTAGAAGCCTGAGCATAGATGAGAGATTGGAAGTATGCTGTTTAGTATACTGATATTTAGTAGTGTCCAGAGCACTTTGATAGGAGAGGTAGATACCAGTATATGTAATGAAATCATTAGCGGTACAAAATATACGCCACTGAAATTCAACCTTACAAGAAAGTTTTTGTAGATTTCATGTTACTTTAGTTTGCCACGGTTGACAACAAAGTCTATGTGGAGTATGTAGTGTCGCTGGATCCACTTAATTAAGGGCAGTTACTAGGGTATGATGAAAATGAGGAACCGCCATATCAGGGGAGGTGAATGTAGAAATTGGGGAGAGAAGGTGTTGAAGAGAGGTGGAAAACTGTTGAAAATCAATTGAAAGTCAGTATTCCTGCGGGTGTGAAGAGTTTGACACCAGGGAGTTTAAATAACTGGGAGTGAGCGAGTAGCTAATAAGGTGATGATCCTAGAGGGGAAAAGGAATGTTAAGGAAATTAGAAACTGAGCATAGTCTAGAGAAAACAAGATGAAGACAGTGGCCATCCTGATGAGTAGCGGATTCAATCCACTGGGAGAGGCCGAGGGAGGAGGTTAGAGAGAGTAGTTTGGAAGCAGCATTGGAACGTGTATTAGAAATAGGGATGTTGAAATCACCCATGATGATGGTGGGGATATCAGTAGATAAGAAGTAAGAGAGACACGCAGAGAAGTGTTCAAGAAATTGTTGGTGTGGACCAGGGGGGCGATAGATGACAGCAACACGCATAGAGAACGGGTTAAAAATCCTAACAGTATGTACTTCAAACGATGTGAACATGAGTGATGGGACATTTGGGAGAACTGTGAATGTGCACTGTGGGGAGTGAAGTAGTCCACCCTCAACTTTAAAGCTCTTAGTCAATCTTCCCCTCCCTACATCTCCAATCTCATCTCTACCTACACTCCTACCCACCCCCTCCGCTCTGCCTGTGACCGCCGCCTCACTACTTCACTGATCACCTCCTCTCACTCTCGTCTTCAGGACTTTGCCCGGGCTGCTCCCCTGCTGTGGAACGATCTTCCACGTTCCATCAGGTTAGCATCTACTCTCAAAGGCTTCAAGCGTGCCCTTAAGATTCATTTCTTTATTCAAGTCTATCAGTCCTCCTCCTAACTTCCTTGTCCTGGCTCTCTCCCCTAGTTAGTACCACCCTATTTGTGTCTCCCCCTTCCCTTTAGGTTGTTAGCTCTCATGAGCAGGGCCCTCTTTCCTTGTGTGCTCCTTCTACAGTTCCTTCACCCTCTGTACTTCTTGGCCTGCTTTGCTAGCCCTGTTTTCTTAAGCCTTGGCCTTCTTCTCGCTGATTTCTACCATCACTTTCACTATCTGTCCCAGAGTTAATCTGAGGAGTTTAAATTTAATTCTGTAGGGTATGGGGAGCCAATGTAGTGACTGTTGGAGGGAGACAGCAGATATAGAGCGGCAGGAGAGAAAAATGAGGCGGGCAGCAGCATTTAGGATAGACTTAAGAGGGTCAAGGTAGGAAAGATGATTGTAAGACATGTGTCCTTTAGTTTCTGGCTACAGGATGAGGCTGTTATAACTATTCAATTTAAATAGGACAACAGTTCATGAGTGTTAACTAGAGGTGAGTGAAATAATAAAGAGGCAATGTGGACAGAGGTGTGTGTCCTAGCAAGAGAATAGATGTCTCTTAATACGATAGCAAATAATACGGGTCAATTAGCGATAAAGGCATTATCGTCAGTGGGGCAGAAGTGTAAGTATTCTCAGTCACAGGTGGGGTTCCCTGACACCACAATTTTGGACTGCATTCGATGGGGGTCATTGCTTGTGAATTTTTTTATATGATAGAGATTGGTTAGTGGAGATGACATAATGTTGTATGAAAGAACGGACATAGACTCTGACATCGTAAAAACACCAATAAAAATCCGGACCATCCAAGTCACGAGATACACACTGGTAAAGCTGGACTCTTACCACATCTAGGATGGAAAAGCGCCTTTAAGAAGAACAAAAATCCCCCGCTCATAGGATCGGGTTGCCGGCTTGCCTCTCTCATGCGCTGTAAGATGCTGGAGCGAGTGCAGCCTGTCCGGTGTGCACGTCCGCCTGGAGGTCCGCCCCTAGCCCTCCGACGCGTTTCAATTATAAATCTTTATCAAGGCATAAGGGTGAACACATACACGAAAGTATTTAACATCCTCTCATCCAATCCTCATAAATCTCCTTTGCATATTGTCTCCATAGTGATGTGGCACGCTGAATGGCAGTATATACAAAGTAATGTGCCGCTAATCAACTATATAAAATGCAAAACTATGCAACATCACGGACTTAGAGAGGGAAAGTAAAATCTGGTGAAAGATCGCCACAATAGAGAAATATTTAGCCGACGGCATGATACCCAGGGGTTTGAGATAGTGGCCGGTACTAAATTCATCACATCCAATTTATCGCACTATGTGGATTACCATTTACAAACCTTTATGGAGTCCATTAAGTCATATTTGAGGGATACAATGGATATATTGAATAAATTACAACATATACCATGGAAAGAAGGATACACATTAGTTACTGCTGATGTTAGTTCTCTTTACACTAACATCAGCCATGAATATAGGGAATAAGCAGTAAAATATTTTTTAAATATCTCTGCAATGGGAGAAAATGAAAAGGAATTTATTCTAGAGAGTATAAAATTTATATTAAGGAATAATTTCTTTTGGTATTCTGGGGAGTTCTACTTACAACTACAGGGAACTGCCATGGGAACCAGATTCGCCCCTAGTTACGCCAACATGTTTATGGGGTGGTGGGAGGAAAATCATGTGTGGACAGATCCCACAGTAGGGGCGAATCTGGTTTCCTGGCATCGATACATTGATGACATCCTGTTTGTGTGGAGGGGAGATGATTCTTCCCTAATGGAATTTTGTAATAGATTAAACTCAACTGTCTATAATATCCAACTTAGCTTTGATATAAGTAAGAAGGAAGTCAATTTTTGGGATTTGAACATTTATGTGGAAGGTAACCAATTACTCACTAGAAACTACAACAAACCAACTGATTCGAATTCATATATTCCAATTGATAGCAACCATTATAAAAAATGGTTGGAAAACATTTCTTTTGGACAGTTTCAAAGGGTGAGGCGAAACTGTACCAAGATTGAAGTTTTCAAAGAACAAGCTTTGACCTTGAAAGAACAATTTCTGGAAAAAGGATACAAAGAAAACCATTTAGATCAGATGATTAATAGGGTACAGGACATGGAAAGGACAAATTTACTCTGTCCAAAAATTAGTCAAGACAACATCACTTATCCAATAGAACAAGAAGTACCATTTATCACACAATACAATACCCATTATAAGGATATAGAAAAAAATTTAAGAAAATATTGGCCTATTTTAAAGAAGGACCCTGAACTAGAGGGCATACTATCCACAGGCCCTCGGGTTATATATAGAAAAGCATCAACCATTAAGGACATTTTGGTCAAAAGTGTGATATCTAAACCCATAAACAATTTAAATAAGACAAAAGGCTTCTTTAGATGCGGCTCTTGTGTTGCATGCAAGAATACCAGACCAGATATTGTCAAAAGGCTGGAGGTTAGATCCAAGACTACAGGTTTTATCTACAAAATAGAAGATTTCATTACATGCAATACTAAGAACTGCATATCCATGGCAGAATGTAATTGTGGGAAACAATATATTGGTCGAACGGGACGAAAATTGAAAGAGCGCTGGTGGGAGCATGTTAGAAATATCAAAAAGGGTTACGAGTTACATTCCCTTTCAATGCATTGTAAAGATGAACATCAATGTGATATTACAGCCATTAAATATTTCTGTGGATTGAAAAAAATCTGGGGGATTGGAGGAAAAAAGATTCCAAAAAAGATCTAGCCAAAACTGAAATGAGATTAATATACTCTATGGGCACCTTAACACCCAAAGGCCTTAATATGGATTTTGAGATTAAGTGGTTTCTGTAATCCTCATTCCCCATTTTTGCTTTGTATTTCATATATGTATCACAGATACTTACCATTTGTTTTATATCATTAAGGTTGTTTCATTCATTGTTCATGATGTTTTATTTTTATATTTATATTTTATTCTTCTGTATGGATATTCATCCAAACCCTCTCTCTTACATTGGGACTAAGTCCGTGATGTTGCATAGTTTTGCATTTTATATAGTTGATTAGCGGCACATTACTTTGTATATACTGCCGTTCAGCGTGCCACATCACTATGGAGACGATATGCAAAGGAGATTTATGAGGATTGGATGAGAGGATGTTAAATACTTTCGTGTATGTGTTCACCCTTATGCCTTGATAAAGATTTTTAATTGAAACGCGTAGACAGGCTAGGGGCGGACCTCCAGGCGGACGTGCACACCGGACAGGCTGCACTCGCTCCAGCATCTTACAGCGCATGAGAGAGGCAAGCCGGCAACCCGATCCTATGAGCGGGGGATTTGTGTTCTTCTTAAAGGCGCTTTTCCATCCTAGATGTGGTAAGAGTCCAGCTTTACCAGTGTGTCTCTCGTGATTTGGATGGTCCGGATTTTTTTGGTGTTTTTACGATGTCCGAGTCTATGTCCGTTCTTTGGTGTAATAATGAGGTAATACACTATCAGTTCCTATATCTTTTTTTTATTTGAGAATCTATTGCCAAAGATATACGTGTAGAAGGAGGGGACGTGTACCCTAAATCGATATGATGGGATCCATATACTCACATTGATCTATGTCATTCAAAGATCTATATCTTGTAAGTTCAATATCTACAGGGGTAAGACCCCATCACCTGGTGTTTTGTAGTTTTTGAATCACACTGGAATTTTTGGGACTTCATAGTCGCTGGTTTTATATTATATATTTTATGGTACCTATGAGATGATTTTCTCCCTTCACTTTTCCATGTTTACACATTGGTGAGGGGGAGTGTCGGACATCGGAAAGAGACTATCGTTTTGTTTGTTATTGGAATTTGAAGACACATACAGCAAGTTGGAATTCTTCACTTATAGACTTTGACTGTGAGCGCCAGCTCTGCTTCCATCTTTGTTATATTTGCTTTATTCTTTACACATTGTATGTGGATTATGTGTATGTAAACAGAGGGCTGCACGCGGTTAGTCTGCGCAGATATACCAGAATCCTTTTCTTCTATAATGTTGTATGGTTCAGTGTGATTAATGTTATATGAGACATCGTATTATCTCTTGGAAACTTCTTTAGTTATGGGATGTGATGTAATCTTAAACAATATTGTGTCATGTTACCTGTTGCTGAGTGATGTGATTTTTCTTCTCAGGGTAGGAATGCTGATGAGCAAATCAAAATGATCCAAAAAGTGGAAGATTACAACAAGAGCAGCGCCCCAGAGCAGCGTGTCACCATCTCAGTGGAGATTGAAAAGGAGCGAGAGGAGTTGTTCCAATTATTCCAACATGGTGACGTGGTAAGGATGGAGATCACTATCCCATCATATAGAAAGGTGACCTAGTAAGGATGGAGATCACTATCCCATCATATAGAAAGGTGACCTAGTAAGGATGGAGATAGCTATCCCATCATGTAGAAAGGTGACCTAGTAAGGATGGAGATCACTATCCCATCATATAGAAAGGTGACCTAGTAAGGATGGAGATCACTATCCCATCATATAGAAAGGTGACCTAGTAAGGATGGAGATCACTATCCCATCATATAGAAAGGTGACCTAGTAAGGATGGAGATCACTATCCCATCATATAGAAAGGTGACCTAGTAAGGATGGAGATCACTATCCCATCATATAGAAAGGTGACCTAGTAAGCAAGGAGGTCGCTTTCAGTCATGTAGAATGGTGACCTAGTAAGGATGGAGATCACTATCCCATCATGTAGAAAGGTGACCTAGTAAGGATGGAGATCACTATCCCATCATGTAGAAAGGTGACCTAGTAAGGATGGAGATCACAATCCCATCATATAGAAAGGTGACCTAGTAAGGATGGAGATCACTATCACATCATGTAGAATGGTGAGCTAGTAAGGATGGAGATCACTATCCCATCATGTAGAAAGGTGACCTAGTAAGGATGGAGATCACTATCCCATCATATAGAAAGGTGACCTAGTAAGGATGGAGATCACTATCGCATCATGTAGAATGGTGAGCTAGTAAGGATGGAGATCACTATCCCATCATGTAGAAAGGTGACCTAGTAAGGATGGAGATCACTATCCCATCGTATATAAATGTGACCCAGTAAGGATGGAGATCACTATCCCATCATGTAGAAAGGTGATCTAATAAGGATGGAGATCACTATCCCATCATATAGAAAGTGACGTGGTAAGGATGGAGATCACTTTCCCATCATGTAGAAAGGTGACGTAGTAAGGATGGAGATCACTATCCCATCATATAGAAAGTGACGTGGTAAGGATGGAGATCACTATCCCATCATGTAGAAAGGTGACCTAGTAAGGATGGAGATCACTATCCCATCATATAGAAAGTGACGTGGTAAGGATGGAGATCACTATCCCATCATGTAGAAAGGTGACCTAGTAAGGATGGAGATCACTGTCCCATCATGTAGAAAGGTGACCTAGTAAGGATGGAGATCACTATCCCATCATGTAGAAAGGTGACCTAGTAAGGATGGAGATCACTATCCCATCATATAGAAAGGTGACCTAGTAAGGATGGAGATCACTATCCCATCATATAGAAAGATGACCTAGTAAGGATGGAGATCACTATCCCATCATATAGAAAGGTGACCTAGTAAGGATGGAGATCACTATCCCATCATATAGAAAGGTGACCTAGTAAGGATGGAGATCACTATCCCATCATATAGAAAGGTGACCTAGTAAGGATGGAGATAGCTATCCCATCATATAGAAAGGTGACCTAGTAAGGATGGAGATCACTATCCCATCATATAGAAAGGTGACCTAGTAAGGATGGAGATCACTATCCCATCATATAGAAAGGTGACCTAGTAAGGATGGAGATCACTATCCCATCATATAGAAAGGTGACCTAGTAAGGATGGAGATCACTATCCCATCATATAGAAAGGTGACCTAGTAAGGATGGAGATCACTATCCCATCATATAGAAAGGTGACCTAGTAAGTATGGAGATCACTATCCCATCATATAGAAAGGTGACCTAGTAAGGATGGAGATAGCTATCCCATCATGTAGAAAGGTGACCTAGTAAGGATGGAGATCACTATCCCATCATATAGAAAGTGACGTGGTAAGGATGGAGATCACTATCCCATCCTGTAGAAAGGTGACCTAGTAAGGATGGAGATCACTATCCCATCATGTAGAAAGGTGACCTAGTAAGGATGGAGATCACTATCCCATCATGTAGAAAGGTGACCTAGTAAGGATGGAGATCACAATCCCATCATATAGAAAGGTGACCTAGTAAGGATGGAGATCACTATCACATCATGTAGAATGGTGAGCTAGTAAGGATGGAGATCACTATCCCATCATGTAGAAAGGTGACCTAGTAAGGATGGAGATCACTATCCCATCATATAGAAAGGTGACCTAGTAAGGATGGAGATCACTATCACATCATGTAGAATGGTGAGCTAGTAAGGATGGAGATCACTATCCCATCATGTAGAAAGGTGACCTAGTAAGGATGGAGATCACTATCCCATCGTATATAAATATGACCCAGTAAGGATGGAGATCACTATCCCATCATGTAGAAAGGTGACCTAGTAAGGATGGAGATCACTATCCCATCATATAGAAAGTGACGTGGTAAGGATGGAGATCACTATCCCATCATGTAGAAAGGTGACCTAGTAAGGATGGAGATCACTGTCCCATCATGTAGAAAGGTGACCTAGTAAGGATGGAGATCACTATCCCATCATGTAGAAAGGTGACCTAGTAAGGATGGAGATCACTATCCCATCATATAGAAAGGTGACCTAGTAAGGATGGAGATCACTATCCCATCATATAGAAAGATGACCTAGTAAGGATGGAGATCACTATCCCATCATATAGAAAGGTGACCTAGTAAGGATGGAGATCACTATCCCATCATATAGAAAGGTGACCTAGTAAGGATGGAGATCACTATCCCATCATATAGAAAGGTGACCTAGTAAGGATGGAGATAGCTATCCCATCATATAGAAAGGTGACCTAGTAAGGATGGAGATCACTATCCCATCATATAGAAAGGTGACCTAGTAAGGATGGAGATCACTATCCCATCATATAGAAAGGTGACCTAGTAAGGATGGAGATCACTATCCCATCATATAGAAAGGTGACCTAGTAAGGATGGAGATCACTATCCCATCATATAGAAAGGTGACCTAGTAAGGATGGAGATCACTATCCCATCATATAGAAAGGTGACCTAGTAAGGATGGAGATCACTATCCCATCATATAGAAAGGTGACCTAGTAAGTATGGAGATCACTATCCCATCATATAGAAAGGTGACCTAGTAAGGATGGAGATAGCTATCCCATCATGTAGAAAGGTGACCTAGTAAGGATGGAGATCACTATCCCATCATATAGAAAGTGACGTGGTAAGGATGGAGATCACTATCCCATCCTGTAGAAAGGTGACCTAGTAAGGATGGAGATCACTATCCCATCATGTAGAAAGGTGACCTAGTAAGGATGGAGATCACTATCCCATCATGTAGAAAGGTGACCTAGTAAGGATGGAGATCACAATCCCATCATATAGAAAGGTGACCTAGTAAGGATGGAGATCACTATCACATCATGTAGAATGGTGAGCTAGTAAGGATGGAGATCACTATCCCATCATGTAGAAAGGTGACCTAGTAAGGATGGAGATCACTATCCCATCATATAGAAAGGTGACCTAGTAAGGATGGAGATCACTATCACATCATGTAGAATGGTGAGCTAGTAAGGATGGAGATCACTATCCCATCATGTAGAAAGGTGACCTAGTAAGGATGGAGATCACTATCCCATCGTATATAAATATGACCCAGTAAGGATGGAGATCACTATCCCATCATGTAGAAAGGTGACCTAGTAAGGATGGAGATCACTATCCCATCATATAGAAAGTGACGTGGTAAGGATGGAGATCACTATCCCATCATGTAGAAAGGTGACCTAGTAAGGATGGAGATCACTGTCCCATCATGTAGAAAGGTGACCTAGTAAGGATGGAGATCACTATCCCATCATGTAGAAAGGTGACCTAGTAAGGATGGAGATCACTATCCCATCATATAGGAAGGTGACCTAGTAAGGATGGATATCACTATCCCATCATATAGAAAGATGACCTAGTAAGGATGGAGATCACTATCCCATCATATAGAAAGATGACCTAGTAAGGATGGAGATCACTATCCCATCATATAGAAAGGTGACCTAGTAAGGATGGAGATCACTATCCCATCATATAGAAAGATGACCTAGTAAGGATGGAGATCACTATCCCATCATATAGAAAGGTGACCTAGTAAGGATGGAGATCACTATCCCATCATATAGAAAGGTGACCTAGTAAGCAAGGAGGTCGCTTTCAGTCATGTAGAATGGTGACCTAGTAAGGATGGAGATCACTATCCCATCATGTAGAAAGGTGACCTAGTAAGGATGGAGATCACTATCCCATCATATAGAAAGGTGACCTAGTAAGGATGGAGATCACAATCCCATCATATAGAAAGGTGACCTAGTAAGGATGGAGATCACTATCACATCATGTAGAATGGTGAGCTAGTAAGGATGGAGATCACTATCCCATCATGTAGAAAGGTGACCTAGTAAGGATGGAGATCACTATCCCATCACATAGAAAGGTGACCTAGTAAGGATGGAAATCACTATCGCATCATGTAGAATGGTGAGCTAGTAAGGATGGAGATCACTATCCCATCATGTAGAAAGGTGACCTAGTAAGGATGGAGATCACTATCCCATCGTATATAAATGTGACCCAGTAAGGATGGAGATCACTATCCCATCATGTAGAAAGGTGATCTAATAAGGATGGAGATCACTATCCCATCATATAGAAAGTGACGTGGTAAGGATGGAGATCACTTTCCCATCATGTAGAAAGGTGACCTAGTAAGGATGGAGATCACTATCCCATCATATAGAAAGTGACGTGGTAAGGATGGAGATCACTATCCCATCATGTAGAAAGGTGACCTAGTAAGGATGGAGATCACTATCCCATCATATAGAAAGTGACGTGGTAAGGATGGAGATCACTATCCCATCATGTAGAAAGGTGACCTAGTAAGGATGGAGATCACTGTCCCATCATGTAGAAAGGTGACCTAGTAAGGATGGAGATCACTATCCCATCATGTAGAAAGGTGACCTAGTAAGGATGGAGATCACTATCCCATCATATAGAAAGGTGACCTAGTAAGGATGGAGATCACTATCCCATCATATAGAAAGATGACCTAGTAAGGATGGAGATCACTATCCCATCATATAGAAAGGTGACCTAGTAAGGATGGAGATCACTATCCCATCATATAGAAAGGTGACCTAGTAAGGATGGAGATCACTATCCCATCATATAGAAAGGTGACCTAGTAAGGATGGAGATAGCTATCCCATCATGTAGAAAGGTGACCTAGTAAGGATGGAGATCACTATCCCATCATATAGAAAGTGACGTGGTAAGGATGGAGATCACTATCCCATCCTGTAGAAAGGTGACCTAGTAAGGATGGAGATCACTATCCCATCATGTAGAAAGGTGACCTAGTAAGGATGGAGATCACAATCCCATCATATAGAAAGGTGACCTAGTAAGGATGGAGATCACTATCACATCATGTAGAATGGTGAGCTAGTAAGGATGGAGATCACTATCCCATCATGTAGAAAGGTGACCTAGTAAGGATGGAGATCACTATCCCATCATATAGAAAGGTGACCTAGTAAGGATGGAGATCACTATCACATCATGTAGAATGGTGAGCTAGTAAGGATGGAGATCACTATCCCATCATGTAGAAAGGTGACCTAGTAAGGATGGAGATCACTGTCCCATCATGTAGAAAGGTGACCTAGTAAGGATGGAGATCACTATCCCATCATGTAGAAAGGTGACCTAGTAAGGATGGAGATCACTATCCCATCATATAGAAAGGTGACCTAGTAAGGATGGAGATCACTATCCCATCATATAGAAAGATGACCTAGTAAGGATGGAGATCACTATCCCATCATATAGAAAGGTGACCTAGTAAGGATGGAGATCACTATCCCATCATATAGAAAGGTGACCTAGTAAGGATGGAGATCACTATCCCATCATATAGAAAGGTGACCTAGTAAGGATGGAGATAGCTATCCCATCATATAGAAAGGTGACCTAGTAAGGATGGAGATCACTATCCCATCATATAGAAAGGTGACCTAGTAAGGATGGAGATCACTATCCCATCATATAGAAAGGTGACCTAGTAAGTATGGAGATCACTATCCCATCATATAGAAAGGTGACCTAGTAAGGATGGAGATAGCTATCCCATCATGTAGAAAGGTGACCTAGTAAGGATGGAGATCACTATCCCATCATATAGAAAGTGACGTGGTAAGGATGGAGATCACTATCCCATCCTGTAGAAAGGTGACCTAGTAAGGATGGAGATCACTATCCCATCATGTAGAAAGGTGACCTAGTAAGGATGGAGATCACTATCCCATCATGTAGAAAGGTGACCTAGTAAGGATGGAGATCACAATCCCATCATATAGAAAGGTGACCTAGTAAGGATGGAGATCACTATCACATCATGTAGAATGGTGAGCTAGTAAGGATGGAGATCACTATCCCATCATGTAGAAAGGTGACCTAGTAAGGATGGAGATCACTATCCCATCATATAGAAAGGTGACCTAGTAAGGATGGAGATCACTATCACATCATGTAGAATGGTGAGCTAGTAAGGATGGAGATCACTATCCCATCATGTAGAAAGGTGACCTAGTAAGGATGGAGATCACTATCCCATCGTATATAAATGTGACCCAATAAGGATGGAGATCACTATCCCATCATGTAGAAAGGTGACCTAGTAAGGATGGAGATCACTATCCCATCATGTAGAAAGGTGACCTAGTAAGGATGGAGATCACAATCCCATCATATAGAAAGGTGACCTAGTAAGGATGGAGATCACTATCACATCATGTAGAATGGTGAGCTAGTAAGGATGGAGATCACTATCCCATCATGTAGAAAGGTGACCTAGTAAGGATGGAGATCACTATCCCATCATATAGAAAGGTGACCTAGTAAGGATGGAGATCACTATCACATCATGTAGAATGGTGAGCTAGTCAGGATGGAGATCACTATCCCATCATGTAGAAAGGTGACCTAGTAAGGATGGAGATCACTATCCCATCGTATATAAATGTGCCCCAGTAAGGATGGAGATCACTATCCCATCATGTAGAAAGGTGATCTAGTAAGGATGGAGATCACTATCTCATCATATAGAAAGTGACGTGGTAAGGATGGAGATCACTATCCCATCCTGTAGAAAGGTGACCTAGTAAGGATGGAGATCACTATCCCATCATATAGAAAGGTGACCTAGTAAGCAAGGAGGTCGCTTTCAGTCATGTAGAATGGTGACCTAGTAAGGATGGAGATCACTATCCCATCATGTAGAAAGGTGACCTAGTAAGGATGGAGATCACTATCCCATCATGTAGAAAGGTGACCTAGTAAGGATGGAAATCACAATCCCATCATATAGAAAGGTGACCTAGTAAGGATGGAGATCACTATCACATCATGTAGAATGGTGAGCTAGTAAGGATGGAGATCACTATCCCATCATGTAGAAAGGTGACCTAGTAAGGATGGAGATCACTATCCCATCATATAGAAAGGTGACCTAGTAAGGATGGAGATCACTATCACATCATGTAGAATGGTGAGCTAGTAAGGATGGAGATCACTATCCCATCATGTAGAAAGGTGACCTAGTAAGGATGGAGATCACTATCCCATCGTATATAAATGTGACCTAGTAAGGATGGAGATCACTATCCCATCATGTAGAAAGGTGATCTAGTAAGGATGGAGATCACTATCTCATCATATAGAAAGTGACGTGGTAAGGATGGAGATCACTATCCCATCCTGTAGAAAGGTGACCTAGTAAGGATGGAGATCACTATCCCATCATATAGAAAGGTGACCTAGTAAGCAAGGAGGTCGCTTTCAGTCATGTAGAATGGTGACCTAGTAAGGATGGAGATCACTATCCCATCATGTAGAAAGGTGACCTAGTAAGGATGGAGATCACTATCCCATCAAGTAGAAAGGTGACCTAGTAAGGATGGAGATCACAATCCCATCATATAGAAAGGTGACCTAGTAAGGATGGAGATCACTATCACATCATGTAGAATGGTGAGCTAGTAAGGATGGAGATCACTATCCCATCATGTAGAAAGGTGACCTAGTAAGGATGGAGATCACTATCCCATCATATAGAAAGGTGACCTAGTAAGGATGGAGATCACTATCACAGCATGTAGAATGGTGAGCTAGTAAGGATGGAGATCACTATCCCATCATGTAGAAGGGTGACCTAGTAAGGATGGAGATCACTATCCCATCGTATATAAATGTGACCCAGTAAGGATGGAGATCACTATCCCATCATGTAGAAAGGTGATCTAGTAAGGATGGAGATCACTATCTCATCATATAGAAAGTGACGTGGTAAGGATGGAGATCACTATCCCATCATGTAGAAAGGTGACCTAGTAAGGATGGAGATCACTATCCCATCATATAGAAAGTGACGTGGTAAGGATGGAGATCACTATCCCATCATGTAGAAAGGTGACCTAGTAAGGATGGAGATCACTATCCCATCATATAGAAAGGTGACCTAGTAAGGATGGAGATCACTGTTCCTTCATGTAGAAAGGTGACCTAGTAAGGATGGAGATCACTATCCCATCATGTAGAAAGGTGACCTAGTAAGGATGGAGATCATTATCCCATCATGTAGAAAGGTGACCTAGTAAGCATGGAGATCAGTATCCCATCATATAGAAAGGTGATCTAGTAAGGATGGAGATCACTGTCCCATCATGTAGACAGGTGACCTAGTAAGGATGGAGATCACTATCCCATCATATAGAAAGGTGACCTAGTAAGGATGGAGATCACTATCCCATCATGTAGAAAGGTGACCTAGTAAGGATGGAGATCAGTATCCCATCATATAGAAAGGTGACCTAGTAAGGATGGAGATCACTGTCTCATCATGTAGAAAGGTGACCTAGTAAGGATGGAGATCACTATCCCATCATGTAGAAAGGTGACCTAGTAAGCATGGAGATCACTATCCCATCATGTAGAAAGGTGACCTAGTAAGGATGGAGATCACTCTCCCATCATATAGAAAGGTGACCTAGTAAGGATGGAGATCACTATCCCATCATATAGAAAGATGACCCACTTAGCCACCGTGGGGTAGCACGGTGGCTAAGTGGTTAGCACTTCTGTCTTACAGCACTGGGGTCATGAGTTTAATTCTCGACCATGGCCTTATCTGTGAGGCGTTTGTATGTTCTCCTCGTGTTTGCGTGGGTTTCCTCCGGGTGCTCCAGTTTCCTCCCACACTCCAAAAACATACTGGTAAGTTAATTGGTTGCTAACAAATTGACCCTAGTCTGTGTGTGTGTGTGTGTGTGTGTGTGTGTGTGTGTGTGTGTGTGTGTAATTTAGACTGTAAGCCCCAATGGGGCAGGGACTTATGTGAGTGAGTTGTCTGTACAGCGCTGTGGAATTAGTGGCGCTATATAAATAAATGGGGATGATGATGATTACCTAGAAAGGAAGGAGATCACTATCCCATCATACGGAAAGGTGACCTAGTAAGGATGGAGATCACTATTCCATCATACGGAAAGGTGACCTAGTAAGGATGGAGATCACTATCCCATCATGTAGAAAAGTGACCTAGTAAGGATGGAGATCACTGTCCCATCATGTAGAAAGGTGACCTAGTAAGGATGGAGATCACTATCTCATCATACGGAAAGGTGACCTGGTATGGATGCAGGTCACTATATGGCAGGGTTTCCCAAACCCAGTCCTCAGGGCTCCCCAACAATGCAGGTTTTTCATATCTCCTTGCTGGAGCACAGGTGTATTCATTACTGACTGACACATTGTAACAGATCCACAGGTGGTCCTAATTATGTCACATGTGATCCGGAAAATCTGCACTGTTGGGGAGCCCTGAGGACTGGGTTTGGGAAACCCTGCTATACGGTAATATTAAATGGTGACCTCTGGTAAGGATGGCTATCACTATATACAGTAATACAGAAAAGTCACCAGGTATGGATGGAGGTCACAATGCCATCATATATAAAGGAGGCTTAGTAGAGATGGAGGTCTCTATATACCAAAATCACATTCTAAACCCCACCCAAAGATTCACATAGATGTAAAAGACAACAAATACGAAGTGCATACAATGGCTTTTCAACATTTTTTACAATAACGATTTGTGACTAAAAGCCCACAGAAGAGACTGCCTTTCGGCATGAGGTCCAGGTGACAAGCCGGTTGTCTGTATGTGGCCGCCATTACATCTGTTTGTTTGGGTTGCATGTGATATTAAATTCTGCATAACTTCTACTTGGTATTAACCTTAGGTCAACCAGATGGCTGTAGATCAGTATCTCTCATCTCGGGGTCTTGTTAAATTAGACGGGTGTCTTTATACATGCAGGATCTACAGTCATTATCAAACGTTTTGAGAATGACACAAGTATTGGTTTTCACACAGTTTGCTGCTTCAGTGTTTTTAGACGTTTTTGTCAGATGTTGCTATGTTATACTGAAGTAACATTACAAGCATTTCATAAGTGTCAAAGGCTTTTATTGACAATTACATTAATTTTATGCAAACAGTCAATATTTGCAGTGTTGAACCTTATGTTTGATGACCTCTGCAATTCGCCCTGACATGTGGTCAATCACCTTCTGGGCCACATACTGAATGATGGCCGCCCATTCTTACCTAATCCTTGCTTGGAGTTTGTCAGAATTTGTGGTTTTTGTTTGTCCACCCGCCTCTTGAGGATTGACCTCAAGTTCTCAATGGGTTTAAGGTCTGGGGAGTTTCCTGGCCATGGACCCAAAAGTTCAATGTTTTGATCCCTGAGCCACTTCGTTATCACTTTTGCCCTTTTGCAAGGTGCTCCATCATGCTGGAAAAGGCATTGTTCATCATCAAAGAAACACAGATGAGGGTCGCGCTGCTGGAGGTCTGAATAGTTATATACAGAAATATATATAAAAAAACCTGATATCACGGGATTCTCCTGAGAAGCGAAGAGAGGCCTCCACAGTAATACAGATAGGTATATATATAGATATTTATTTAAGCTAGCGATGAAGGAATAGCATATATAACATAACACTAAAAAATATTATAAATTTAAAACAATTATAAACGTGTTAAACGATAGAATAAAGCCTTCAGTATTGAAGTTAAAACAACCGCGGCTGTATAATGAATTAGAGTACACAGTCAGATTTATAACCAGAAAAAAGTGTGGCCATCACTCATGAAATCCAGTTCATGTAGGTATATCCAGAATACACAGATTCTAATGATAACTACTCTTCGAGAACAGATAACACTTAGTTGCCTAATATATCAGCCTCCTCCGTGAAATTAGCAGTGTGCGTTAGCACAATAAGTGACTCATTCACCTGGTTTGTGGTGGTCCGTCAGAAGAGCTGCTCACACGGCTTGTATAATACTTCTCCCTCCGGAGATGCCGGACCTGCACAGCACGAACTCCGCTGTATATCGTGGGTCCAATTTGTACGATGTCTCTCTCCAAGCTGTGACGTGATCCAAGCGGCTGTTAAGGCAAGAATGTGCCAGCAATAATTTATGCTTCTCACGTAAACCAGCAATCATAGATGGAGCGTTGTCACGGGCATTAGGAGTCTTTACCCAGGGATCACCAGGTGATGGGCTTACCAGAGCAGTCTAGATGGTAATATGGTACTCTGGTAGCGGGGTGATCACGGAACAGGAGACAGCAGATGATAGAGATGCTCGTGAAAGTCTATGACTAGCAGCACTGGTAATATATATGTAGTAATACACGAGGAACTGAATGGACAAAGGAAACGTGAGGGTAGTCAGTGGTCTGCGGTAGCAAGTTGTACCACTGCTATAGTGAGGAGGAATGTCCAACAGCAACGAGGAGGTGATGAGAGTCAGCGGTCTGCGTTTAGGAAGTTGTACCGCTGTCTAGGTGAAGGAATGGAATCCAGGTGGAGGTATCCGGGGAGTCAGTGGTCTGCGTTAGCAAGTTGTACCACTGAATATATATGTGAGGAGGAGCATGGGGAGAGACTGCAATACAGAGGATATACGAACACCCTAACCTTGATCCACGATGACATGCACAATATAGTAATGACTGAACAGCACTGCAATAATACAAAGTCACAGAAACTATCCGGGCAAAAGATAACACAGTCAATGATGGCAATAGTCTCAGCGGATAGTGAGCTCCAGAGGAGAACAACTCAGTCCAGCAAGATATGCAATACACCAGCACAGTCAATGAGAAGTATGCATACCGTGGTTCAGGAGCAGGCTGTCAGACAGGAGTGCAGAGATACCTGAACGGCTGGAGGCCGGCAGGATGCGAAGTCCCTGGAGGGTGAAGCGGTAATCAAGTAGGTGCAGCGCACAGGTAGGTAGACCAACAGGGATAGCAACAAATACTCAGGAAGCAGTAGTATGTAGAACTGGACTCCTGGGGAACCCTGAAGAGTAGCGATGGTCTAGACGAGATGAAAGCAGTGAGGCGTAGATCCGATGCAGACTGGCGAGTAGACACCAGCAGGAACACTGAGAAGCACGGAGAGCGGATCAGCTGCTGCAGACACGAGTAGAACTGAGGAGTAGCAGCCAGCAGGACTCTGCAGGTACACGGAGGTAGCGGATAGAAATCAGCAGGTGCAGCCACGATGAAACACGGGAGAGTAGAGCTGAGCTGGAACTGTTGAGCAGCGGATAGGAATCAGCTGTTGCAGTCTCGAGGAAACACAGGAGAGTTGAGATGAGCTGAATACTGTAGCGCACGGAGGCAGCGGATAGGAATCAGCTAAACAGTCACGATGAAACACAGGAGGGTTGAAGTGGTCTGAAGACTGTAGTGCACGGAGGCAGCGGATAGGAATCAGCTAAACAGTCACGATGAAACACAGGAGAGTTGAAGTGGTCTGAAGACTGTAGTGCACGGAGGCAGCGGATAGGAATCAGCTAAACAGTCACGATGAAACACAGGAGAGTTGAAGTGGTCTGAAAACCACAGGAGAGTTGAAGTGGTCTGGAAACCACAGGAATCAGCAGCGCTGAATACACGAGGAAACACAGGAACACCTTCAGAGGCTCATGGGGAATGAGACTCCAAGATCAGGCAACGAGGTATGTGTGACAGACCCGGGCCTTATATTGAGAATATCGTGCCAACCCGGTCTGTCCTCAGTGGGCCAATTGAACAACCATGGCCCACTCTGTTATTAAATGCCGCCCGGTGGCCAGATCTGTTATTACTGTGGTGTCCAGAGAGGGAGGGGAGAGGCAGCTCACAGGAAGTGTGAATCAGCTGTGGACCCTGTGACATCAAAAAGTAGTGGAACGGGTTAAAAAAAGGTGGGTCAGGACCTTATCTAAAATCAGTAGGGGGTCTCTCCCTGTTTGCTAACTATTGTTCTAGCAAGTCTGCAACACAGTCTGAATGGCACCATCACAGCAAGGGGTGACCACTGATGTCATGCACTATTTCCACCCCGGTTACCACCCAAACTCTTCACACCACCAATCACAAGAGGACAGTGAGTGGGGGGGGGGGTGGTGAGAAGGGACCAAAAAGGAGCTGTCTGGGGGATGGGGGTTGTTGTTGGAGAATCTGGAGACAGCAAGGACCTGTTAGAGAGTAACCGTATTCTCGCAGGGCCTTAAAGGAATGCTTGAGGCAGGAGCTTCTTGACAGAGATCGGACAGTGTACCTCTAGGACTGATTCTGTTACCACTCCATCGGGAGACACTCGCAGATTCTGGGGAATTGGTGAGCCTACATCCGTAGGGAGACTGATACCCAGGGTCCCACCAAGCTGGTGGAGAGTTGGCCGAGCGGCTGGGATCAGCAAGATACACAGACCCACCTTAAGGATCAGAAACCCTGGCCCACTTGGATTGTCAGCTGTGGATTTTATTACCAGGAGTTTGGGCCTGCTAGGACTCTGTGCTTGGAGGTAACCTGCTGGGGATTTTGTTGGGGAGTTTTACTTGCACTGGTGATTTTCTGACACTTGATATATTTGGCGGGGGGAACAAGTTTCTCCTTGGGGAGCACTGTTGTATTTTACTAAGTGTGTGCACTTTGTTTAATAAAAGGGATTATTATTTCTTTCCTGTCTCCTTACCTGTGTGACCTGTGAACCTAGAGGACCGGGTATCTAGAGAGCTTTGGTAATAACCCCGGTGTCCTCACAATTTTGGTGGCAAGCAGTGGGGTCACACAGTCCCAACGTTTGGGTAGAGCGCAGGGACTCGTATCCAGATACGGTCAGGCTCTGTAAGGACACAAGGCAACAGTCTGTCAGCACCAGTGTTAGTAAAAAAAAACCCTAGCTAGGAAGTCAGCAGGAATGGCCACAGAAGCAGAGCAGATCAGCTTAAAAGCCACAGAGAGATTCTATATGAAAGCAAGGAAACAACACTTGCAGGGGTTCTGCAGAACCAAAGGGGTGGACTTTGATGACACAGACGTGCGTGAAGTTCTGGTGGCCAAACTAATGGAATGGGAAAAGGCCCACCCTGAGGAGATGGAAGAGTCAGAGGTGGAAGAGGAGGAGGCCAAAGACCAGCCACAGAGACCCCCTAGTGGGACACAACCCAGACCACCGTCCGGCACTCCAGCAGTGCTGCAAGATTGGCTGACAGCACTGGGGGAAAGGGCAACCCTGCATGAAAGGGCAGCCGTACTCCAAGCAATGTTGGGGGTAGCATATGAGGTACCCCAGATTCAGAGAGTAGAAGGTCGGGGAGAGGCCCGGTTGAGACCTCAGCTGGGATATAGTGGAGTCCCAATTTTTAAAGAGGCAGACACAGACATTGATACCCATCTCCAGGTTTTTGAAAACTTGATGGGAGTCCATGGGATTGAGGAGGAAGAGTGGTCCAAATATCTGGGACCCAGCCTGACTGGGAGAGCGCTGGAAGCTTACCAGGCTCTAAGCCCTCACGAATGTGGGGATTATGGTACGGTGAAAAAGGCACTGATGGTAAAATTCCAGTTAAATGCAGAGACCTACAGATACAAGTTCAGGACTTTGAATAAAGGAGGGTCACAGTCGCACCAGGAATTTGCCAGCCAGCTACAGAGGGCCTGCGAGAAATGGATGGAAGGGAAAGGGGCCCGCTCCGCTAAGCAAATTAAAGAGCTCATTATGCTGGAGCAGCTGACTCTAAAAATGGCCCCAGAGATCCGGGAATGGCTGGCGGACAGAAAACCTGAGACCCTGGAGGAGGCAGCAGGGCTAGCTGATGAGTATGTGGTGAGTCGACCAAGATGGAGAGCCCCTAGTATGCCTAGTCAAGCAGCTGCAGGGAGGGGGAGCCGAACAATTCCAGCAGGTCTAGTGACACCGGGAGCCCCCTTTATTAGAGAGAACTCTGCCCGGAATCCAAGAGATGAACCAGCCCGATCCAGACCCTGGGACCTGAATCCAAAGAGGTGCTTTCGGTGCAACCAGGTGGGGCACTTCCAGAGAGATTGCCCCCGTACCAGAAGTCCGATCCCAGGAGCCAGAGCTGCACCAGTGGCCGCTGTACAGTATGCCCCAGGAGATTTTGAAATCGGCATTGAGGCCGAGCCACCCTGTCCTGATGTGCCAGAGGCAAGGGACGGGGTGTATGTGGTGAACCTGATTTTGGGGAAGGGGAGGCAGAGCCCTAGGAATATGCAGGGTCATCTACAGGACGTGTGGGTGGGGGACTGCAAGGTCCAGGGGTTGAGAGACTCAGGAGCATCCCTGACCCTGGTGGAGCCTGATATAATTAAAAGATCCCAAGTTATGGAGGGACAGCAGGTCCGGATTTCCACGGTGGGGGGCCATCTTGCAGATATTCAGGTGGCCCGGGTACATTTGGATTGGGGGGCGGGATTTGGAATGGTGGAGGTGGGCATTCTGGATGGACTACCAGCAAAAGTGATTTTGGGGAATGATTTGGGCCAGGGATTGGTCACTCACTTTGTGCAAGCTGTGACCCGCAGCCAGAGCCGAGCACAAGCCACAGCAGCACAAGAAGCCGCAACGCCAAGGAGACCACCAAGATTAACCCCGGCAACCAGAACCAAGGAGCCAGAGGCAGCACCGTTGGTGAGTAACCCAGAAATATCTGATGTTGTACCAGAAATTGATTTGGGGGAGGAGGACAGAAGGGAATTTAGGAAGGCCCAACAGACTGACCCATCCCTAGCCAAACTGAGGAGTGCAGCAGACGCTGGGGGAGGGGAAGTGGCAGGCAGTAAAGTAGTGTGGGACAAAGGACTGTTATATAGGGTAGTCACCCCCACCCTAGATCAAGACCCAGGGACAGAAGTGAAGCAGTTGGTAGTACCATGGGCTTACCGGACCCATTTATTAGCGCTGGCCCATGACATTCCAGCAGCGGGGCACTTTGGGACCAGAAAAACGTTGGCCCGGTTGTTGCGGACTTTTTTCTGGCCTCAAGTCACCCAGGATGTGAAACGTTACAAAGCCTCCTGTGACACCTGTCAGAGAATAGGGAGAGCCCCTAAGAAAGTTCCACTACAATCCCTGCCTATAATTGAGGAGCCCTTTGCCCGGGTGGCTATAGATATCGTAGGTCCATTAGCCATCCCCAGTTACACCGGAAAAAGATTCATCCTCACCCTGGTGGACTTTGCCACCAGATACCCAGAGGCAGTAGCCCTGTCGTCCATAGACGCAGAGCATGTGGCCCAGGCTCTGGTGGACATTTTCAGCCGGGTAGGATATCCCAGGGAAGTGGTTACTGACCAGGGGACCCAATTCCAAGGGGACCTAGTCCAGACCCTATGGGAAAAGTGGGGCATTAAGCCCCTACGAACCACCCCGTACCATCCCCAGACCAATGGGTTATGTGAGCGTTTCAATGGAACGCTGAAACACCTCCTGAAGGCATATGTACAGTCTGAAGGGAGAGACTGGGACAGGGCCCTGCAGCAGCTCCTGTTTGCATACAGGGAAGTACCCCAGGAGTCCACCGGATACTCTCCTTTCGAACTTCTGTATGGCCGGAGGGTACGAGGCCCCCTAGACCTGGTTAGAGAGAGCTGGGAAGGAACATTCCAGGCCAATGAGCAGCCTATCCTTAAATATGTAGAGAAGATGAGGGAGAGGATGAAGAGAGTAGCGCAGCTGGCGCAAGGCCATTTAAAAGGAGCCCAGGCAAGACAAAAAGAGTGGTACGATGCCCACGCTCAGGATAGGAAGCTGAACGCAGGACAGAAGGTGATGGTGCTAATCCCAATGAGACGGAATAAACTTCAAGCCACCTGGGATGGCCCATACAAAGTGGTGAGGCAGGTAGGGCCGGTTAACTATGTAGTAGCGCTGGATGATGAGGAAACCTGGCTGAAAACCTTCCACATCAATCGACTAAAAGGTTATGTGGAACGGCAAGTGGCAGCAATGGTGGTGTGTTGTCCCCCCATGGGTCCCACAGAGGTAGACCCCCTACTGTAGATGATAGGGGAGGTGAGAGAGGAAAAGGGGGTGGAGACAGTGACAGTGGGGACGCAGCTAGGAGAGGGACAGAGGCAGGAAATGAGGGAGGTGCTGGAGAAGGAGCAGGCCCAATTTACCTGTACCCACCTAGCCACCCACCATGTAGACACGGGGGAGGAGAAGCCCATAAGGCAGGTAGCATACCGCATGACCCCCGCTGTACTGGCCCAAGTACGGAAGGAGATAGAGGAAATGCTGGCCTTAGGAGTAATTAAGAAGTCAAATAGTCCATGGGCTGCAGGGGTGGTATTGGTCCCGAAGAAGGATGGGACCACCCGCTTCTGCGTGGACTACCGTAAACTAAATGAGGTCACCACCACTGATGCTTATCCCATGGCCCGAATAGATGAGCTACTAGACAGGCTAGGGGCAGCCAAGTTTGTGTCAACTTTGGATCTGAGTAAGGGCTATTGGCAAATTCCCCTCACCCCCGAGGCTCAGGAGCGGTCAGCCTTTATAACCCCACTGGGATTGTTTGAATGTACGACAATGCCGTTTGGGATGAAAAATGCTCCAGCCACATTCCAACGGATGGTTGATGACCTGTTGGGGGGGTGTCAGGAATTTGCCCAGGCTTACTTAGATGACATTGCCATCTTCAGCCAGACGTGGGAGGATCACTTAGTGCAGGTGTCAGAGGTCCTGAGGAGAATCAGGCAGGCAGGGTTGACCATTCGCCCAGACAAATGCTTCATGGGCATGGCAGAAGTGCAATACTTGGGGCACCGTGTTGGTGGGGGAATCATACGACCTGAACCGGCAAAAGTAGAAGCCATTGTTCAGTGGCCCCGACCCACCAACCAAAAGCAAGTACGAGCGTTCCTCGGGATCGCAGGGTACTACAGAAAATTTGTGCCGCAGTATAGCACTGTTGCCAGGCCCCTGACTGACTTGACAAAGAAAAAATACTCTAGACGTATAGAATGGACCCCAGAGTGCGAGGGAGCCTTTGACGCTCTGAAGGCAGCATTGACCCAGTCCCCAGTGTTAGCAGCCCCAGACTTCAAGAAACGATTTCTGGTACAGACAGATGCTTCAGGGTGTGGACTCGGTGCTGTGCTCAGCCAAGTGGGGGAGGATGGGCATGAGCACCCAGTAGTTTATTTATCCCGAAAGCTGGTGGATAGAGAGGTAGCCTATGCCACCATTGAAAAAGAATGCCTGGCCATAGTGTGGGCCCTAAAGAAATTACAACCCTACATTTATGGGCAAGAGTTCACAGTAATTACAGACCACAACCCCCTTTACTGGTTACAAAGATCTGCTGGGGAAAATGGGAGGTTATTACGGTGGAGTTTAGCATTACAAGGTTATAACTTTACTATCTCGCACAAAAAGGGAAAAGACCACTCAAATGCGGACGGACTCTCCAGAAGAGAGGAGGAGAACCCTTCATTAAGGAACCCACCGTGCCAAGGAGAACATCTGGAGCCCGACCACCAGACTCCAACTGTCCCCTTGATTTAATAAGGGGGAGGTATGTGACAGACCCGGGCCTTATATTGAGAATATCGTGCCAACCCGGTCTGTCCTCAGTGGGCCAATTGAACAACCATGGCCCACTCTGTTATTAAATGCCGCCCGGTGGCCAGATCTGTTATTACTGTGGTGTCCAGAGAGGGAGGGGAGAGGCAGCTCACAGGAAGTGTGAATCAGCTGTGGACCCTGTGACATCAAAAAGTAGTGGAACGGGTTAAAAAAAGGAGGGTCAGGACCTTATCTAAAATCAGTAGGGGGTCTCTCCCTGTTTGCTAACTATTGTTCTAGCAAGTCTGCAACACAGTCTGAATGGCACCATCACAGCAAGGGGTGACCACTGATGTCATGCCCTATTTCCACCCCGGTTACCACCCAAACTCTTCACACCACCAATCACAAGAGGACAGTGAGTGGGGGGGGGGGTGGTGAGAAGGGACCAAAAAGGAGCTGTCTGGGGGATGGGGGTTGTTGTTGGAGAATCTGGAGACAGCAAGGACCTGTTAGAGAGTAACCGTATTCTCGCAGGGCCTTAAAGGAATGCTTGAGGCAGGAGCTTCTTGACAGAGATCGGACAGTGTACCTCTAGGACTGATTCTGTTACCACTCCATCGGGAGACACTCGCAGATTCTGGGGAATTGGTGAGCCTACATCCGTAGGGAGACTGATACCCAGGGTCCCACCAAGCTGGTGGAGAGTTGGCCGAGCGGCTGGGATCAGCAAGATACACAGACCCACCTTAAGGATCAGAAACCCTGGCCCACTTGGATTGTCAGCTGTGGATTTTATTACCAGGAGTTTGGGCCTGCTAGGACTCTGTGCTTGGAGGTAACCTGCTGGGGATTTTGTTGGGGAGTTTTACTTGCACTGGTGATTTTCTGACACTTGATATATTTGGCGGGGGGAACAAGTTTCTCCTTGGGGAGCACTGTTGTATTTTACTAAGTGTGTGCACTTTGTTTAATAAAAGGGATTATTATTTCTTTCCTGTCTCCTTACCTGTGTGACCTGTGAACCTAGAGGACCGGGTATCTAGAGAGCTTTGGTAATAACCCCGGTGTCCTCACAGTATGGAACTCAGGTGCTTTAAATAGGGAGTGTTGCCTGATCAGCCAATTAACTAAAGGGACAGGTACTGAAGGTTTGAAAGGGCTGCGCATGCGCAGACCCTCAGGATGGTGGACGGCCACGGTTCCTAAATACACGGGAAGAAGCACTCACAGGCTGGTGAGTGACAGTACCCCCCCTTTTAAAGGTGGGCACAGAACACCTGGAACCGGGCTTGTCCGGATTTTTGGAATAAAACTTCTTAAGAAGAGCTGGAGCGTTGAGATCTTCAGCTTTGATCCATGAACGCTCCTCAGGACCAAAGCCCTTCCAATGAACGAGGAAACTGAGAACTCCTCGCGAAATTTTTGCGTCCAATACATGAGTAATCTCGAAATCTTCCTCCTGGTGAACTTGAACTGGCTGAGGTGCTGAAGGAGGAGCCGAGAAACGGTTGATGATGAGAGGTTTGAGCAAGGACACATGGAAGGCGTTGGAAATACGAAGGTTCTTAGGAAGTAGAAGTTTGAAACAAACTGGATTTATCACTTGAATGATCCTATATGGACCAATAAAACGGGGAGCGAATTTCATAGATGGGACCTTCAAA
Source organism: Mixophyes fleayi (assembly GCF_038048845.1). NCBI lineage: Eukaryota > Metazoa > Chordata > Amphibia > Anura > Limnodynastidae > Mixophyes > Mixophyes fleayi. The sequence continues at coordinate 463,926 of NC_134404.1, read as the reverse complement.
CGAATATTTTTGGTAGATAACCAGACACGATCTCCAATTTTCAGTGGTGGAATAGCCCGCCTCTTCTTATCTGCGAAAGACTTATATTTGGCAGATGTCTTCTTTAAACAGGTTTTGACCTGAGACCAAATATTTTTGAAGGTCTGACAAACAGTCTCTACAGCAGGAACTTGGGTGGGAGGGAGGGCAGGAAATTCCGGAAAAGACGGATGGTGACCGTAAACCACAAAGAATGGAGTTTTGGAAGATGACTCATGGTACATGTTGTTATGAGCGAATTCAGCCCAAGGAAGCAATTCTACCCAGTTGTCTTGATTGGCTGATGAGAACATCCTTATAAAGGTCTCGAGATCTTGATTGACCCGTTCAGTTTGTCCGTTTGATTGAGGATGGTAAGAAGATGAGAGTTCTAATCGTATGCCCAAGGTTTTACAGAGGGCCTGCCAGAATCTGGAAACGAATTGTACTCCTCTATCTGACACAATCTCAGACGGACATCCATGAATACGAAAGACTTCTTTGATGAAATGTTCAGCCAGAGTAGACGAGGAAGGCAAACCAGACAAAGGGACAAAATGAGCCATCTTCGAAAATCTGTCTACCACTACCCAAATAGTATTACAATTTTTACTAGGCGGAAGATCAGTAACAAAGTCCATACTAATATGGGTCCAGGGCTTGGACGGAATGGGTAGTGGTTGAAGCAACCCCGCTGGAGTTCTGCGGGAGGATTTAAACTGAGAACACAATTCACAAGCAGCTACAAACTCTTTGACGTCTCTCCTCATCGAGGGCCACCAGTAACTTCGAGAGAGAATCTCAAAGGTCTTGCGTTCACCAGCATGTCCAGAAAAACGAGAGGAATGGAACCACAAAAGGATTTTCCTCCTAAGAGTAGGAGGCACGAGGGTCTTCCCAAATGGTAGCACTTTAGTGGAAGAAGCAGCCAGCGAGATATATTTGGGTCTAGTATAGAATGGTTGGGAACCTCTTCAACGTCAGAGGACGTCACAAAAGCTCGGGATAGAGCGTCAGCTTTCTTGTTCTTGGCAGCTGGTTTGAAGGTTATGATTAATTCGAAACGAGAAAAGAAAAGAGACCATCTTGCTTGATGAGGATTCAAGCATTGGGCAGACTGTAAGTATGACAAGTTCTTATGATCCGTGAAAATCGTCACAGGGTGACGAGCTCCTTCCAACAAGTATCTCCACTCCTCTAATGCTACTTTGATAGCCAGCAACTCCTTGTCCCCGATAGTGTAATTTTTCTCCGCAGGCAGGAGACCCCGAGAGTAAAAGGCACAAGGATGGAATTTTTGTTGCTCCGATCGTTGGGAGAGAATGGCTCCTAAGCCAACATTAGAGGCATCTACTTCTAGGAAGAAGGGAAGTGTCACATCAGGCTGGCGAAGAATGGGAGCAGAGGAGAAGGACTCTTTAAGGAATTGAAAGGCTTGGAGAGCCTCGGATGACCATTGCTTAGTATTGGCCCCTTTACGAGTCAGGGCCACAATCGGAGATGCAATGGACGAGAAGTCTTGAATGAAGCGTCTATAGTAATTGGCAAAACCTAAAAAACGCTGGATGGCACGAAGGGTAGTTGGCTGGGGCCAATGTAATACAGCATTCACCTTTTCTGGATCCATTTGTAGGCCAACTCCGGAAACAATATACCCCAAAAATGGAATCTGGGGTAACTCGAATGAACATTTTTCTAGTTTGCAGAATAATGAATTTTTCCGGAGTCTGGAAAGGACTTCTGCCACATGTTGGTGATGAGAAGGCAGGTCCTGTGAAAAGATCAATATGTCGTCCAGGTAGACAATGACACATACATATAACAAGTCCCGAAAGATCTCATTAACGAAGCCCTGGAAAACAGCGGGGGCATTACACAACCCGAAAGGCATTACTAGATATTCATAATGCCCATCTCTGGTGTTGAACGCTGTTTTCCATTCGTCACCGGGCCAGATTCTAATTAAATTATAGGCACCACGAAGATCCAACTTGGTAAAGACCCGAGCTCCCTTGATGCGATCAAATAACTCAGTGATCAACGGAATGGGATACCGATTTTTAATAGTAATGGCATTGAGTCCACGAAAATCTATGCAGGGGCGTAGTGATCCATCCTTCTTTTTACGAAGAAGAACCCGGCTCCAGCGGGAGAGGTGGAAGGTCGAATAAACCCTCGCTGGAGATTCTCTTGGATGTAATCAGATGTAGCTTGAGTTTCAGGTAACGAAAGTGGATACACCCGACCCCTAGGAGGAGTCTTGCCAGGTAGAAGATCGATCGGACAATCCCATGAACGATGAGGAGGAAGACGTTCAGACTGAGCTTTATCAAAAACATCGGCAAATGAAGCATACTGAGGAGGAAGTCCCGGTGAGGAAGATGAGATGGAAGATTGCTGTATTTTAAGAGGAATGACTTGAGAAAGACAACGATGATGACATTCAGCTCCCCAAGACGTAACTTGAGGAGTGCGCCAGTCAATCTGGGGAGAATGACATTGAAGCCATGGAAGGCCAAAGACAATCGGACTTGTCGTAACAGGAAGAATTAAAAACGAAATCTCTTCATGGTGTAGCACACCAATCTGAAGCGTTACTGGAGACGTACTCTGGGTGATGAGACCATTGATGAGACGTGATCCATCTATAGCAGTCACAGTAATCAGTGTTTTCAAAGTAATCACTGGTAGGGACCATTGATTCACTAGGGATTTAGAAATGAAATTTCCTGCTGCTCCAGAATCAATCAGTGCTTGAGACTCAAAGGATTTGGTAGCAAAGGAAATCGTAACATCAAAAGCGCAGACTTTTAATTTCGTAGAAGATGGAGAGGACTCCAGGGACCCTAACTTCACCTCTCCAGAACTAGTTAGGGCCTGGCATTTCCCGATTTCTTAGGGCAAGAACTGAGCATATGTGTGGAATCAGCACAATAGATACAAAGTATATTCTTTACTCTTCGGTTCCTCTCCTCTGAAGTTAATTTGGAACGTCCTATGTCCATGGGGATCACAGGAGATGAAGCTGGATGAAATTGAGAGGTTGAGCGAAGAGGTGCTTTAACTGAAGTTGTTTTCTCAGATTCCCTTTCACGAAACCTCATGTCTACACGATGGCAAAGAGAAATCAAATCTTCTAATGACGTAGGAAGCTCTTGGGTAGTCAGTGCATCTTTAATTTTATCGGAGAGCCCCTGCCAGAAGGCGGCAATTAATGCTTCAGTGTTCCACTGAAGTTCAGAGGCTAATATCCTAAATTGAATGACGTACTGGCCTACTGTACGAGAACCCTGATGTAAACGAAGAATGCTGGAAGCAGCGGAGGTCACACGACCTGGTTCATCGAACACACTTCGGAACATAGAAATGAATTTGGCACTATCTTGTAATACAGGATCGTTTCTCTCCCACAGAGGGGAAGCCCAAGCCAGAGCTTGTCCAGAAAACAATGAGATAAGATAGGCCACTCTGGAACGATGGGTAGAAAAATTTTGAGGTTGGAGCTCAAAATGAACTGGGCATTGGTTGAGAAAACCCCTAAAAGTTTTGGGGTCTCCATCGTATTTTGACGGAGTAGGCAGGTGAAGCGTGGAAGCCGTAGACACCTGGGATGGCACTGGGGAAACGGAGGAAAGCACAGGAACTTCAACATTAGCTGTAACAGTCTGTCCAGATGTTCCTTGGGAGGCTAACGACTGGTAACATTGAAGTAACAGCTGTTGGCGAGCATCCTGTTGCTCCACACGGGTGACCAGATGCTGCAGCATCTCTTTGGCTGTAGGTTCCGTATCTGGGTCTGTCATGGCCTGATCTTACTGTCACGGGCACTAGGAGTCTTTACCCAGGGATCACCAGGTGATGGGCTTACCAGAGCAGTCTAGATGGTAATATGGTACTCTGGTAGCGGGGTGATCACGGAACAGGAGACAGCAGATGATAGAGATGCTCGTGAAAGTCTATGACTAGCAGCACTGGTAATATATATGTAGTAATACACGAGGAACTGAATGGACAAAGGAAACGTGAGGGTAGTCAGTGGTCTGCGGTAGCAAGTTGTACCACTGCTATAGTGAGGAGGAATGTCCAACAGCAACGAGGAGGTGATGAGAGTCAGCGGTCTGCGTTTAGCAAGTTGTACCGCTGTCTAGGTGAAGGAATGGAATCCAGGTGGAGGTATCCGGGGAGTCAGTGGTCTGCGTTAGCAAGTTGTACCACTGCTATGTGAGAGGACACTGGAACAGGTGACACAGGAAACAGGGATCAGTGGTCTGCCTCTAGCAAGTTGTACCACTGAATATATATGTGAGGAGGAGCACGGGGAGAGACTGCAATACAGAGGATACACGGGCACCTTGAACTTGATCCACGATGACATGCACAATATAGTAATGACTGAACAGCACTGCAATAATACAAAGTCACAGAAACTATCCGGGCAAAAGATAACACAGTCAATGATGGCAATAGTCTCAGCGGATAGTGAGCTCCAGAGGAGAACAACTCAATCCAGCAAGATATGCAATACACCAGCACAGTCAATGAGAAGTATGCATACCGTGGTTCAGGAGCAGGCTGTCAGACAGGAGTGCAGAGATACCTGAACGGCTGGAGGCCGGCAGGATGCGAAGTCCCTGGAGGGTGAAGCGGTAATCAAGTAGGTGCAGCGCACAGGTAGGTAGACCAACAGGGATAGCAACAAATACTCAGGAAGCAGTAGTATGTAGAACTGGACTCCTGGGGAACCCTGAAGAGTAGCGATGGTCTAGACGAGATGAAAGCAGCGAGGCGTAGATCCGATGCAGACTGGCGAGTAGACACCAGCAGGAACACTGAGAAGCACGGAGAGCGGATCAGCTGCTGCAGACATGAGTAGAACTGAGGAGTAGCAGCAAGCAGGACTCTGCAGGTACACGGAGGTAGCGGATAGAAATCAGCAGGTGCAGTCACGATGAAACACGGGAGAGTAGAGCTGAGCTGGAACTGTTGAGCACGGAGAGCAGCGGATAGGAATCAGCTGTTGCAGTCTCGAGGAAACACAGGAGGGTTGAAGTGGTCTGAAGACTGTAGTGCACGGAGGCAGCGGATAGGAATCAGCTAATACAGTCACGATGAGACACAGGAGAGTTGAAGTGGTCTGAAGACTGTAGTGCACGGAGGCAGCGGATAGGAATCAGTTAAACAGTCACGATGAAACACAGGAGAGTTGAAGTGGTCTGAAGACTGTAGTGCACGGAGGCAGTGGATAGGAATCAGCTAAACAGTCACGATGAAACACAGGAGAGTTGAAGTGGTCTGAAAACCACAGGAGAGTTGAAGTGGTCTGGAAACCACAGAAATCAGCAGCGCTGAATACACGAGGAAACACAGGAACACCTTCAGAGGCTCATGGGGAATGAGACTCCAAGATCAGGCAACGAGGTATGGAACTCAGGTGCTTTAAATAGGGAGTGTTGCCTGATCAGCCAATTAACTAAAGGGACAGGTACTGAAGGTTTGAAAGGGCTGCGCATGCGCAGACCCTCAGGATGGTGGACGGCCACGGTTCCTAAATACACGGGAAGAAGCACTCACAGGCTGGTGAGTGACAAGCGTACAGAACCAATGGTGAATAAAGTGAAAAACAAATCTCCAGTAGAAGAAACACACAGATGATATGATGGAAGGTAATCTCGAACAGGGCCACCTTAACTACTTTATGGGCCCCCGGGCAATGCAGTGTGCCGGGCCCCTAAAAAAATAATATATATATATACATATAAATAGTGTGTGTGTGTGTGTGTGTAAAAAATATATATATGTATGTAAAAAAAAAACGTGATTATATATATATATATATATATAGGGGCCCCCTTAACTTACCTTAAGTCCGATCCTCTTCTTTTTTCCGCGCCGCTGAGTCTCTTCTGCCTCTTCCGTGCAGTGGTTGCAGTGACTGCTGGGGGGCGTGACATCACTGCGAGCACAGCACGGAAGAGGGGACCAGGGAGGGAGCCGGATCACCGCTGATGTGACCGCAAAGTAAGTATTTTTAAAAAAAACAGGATTCGGACGGGCCCCCCTTGCCTGCAGGGCCCCCGGGCACCTGCCCATCATGCCCAATGGAAGAGACGGCCCTGATCTCGAATCCGGACATGCAACACAGAACCCGCTGACGCGTTTCGTGCCTGTACAAGGCACTTTCTCAAAGCTGCTGTGGGGTTAGTGAAACTTCTTTAAATAGGAAGCTAATCAACAGGTGTAATGATTGATAACACACCTTGTCCATACACTTTAGTAATCCATACTATGCTTAGGTTAACAAGCTCCCCTTCAAAACAGACATGATAATGCATAGGAAATGTGCAGGAAATACACTAAGTAAACCTGGCCGCACAGTTACAAATTAACCTGATCAGATCCAATCGTTTCTCCATAAGAATAAAATGCAGATATATAAATTAATACAACAAACATAGATTATAAAATATATAAATAGCAAAAAATACTACAAAGTAAAACTAAAAATATACATAAACATAAATAATCGGTGTAGAGACACAGACACCAAGCGAAGCCACTGAATCAAAGGTCTAATACAGATATAAAAATATCTATATATAGAGAAAAAAGAAAGAGGGTTTAAAGACATATATGTATATAAACTCCTATAAGGTATATATGGGTATGTTAACTCCCATTTGTTAGAGATATCACCAGATCTAAGTTCTCATAAAGAATCATGTATAGATAGACCGATAACCCCTCATAGCAATCCTTAGAATATTATTTCAACAGAGTATCAGATGGGTGTACAGGCCTCATTAAAAGGATATTACATTGGTATAAATACACATAGACACAGGCGTACACACATATATATATATATATATATATATATATATATATATATATAAATATACACATATGTGTACACACACACATAGACACACATGTACATACAGACACACAAACACGGGTCTCTCTAATTCATGGACCTAATACCAATAACAATGATTCACGCAACAATGGTAAACGTGCTCTAAGAGCATTATGTGAACATCAGTTCAGGCCAGTTGGACTTAGAGTTTTCAGCTTGAAGATCCGGATTCACACAAACAGAGTTTAGAAAAGCGTGATTTTGTACTTTATTACAGATGTTCCTCCTATGCTCTCTGAAACGTGCTTTTAAAGACCTTGTAGTTCTCCCCAGGTACTGAAGCTTACACCCGCATTCCGGTACATACACTACATAGGTACTATCACAGTTTATGAACCCTTTAATTGGAAACGTGACACCAGTATGGTTAGATTTAACGATTTTGGATTTATTGACAATATGCTTACAAGTCCGACAGACTGTCGGGTGGTTTAGATAGCCAGCTGTTATTGGAGTCAGAGAGCTAGGTGCCAATATTCTTTTAAGGTCCAAGTTTTTGCTAAAAATGACAGTGGGCTTCTCTTCAATACAGTCACATAAGATTTTGTCCAATTTAAGTAGGGCAAAATTCGTTTTAATTATTTTAGTAATATGCATTGATTTAGAGTTATATTTAGATACGAAAGCTGGTGTCTTATTATTTACATGTAGATCATTATTTTTAGATTTTTTATTATTAGTATGTGCAAGTAACCTTCCTCTATCCAAAGAAAGCGCATGTTCTAAGAGGTCTTCAGGATAGCTCTGCATTTAAAGGATTCCAACATTATCTGTATTACTGTGGAGGCCGCTCTTCGCTTCTCAGGAGAATCCCTGTGATATCAGGTTATTTTTATATATATTTCTGTATATAACTCTTCAGACTTCCAGCAGCGCGACGCTCATCTGTGTTTCTCTGTCTATCTGACCACCTCTGCTGGGAGTAAGCAATCCACCACGGGTTTGCAGCAGCTAAGGAGTCTGATTAATATTGGGTTTTCCTTACCTTTTTTTTCCCTTTCCCTTCCAAATTATTTTAACCAATTTTATCAGGTTTTATCCCTGTGCGGTCTCTAGTGTGCACCATTAACCCCTAGTGGGTTCTCTGTATTGTTCATCATCAAACTGTTCTTGGATGGTTGGGAGAAGTTGCTCTTGGAGGATGTTTTGGTTCCATTCTTTATTCATGGCCGTGTTCTTAGGCAAAATTGTGAGGTGGGAGTGAGAAGTGGATATTAGGACAGACGGGCGAGGGGGTGCATAGTGCGGTGGAGTAGCTCAAATGATACAGCATTAGAATCACTTGGGGTAGTTGAATCAATACCCACATTCTGCAATAAACATATGAAAAGAGCAGACTGTGAGGCTGGAGCTATATATGTCACACTGGTTACGTATACGTCCTGTTTTATGTCTTTACAGGTGTTTGTCAGTAAGGACGTAGCCAGATATTTGGGGTATAATTCTGCAGCTGACGCTGTTGTTGGACTGTACCCACGTGTGCAAAAGGGGTAAGTCATATCTTTTCACTATATGTAATTTTATTATTATTGTCGCTTTTGTAAGTACTCTGCAGGGCCGTATAGTGGGGAAAACAGAAACATACAAGGTGACAAAATAAATGCAGGCATTTATACAAAGTGTAGAAAGAGCCCTGTTGGTGAGAGAGCTTACAATCACACAGGGAGCGTGTGCCAACGTGAGTGTTGTTTGCACACCAGACTGAGTGAACTGTCACGTGAATCCCTTTTAAGCAGCAGAAGTGTAACTCAATAATATATAGTTTTATATGTTACTATATATTTCTATATTATAATTGTCATCTTTACTCTTCTTTGGCATTAGTGATTCCGTTTATTGACGCTAATCTTTCTCATGGTTTGCTGCAGTACTTTCTAGACAGACACAGAGCGGAGAATAGGCCTTAGATGTTCATGTACCTGTCTTCTCAGATAGTAAGACAGGTAAGGTGACGTCCGTAAGAGTAATGTTACAGAGCCATCTTCTAGCCAGCAGTTTACCTCTAGTTACATATGTTTATCATTCTGGGTACAGATACGTTTATTCACACTGCATTTATTATTTCTTCATCTGTATATATTCAGTCCTTTGCTCCTTGTCCCATGAATACTTTCTCTCTATATCGCTGCCTCATGTTCATTTTCTATTCTTCTAAATTTTCATGGTATAAACTTTTTTATATTATTGGTGATTCCTGCCTACTAGTAGCCCCAACCTCAGACTGACAGTGAGAGGAGTCTTTATATGTTCTAGTATCCAGGAGCTAGGTCTTTATTAATACTAAACAACAGACAGTCCTCTGTATTGTATACTAGCAACCGCCATAGGGGTCTATATTGTGTACTAACCACCAGCATAGGGTTCTGTATTGTATACTAACCACCAGTATAAGGCTCTGTATTGTATACTAACCACCAGTACAAGGCTCTGTATTGTATACTAACCACCAGTTTAAGACTCTGCATTGTATACTAGTCACCAGCATAGGGCTCTGTATTGTATACTAACCACCAGCATAGGGTTCTGTATTGTTTACTAACCACCAGTATAAGGCTCTGTATTGTATACTAACCACCAGTATAAGGCTCTGTATTGTATACTAACCACCAGTATAAGGCTCTGTATTGTAAACTAACCACCAGTATAAGACTCTGCATTGTATACTAGTCACCAGCATAGGGCTCTGTATTGTATACTAACCACCAGTATAGGGCTCTGTATTGTAAACTAACCACCAGCACAGGGCTCTGTACTGTATACTAACCACCAGCACAGGGCTCTGTACTGTATACTAACCACCAGCACAGGGCTCTGTACTGTATACTAACCACCAGCACAGGGCTCTGTACTGTATACTAACCACCAGCATAGGGCTCTGTACTGTATACTAACCACCAGCACAGGGCTCTGTACTGTATACTAACCACCAGTATAAGGCTCTGTATTGTATACTAACCACCAGCATAGGGCTCTGTATTGTACAAACTGGGGTTTAAGGGCGGTTGCCCACATTGTATAAAGAAAGAAACAGAGATACTCTGCAGATACACAATTAATGTTGTTTTAACTATGTTGAATTATTAAAAACAGGGATACATTATTGCAGTATATGTTAAGCTAACCAACTCATGCCACAGTGTTCCCTTCTGACCAGTCCTAGCATGATCAATTGCAATACTTGTTAGCTGGGTTGGCTCTTACCTGCACACAACTTTTACAGGCAAGTCCTCCCCTATCAGTTGTGTGTGTGTGTGTGTGTGTGTGTGTATGTATGTATGTATGTATGTATGTATGTGTGTGTATATGTATGTTTGTATGTGCATATATATGGATTATTATTATTATTAATTTTTATTTATAGGGCGCCACAAAGTATCCGTAGCGCCGTACAAGGACAAACAATGGCACAGTACAAGGTGAAACAGCACAGTACAAGTAACAGTGAGCACTATAACTCTGGGGGCTCAGGCACAGCATGAAAGGGAGGGAGGGGAAAAGTGAGTACAGGCAGGTAACTATGGCCCAAGAGGGTGGGCACGGATGACAGGTTGAGAGTCACTGAGGGGAGCGGAGAGAAGCGAGAGGAGACAGAGGGCAGAGGGACTGAGAGGAGGTGAGCTGAGTAGCTGGAGAGAGCAGTTAAAAGTGATGGAAACAGGAGGTAGGAGAGCCCTGCTCAAAGGAGCGAACAATCTAAAGGGAGGGGGAGACAGACAGACACATGGATGAGACGGAGAGACGGGAGAAACGGAGACGGAGTCGAGGAAGGGGGAGAAAGGAAGAAGGGATGAGAAAGAGAGGAAGCCGACCAGTGGGAGTTTAGGCATGAGACTGGAAGGCTTTAAGGAAAAGGTGGGTTTTTAATGTTCGTTTGAAAGAGGACAGATTAGGGGAAGTTCTGATGGAGCGGGGGAGCTTGTTCCAATGGAGGGGAGCGGCGCGGGAGAAGTCTTGGATACGTGCGTGAGAGGAGGTAATCAGAGGGAAAGAGAGGCGACGATCGTTGGACGATTGCAGTGGGCGGGAGGGAGTGTGAATAGAGATGTAGGGAGCAGTGGAGTTGGCGAGGGCCTTGTAAGTCAGAGTGAGGAGCTTGAAAAGGATTCTGTAGGGGAAGAGGGGAGCCAGTGAAGAGCTTGGTAGAGTGGGGAGACAGAGGTGGAACGGCGAGAGAGGAAAATAAGCCTAGCAGCGGCGTTGAGTACAGATCTAAGGGGAGCGAGATGAGAGAGGGGGAGGCCGATAAGGAGAAGGTTGCAGTAGTCCAAGCGGGAGATAATCAGAGAGTGGACGAGAGACTTGGTGGCATCCTGGGAGAGGAAGGGCCGAATGCGGGCAATGTTGTGAAGCTGGAAACGGCAGGATTTGGCGAGAGAGTGAATGTGAGGGGCAAAGGAGAGAGAGGAGTCGAGGATGACACCTAGGCAGCGGAGTTGGGGAACAGGGGAGATAGATGAGTTGTCAACAGTGATAGAGAGGTCAGAGGGGAAGGAGGTACGAGAGGGAGGAAAGACAATGTACTGTACCATCAGCCCTGTGCTAGTGGTTAGTATACAGTACAGAGCCCTATGCTGATGGTTAGTATACAGTACAGAGCCCTATGCTGATGGTTAGTATACAGTACAGAGCCCTATGCTGGTGGTTAGTATACAGTACAGAGCCCTATGCTGATGGTTAGTATACAGTACAGAGCCCTATGCTGATGGTTAGTATACAGTACAGAGCCCTATGCTGATGGATATATATATATATATATATATATATATATATATATATATATATATATTGATCCTATTTAAGTGATGTCATCTTGTCATCTCCCTTGACAAGCAAAATAAATATATATATATATATATATATATATATATATATATATATATAGATTAAGATGATGATGATGAGGAATATCATAAGCTTGTCTGAAGAGGTGGGTTTTCAGAGAACGCTTGAAGGTTTGAAGACTAGAGGAAAGTCTTACTGTGCGAGGGAGGCAGCTCCAAAAAAATCCTGTAACCGAGAATGGGAGGATGTGATGAGAGTGGAGGAGAGACGTAGATCTTGTGCGGAATGAAGGTGTCGAGTAGGAAGATATTTTGAGACAAGTGAGGAAATGTATGTCATGCAATTTTGTTGACGGCCTTGCGGGTTAGTATAAGAATTCTATATTGGATTCGTTGAAATACAGGCAACCAATGTAGAGACTGACAGAGTGGCTCAGCAGAGGAAGAACAGTTTGCAAGGAAAATCAATCTAGCCGCTGTGTGCAAAATAGATTGTAGGGATTCAATTATGACTTTGGGAAGACCAGTAAGGAGGGAATTGCAATAAGCCAATGCGGGAGATGATGAGTGCATGAATTAAGGTTTTTGCGGTGTCTTGTGTGAGATATGTGCGTATTCTGGAACTGTTCTTTAGATGTATGTAACATGATTTAGATATATAGTTGATGTGGGAATTAAATGATAGTTGTGAGTCAAGGATTACATCTAGACAGCGAGCTTGCGGGGTGGGATTTATGGTCATGTTATCAACAGAAATAGAAATGTCAGGCAGGAAGCTTCTGTTTTTGGGTGGGAATATCATTAATTCAGTTTTTGAAAGATTGAGTTTGAGTTGGCGAGAAGACATCCAAGATGAAATGGCAGAAAGACAGTCAGTAATGCGAGACAACACAGATGGTGAGAGATCAGGAGAGGATAGATAGATTTGTGTATCATCCGCATAGAGATGAAATCCAAAGGAGCTTATTAGTTTTCCAAGAGAAGTGGTGTAGATAGAGAATAGCAGAGGACCTAGGACTGAGCCTTGTGGAACTCCAACTGATAGGGGAAGTGGAGCAGAGGTGGCTCCAGAGAAATTAACACTGAAAGAGCGATTAGATAGGTAGGATGAGAACCAGGATAGGACAGTGCCTTCGAGACCTAGGGATTGTAGCGTTTTTATGAGTAGAGAGTGGTCAACGGTGTGACATGCAGCAGATAGATCCAGCAGAATTAGGAGAGAGTAATGGTATTTACATTTTGCTGTGATCAAATCAACGACAACCTTGGTCAGCACAGTCTCTGTGGAGTATTGAGAACGAAAGCCTGACTGAGAGGATCCAACAGGTTGTTTGCTGTAAAAAAGTGTGTGAGGCGAGCGTAGGCAATTCTATCTAGAAGCTTGGAGGGGCATGGGAGCTGGGAGCTGGGAGATGGGGCGGTAATTTGCAAGAGAGTTTGAGTCAGAATTTTTTTTTTTTTTAAATGGGAGTAATCACTGCTTGCTTGAATATAGATGGAAAAATACCAGTAGAAAGAGATAGATTACAGGGGGAATGAACACAGGAGACAGGGACCTAATAATTTGTGAGGGAATGGGATCAAGAGGACAGGAGGTAGAGTAGGAAGATGAGAAGAGATTAGAAACTTCCTCTTCATTTGTGGGATCAAATGAAGAGAGAGTGTCAGAGGGTGCTACAAAGGAATTGAGCCGATTGCTTGTCAAGGGAGATGATACCATTTCAAGTCTGATCTTATCAATTTTGTCCTTGAAATAGGAAAAATGATCCTGGGCACTGATGGTAGTTGAAGGACTTGGGGTGGGGGGATTGAGAAGAGATTTAAATGTGTCAAAAAGCGTTTAGGGTTAGAAGCCTGAGCATAGATGAGAGATTGGAAGTATGTTTGTTTTGCAGTGTCCAGAGCATTTCTATAGGAGTGGTAGATATCAGTATATGTGATGAAATCATTAGAGCTGCAAGATTTACGTCAGTGACGTTCTGCTTTACTAGAAAGTTTTTGTAGAGTTTGTAATACTGTAGTGTACCCTGGTTGATAGGAAAGTCTACACGGAGTATGTAGTGTCCTTGGAGCCACTTGATCAAGGGCAGTTGCTAGGGTATGATGAAAATGAGGAACCGCCAGATCAGGGGAGGTGAATGTAGAAATTGGGGAGAGAAATTGTTGAAGAGAGGTGGAAAACTGTTAAAATCAATCAAAATTCCTGCGGGTGTGAGGAGGTTTGGAGGAGGTTGACAGCAGGGAGTTTAAAGAACTGGGGGTGAGCGAGTAACTATTAAGGTGATGATCCGAGAGGGAGAAGTAGTGTTAAAGAAAATGAGAAACTGAGCATAGTCTAGAGCAGGCCTGTCCAACCTGCGGCCCTCCAGGTGTTGTGAAACTACAAGCCCCAGCATGCTTTGCCAGTAGACTACCTGTTAATAGCTGGAAGGGCGTGCTGAGACTTGTAGTTTCACATCATCTGGAGGGCCGCAGGTTGGACAGGCCTGGTCTAGAGAAAACAAGATGAAGACAGTGGCCATCCTGATGAGTAGCGGATTCAATCCACTGGGAGAGGCCGAGGGAGGAGGTTAGAGAGAGTAGTTTGGAAGCAGCATTGGAACGTGGATTAGAAATAGGGATGTTGAAATCACCCAGGATGATGGTGGGGATGTCAGAGGATAAAAAGTGAGGGAGCCATGCAGAGAAGTGTTCAAGAAATTGTTGGTGTGGTTGCTCCTGTTTAAACAATCTCTGCTGTGTAGCCACAGAACAATACCTGTCCCTAATTGTATAAAGAGCAAATCATCTGCTATCTGTGAAAAAATAAACAAAGAAAAGGACCAATCAGACAGGTCCTGAGAAGGTAATTTCTGCCACTACAAATAAGCTCAATAAAACAGTAAATGGGCATTCACTACCGAGTTATAGCTGAAGTCAGGCTGGCGTTGAGGCCTCGGCCTCTGTCCTGACAGGAAAGGGACAATCGGTCCTTGGAGTACTGCCTTTGTCCTGATCTACTCTCTCTAGGTCTTAGGGAGCTGTGTGTCCGCCAAAAGCGGAGTGACATTGACTCAGGACCACTACCTTACTGGTAGCCAGGAGAAGTTTGGATAGACGGCACCCTCTGAGAGTGGCTAGGAAACTGGTGAGTGTCACACACCAGGCTCTCGGGTCCTGTCACTTACCTCCCTGCGGCCCTCAGGCCTCTCTGTCCAGTCTGTCTCCACTCCAGAGATCACACCAGAATCAGGATATGGGCACTGCCATCTTGGATTGGGTCACATGATTCCTCCTAGGCAATCCGGATAGCAGCCTCCACTTCAGGTTTTCCTCCAAAACCAGTCCATGGGAGCTGCCATCTTGGATATAGTCACCTGATCCATCTCAGTCAGAGTGCTACTTCTGCCCAGCTGACCGCAGTCTCCAATTAGGAATCATCAACTACTATAAAAGGACTTCCGGGAGCAACGTTGTTTTTCAGACGCCAACCTGGCAGTCTGCAATCCTTTTGGTTGTTTCTGTTGAGACCGCATTCAGGTCCGGTTCCAACATTAACAGTTCCGTTCCTGTTCCGTCATCCAGCACTCCAGTTCCAGCATTTCGGTTCCATCCCAGTTCAGTAATTCAGTTCCTGCCTGGTCTCCTCTGCTAGTCTATCACCACCTGTTCCTGTCCTTTCACCTACATGCAAAGGAACATAATCAGACTCCCCAGCTTTGTGTCTGTTGTTACCAGTCCAGCTCCAGAGACAACACCCAGTCTGGGTACAGTCAGATCCTCCGGCGTTTATTGCTGTTTGGTGCTACCATTTTGTTAAATAAACCTATTTATTATATTTCGGATATTTGCCTGGGTGATTTTGAACCTTGGTACCAGGTAGACCAGCTGTGCGGCAGAGAGGGTTACAGTATCATCACACACACACACACACACACACACACACACACACACACACACACACACACACACACACACACACACACACACACACACACACACACACACACACACTCCCTTGTACAAGAAGAACTTCCCCATCCTTCAAACCTGCAAGAGCTCCCTGATAGCACCTTGTCCCTCTTCCTTCTATTCTACCCACTTCTACCCACCCCTACAGGCTATACTGCCCCCCCCCACTGCTATTCTACCCACCCCTACAGGCTATACTGCCCCCCCCCACTGCTATTCCACACACCCCTACAGGCTATACTGCCCCCCCTGCTATTCTACCCACCGCTACAGGCTACACTGCCCCCCCTCTTCCTTCTATTCTACCCCCTTCCACCCACCCCTACAAGCTAAACTGCCCCCCCTGCTATTCTACCCACTTCCACCCACCCCTACAGGCTATACTGCCCCCCCTCCTCTATTCAACCCACTTCCAGTCACCCCTACAGGCTATAGTGCCCCCCCCCGCTATTCTACCCACTTCCACACGCCCCTACAGGCTATACTGCCCCCCCTGCTATTCTACCCACTTCCACACACCACTACAGGCTATACTGCCCACCCTCTTCCTTCTATTCTACCCCCTTCCACCCACCCCTACAAGCTAAACTGCCCCCCCTGCTATTCTACCCCCTTCCACACACCCCTACAGGCTATTCTGCCCCCCCCCCCCTCTTCCTTCTATTCTACCCCCTTCCACCCACCCCTACAGGCTATACTGCCCCTCCTCCCCGCTATCCTACCCATTTCCTACCCCCCTCCGTGCTATTGATAACCCCTTAGCAAGGACTATTCTACCCACTTGTACTAATACTACTATTAGTAATAATTGGGATACCGCATGGTGGAGTCTATATATTAGGAGTTTCCCATGATCTTATCTCTGTCTTCTCAGGGCGTACCTGGTCTGTGCCTGGGCAGACAAAGGAGCTGACGCTCTGGGTCCAGATGGCTGCATCATTCATTCTTCCTCCTTTCCCCCTGAGACCATTGTGGACACATTAGGGGCTGGAGATACGTTCAATGCTTCCGTCATATACGCTTTGTCTAACGGTAAGTAGTCACCATGTGATTTATCAATAAAATATAGTCACATATCAATCAAGTTAGCAATATTTATAACAGTAATTTAAAGACGTTCCTATAAACGTTGTTTCTTGTGTTTCCTCACAATGATACTGAAGTAGTAAGGGTACAACGCCTACCGGTTTATGGTGTATGTGGCAGATTTACATACTGGGAGAAACAGCAACTTGTATCACAATAATACAGTAAGAGGCCCCTGCCCATATAGTAGTAGATCTACACAGACACCTGCTCCTGATTGGTTACCCATCTATTAAGTAGGTGGACTTACTGTACATTCATTCATTTCACGTCGGTAGCGTCTCGGGGGCTGTCCGGTCCGTTCCATTTCTGCCAATGGATGACTACAGAAAGATCAGCGCTACACACTTTTCTAAGGGGGCAATAACTATACCAATTATGATTATAGCATCCACCAATGAAACCAAAGTGGGAGGAGCTACAGTCCTATATCTAGTCCGCTGGGCGATCCCTGAGGAAGGCTTCAATCGGGCAGCTGAAACGTGTTGGTATTATTATTCATCCAACTCACCAATACTACTACACTGACTACTGCAACAAGCATTTGCTATACTATATAGTACTAAGCTTTCAGACCGCTTAATTATGTTGCAGCAAAACTGCTCCAAAACACACGCTGGGACTTCTGTAAAGTTTATTAGCCTTTTAGACCATTTTTATTGTGTATAACACACTATTAAGCATTTGGTGTGACAAGCCAAACACAACTGCACCCTAGTAGTTAGTAGTATGAATTGTTTTATTTTATTTTTAGAATAATGGTTTGAGTTTGAATGATCTGCATTCACCACAGGGAGGAGAAGCAGCCCATGCAGTGTAAATACTATTGGACAAAGTGGACATGTAACGTTATATACTCCCTCAAAAACTCAACAATGACATCTGTGCTACATTATACCTCAACAACAAGGAGATTTTCTTGAACATTTGCTTTGAAAAATACTTTTGCAAACACTGGGATATGGAGAAATGACTATTTGAACGTTAGGAATTCTATTTATTAACATTTGTACTCTCATTTCTTTATTGACAATTTCAGGATGATTAAGTAACTTTTCGGACAATAAAGGTTTTGCACACAACTGATTATAGACTGTAGAGGACACTGCCCATTTAGGAACAGGTGTAGCCCTGCTCTCTCTTTATCTTCTGCTACACTCATCAGCTCCTCAATCTTGTACAGCAAATTAATCCATAAGGAATACTAGGGTGCAATTATCTGTATTATTCCAATGGATTATGTTGGAAAATAAGAAGATTATGTTTAGAGAATCCACAACACTACAGAAATGATTATATCATATATTTATATGAATATAATAATCACACTGACACACAGCACGGACACTTGGATATATTCCAGCAGACGGACACAGAGCACAGGCACTTGGATATATTCCAGCAGACGGACACTTGTATATATTCGTGTACACGGACACACAGCACGGACCCTTGGATATATTCCAGCAGACGGACACACAGCACGGACACTTGGATATATTCCTGTACACGGACACACAGCACGGACACTTGGATATATTCCAGCACATGGACACACCGCACGGACACTTAGATATATTCCAGTACACGGACACACAGCACGGACACTTGGATATATTCCAGCACATGGACACACAGCACGGACACTTGGATATATTCCAGTACACGGACACACAGCACGGACACTTGGATATATTCCAGCAGACGGACACACAGCACGGACACTTGGATATATTCCAGTACACGGACACACAGCACGGACACTTGGATATATTCCAGCACATGGACACACAGCACGGACACTTGGATATATTCCAGTACACGGACACACAGCACGGACACTTGGATATATTCCAGCACATGGACACACAGCACAGACACTTGGATATATTCCAGCATACGGACACAGAGCACGGATACTTAGAGTTATTGTAATTTCCAGGCACATGTACAGAAAACAATTCGGATAATAAAAGTTACTACTTACTTCATTGTTTCCTGTGCATTTGAATAGATAAATCCTCCGACCTTACCACAAAATAATGAAATTTTAAATTGTTACAGTATTCTAAGCTTACAGTCTGTGAGGTGAGGGAACATTGGATACATAAGGTAAAGGATAACAGTTGTAGCTGGTGATAGGAGCAGTGTATGCAGCTACTGAAATAAAGCAGCCATTGGTGACTGACATTACTGTGTCTCCCGGCAGTTTTAGTGATAAGTTTTCTTCCTTCTCAGACATAATTTGTGAGCAGTTTCCTCCTCTTACTCTCCTCCTTCTTCCCAGGTAAGACTTTGCAGGAGGCGCTTACATTTGGCTGCCGTATAGCGGGCAAGAAGTGTGGATTACAGGGTTACGATGGAATTGTTTCCTAATGTAGCCAATGAGAATGAAGACATGATTGTCGGGACCAGACATAAATAATACAAAAAGATGTAAATACATATATATCTTCTCTGCAGGAACCACGTTAATCGGCTTCTAATAAAATGATGTTAGATCATAACTGTCTCATTCTTATTTCATCAATGATTACAGTGCTGAGATGTGTGGTGGTCCAGGTAATACAGGGGGAGCCTCCAACATGGTTCTCTCTCTTCTGCCTCTACACCAGTGATTATAATGCTGAGATGTGTGGTGGTCCAGGTAATACAGGGGGAGCCTCCAACATGGTTCTCTCTTCTTCTGCCTCTACATCAGTGATTACAGTGCTGAGATCTGTGGTGGTCCAGGTAATACAGGGGGAGCCTCCAACATGGTTCTCTCTCTTCTTCTGCCTCTACATCAGTGATTACAGTGCCGAGATCTGTGGTGGTCCAGGTAATACAGGGGGAGCCTCCAACATGGTTCTTTATCTTCTTCTGCCTCTACATCAGTGATTACAGTGCTGAGATCTGTGGTGGTCCAGGTAATACAAGGGGAGCCTCCAACATGGTTCTCTCTCTTCTTCTGCCTCTACATCAGTGATTACAGTGCTGAGATGTGTGGTGGTCCGGGTAATACAGGGGGAGCCTCCAACATGGTTCTCTCTTCTTCTGCCTCTACATCAGTGATTACAGTGCTGAGATCTGTGGTGGTCCAGGTAATACAGGGGGAGCCTCCAACATGGTTCTCTCTTCTTCTGCCTCTACATCAGTGATTACAGTGCTGAGATCTGTGGTGGTCCAGGTAATACAGGGGGAGCCTCCAACATGGTTCTCTCTCTTCTTCTGCCTCTACATCAGTGATTACAGTGCCGAGATCTGTGGTGGTCCAGGTAATACAGGGGGAGCCTCCAACATGGTTCTTTATCTTCTTCTGCCTCTACATCAGTGATTACAGTGCTGAGATCTGTGGTGGTCCAGGTAATACAAGGGGAGCCTCCAACATGGTTCTCTCTCTTCTTCTGCCTCTACATCAGTGATTACAGTGCTGAGATCTGTGGTGGTCCAGGTAATGCAGGGGGAGCCTCCAACATGGTTCTCTCTCTTCTTCTGCCTCTACATCAGTGATTACAGTGCTGAGATCTGTGGTGGTCCAGGTAATACAGGGGGAGCCTCCAACATGGTTCTCTCTCTTCTTCTGCCTCTACAGTGATTACAGTGCTGAGATGTGTGGTGGTCCAGGTAATAGAGGGGGGCCTCCAACATGGTTCTCTATCTTCCTGCCTCTACATCAGTGATTACAGTGCTGAGATTTGTGGTGGTCCAGGTAATACAGGGGGAGCCTCCAACATGGTTCTCTCTCTTCTTCTGCCTCTACATCAGTGATTACAGTGCTGAGATGTGTGGTGGTCCAGGTAATACAGGGGGAGCCTCCAACATGGTTCTCTCTTCTTCTGCCTCTACATCAGTGATTACAGTGCTGAGATCTGTGGTGGTCCAGGTAATACAGGGGGAGCCTCCAACATGGTTCTCTCTCTTCTGTCTCTACATCAGTGATTACAGTGCTGAGATGTGTGGTGGTCCAGGTAATGCAGGGGGAGCCTCCAACATGGTTCTCTCTCGTCTGCCTCTACATCAGTGATTACAGTGCTGAGATCTGTGGTGGTCCAGGTAATACAGGGGGAGCCTCCAACATGGTTCTCTCTCTTCTGCCTCTACATCAGTGATTACAGTGCTGAGATCTGTGGTGGTCCAGGTAATACAGGGGGAGCCTCCAACATGGTTCTCTCTCTTCCTGCCTCTACATCAGTGATTACAGTGCTGAGATCTGTGGTGGTCCAGGTAATACAGGGGGAGCCTCCAACATGGTTCTCTCTTCTTCTGCCTCTACATCAGTGATTACAGTGCTGAGATGTGTGGTGGTCTAGGTAATACAGGGGGAGCCTCCAACATGGTTCTCTCTCTTCTTCTGTCTCTACATCAGTGATTACAGTGCTGAGATGTGTGGTGGTCCAGGTAATACAGGGGGAGCCTCCAACATGGTTCTCTCTTCTTCTGCCGCTACACCAGTGATTATAATGCTGAGATGTGTGGTGGTCCAGGTAATACAAGGGGAGCCTCCAACATGGTTCTCTCTCTTCTTCTGCCTCTACATCAGTGATTATAATGCTGAGATGTGTGGTGGTCCAGGTAATACAGGGGGAGCCTCCAACATGGTTCTCTCTTCTTCTGCCTCTACATCAGTGATTACAGTGCTGAGATCTGTGGTGGTCCAGGTAATACAGGGGGAGCCTCCAACATGGTTCTCTCTTCTTCTGCCTCTACATCAGTGATTACAGTGCTGAGATCTGTGGTGGTCCAGGTAATACAGGGGGAGCCTCCAACATGGTTCTCTCTTCTTCTGCCGCTACATCAGTGATTACAGTGCTGAGATCTGTGGTGGTCCAGGTAATACAGGGGGAGCCTCCAACATGGTTCTCTCTTCTTCTGCCTCTACATCAGTGATTACAGTGCTGAGATCTGTGGTGGTCCAGGTAATACAGGGGGAGCCTCCAACATGGTTCTCTCTCTTCTTCTGTCTCTACATCAGTGATTACAGTGCTGAGATCTGTGGTGGTCCAGGTAATACAGGGGGAGCCTCCAACATGGTTCTCTCTTCTTCTGCCTCTACATCAATGATTATAGTGCTGAGATCTGTGGTGGTCCAGGTAATGCAGGGGGAGCCTCCAACATGGTTCTCTATCTTCCAGCCTCTACATCGGTGATTACAGTGCTGAGATGTGTGGTGGTCCAGGTAATACAGGGGGAGCCTCCAACATGGTTCTCTCTCTTCTTCTGTCTCTACATCAGTGATTACATTGCTGAGATCTGTGGTGGTCCAGGTAATACAGGGGGAGCCTCCAACATGGTTCTCTCTCTTCTTCTGTCTCTACATGAGTGACTATAGTGCTGAGATCTGTGGTGGTCCAGGTAATACAGGGGGAGCCTCCAACATGGTTCTCTCTTCTTCTGCCGCTACACCAGTGATTATAATGCTGAGATGTGTGGTGGTCCAGGTAATACAAGGGGAGCCTCCAACATGGTTCTCTCTCTTCTTCTGCCTCTACATCAGTGATTATAATGCTGAGATGTGTGGTGGTCCAGGTAATACAGGGGGAGCCTCCAACATGGTTCTCTCTTCTTCTGCCTCTACATCAGTGATTATAATGCTGAGATGTGTGGTGGTCCAGGTAATACAAGGGGAGCCTCCAACATGGTTCTCTCTCTTCTTCTGCCTCTACATCAGTGATTATAATGCTGAGATGTGTGGTGGTCCAGGTAATACAAGGAGAGCCTCCAACATGGTTCTCTTTCTTCTTCTGCCTCTACATCAGTGATTACAGTGCTGAGATGTGTGGTGGTCCAGGTAATACACGGGGAGCCTCCAACATGGTTCTCTCTCTTCTTCTGCCTCTACATCAGTGATTACAGTGCTGAGATCTGTGGTGGTCCAGGTAATACAAGGGGAGCCTCCAACAGGGTTCTCTCTCTTCTTCTGCCGCTACACCAGTGATTATAGTGCTGAGATGTGTGGTGGTCCAGGTAATACAGGGGGAGCCTCCAACATGGTTCTCTCTCTTCTTCTGCCTCTACATCAGTGATTATAATGCTGAGATGTGTGGTGGTCCAGGTAATACAAGGGGAGCCTCCAACATGGTTCTCTCTTCTTCTGTCTCTACATCAGTGATTATAATGCTGAGATCTGTGGTTGTCCAGGTAATACAAGGGGAGCCTCCAACATGGTTCTCTCTCTTCTTCTGCCTCTACATCAGTGATTATAATGCTGAGATGTGTGGTGGTCCAGGTAATACAGGGGGAGCCTCCAACATGGTTCTCTCCTTCTGCCTCTACGTCAGTGATTATAATGCTGAGATCTGTGGTTGTCCAGGTAATACAAGGGGAGCCTCCAACATGGTTCTCTCTCTTTCTGTCTCTACATCAGTGATTACATTGCTGAGATGTGTGGTGGTCCAGGTAATACAGGGGGAGCCTCCAACATGGTTCTTTCTCTTCTGTCTCTACATCAGTGATTATAATGCTGAGATGTGTGGTGGTCCAGGTAATACAGGGGGAGCCTCCAACATGGTTCTCTCTTCTTCTGCCTCTACATCAGTGATTATAATGCTGAGATCTGTGGTTGTCCAGGTAATACAAGGGGAGCCTCCAACATGGTTCTCTCTCTTCTTCTGCCTCTACATCAGTGATTATAATGCTGAGATGTGTGGTGGTCCAGGTAATACAGGGGGAGCCTCCAACATGGTTCTCTCCTTCTGCCTCTACGTCAGTGATTATAATGCTGAGATCTGTGGTTGTCCAGGTAATACAAGGGGAGCCTCCAACATGGTTCTCTCTCTTTCTGTCTCTACATCAGTGATTACATTGCTGAGATGTGTGGTGGTCCAGGTAATACAGGGGGAGCCTCCAACATGGTTCTTTCTCTTCTGTCTCTACATCAGTGATTATAATGCTGAGATGTGTGGTGGTCCAGGTAATACAGGGGGAGCCTCCAACATGGTTCTCTCTTCTTCTGCCGCTACACCAGTGATTATAGTGCTGAGATCTGTGGTCGTCCAGGTAATACAAGGGGAGCCTCCAACATGGTTCTCTCTCTTCTTCTGCCTCTACATCAGTGATTATTGTGCTGAGATGTGTGGTGGTCCAGGTAATACAGGGGGAGCCTCCAACATGGTTCTCTCTTCTTCTGCCTCTACATCAGTGATTACATTGCTGAGATGTGTGGTGGTCCAGGTAATACAGGGGGAGCCTCCAACATGGTTCTCTCTTCTTCTGCCTCTACATCAGTGATTACAGTGCTGAGATCTGTGGTGGTCCAGGTAATACAGGGGGAGCCTCCAACATGGTTCTCTCTCTTCTTCTGCCTCTACATCAGTGATTATAATGCTGAGATGTGTGGTGGTCCAGGTAATACAGGGGGAGCCTCCAACATGGTTCTCTCTCTTCTTCTGCCTCTACATCAGTGATTATAATGCTGAGATCTGTGATTGTCCAGGTAATACAAGGGGAGCCTCCAACATGGTTCTCTCTCTTTCTGTCTCTACATCAATGATTACATTGCTGAGATGTGTGGTGGTCCAGGTAATACAGGGGGAGCCTCCAACATGGTTCTCTCTTCTTCTGCCTCTACATCAGTGATTACATTGCTGAGATGTGTGGTGGTCCAGGTAATACAGGGAGAGCCTCCAACATGGTTCTCTCTCTTCTGCCTCTACATCAGTGATTACAGTGCTGAGATCTGTGGTGGTCCAGGTAATACAGGGGGAGCCTCCAACATGGTTCTCTCTTCTTCTGCCTCTACATCAGTGATTACAGTGCTGAGATCTGTGGTGGTCCAGGTAATACAGGGGGAGCCTCCAACATGGTTCTCTCTTCTTCTGTCTCTACATCAGTGATTACAGTGCTGAGATCTGTGGTGGTCCAGGTAATACAGGGAGAGCCTCCAACATGGTTGGACATAGTAGGGCAGCACATTGGTGTAGTGGTTAGCACTTCTGCCTCCCAGCACTGGGGTCATGAGTTCAATTCCCGACCATGGCCTTATCTGTGTGGAGTTTGTATGTTCTCCCTGTGTTTGCGTGGTTTTCCTCCGGGTCCTCCGGTTTCCTCCCACACTCCAAAAACATACTGGTAGGTTAATTGGCTGCTATCAAATTTAACCCTAGTCTCTCCCTCTTTGTCTGTCTCCCTGTCTGTCTGTGTGTGAGTGTGTGTCTATATTAGGGAATTTAGACTGTAAGCTCCAATGGGGCAGGGACTGATGTGAATGAGTTCTCTGTACAGCGCTGCGTAATTAGTGGCGCTATATAAATAAATGATGATGATGGTTCTCTATCTTCCTTCCTCTATATCAGTGATTACAGTGCTGAGATCTGTGGTGGTCCAGGTAATGCAGGGGGAGCCTCCAACATGGTTCTCTCTTCTTCTGCCTCTACATCAGTGATTATAATGCTGAGATCTGTGGTGGTCCAGGTAATACAGGGGGAGCCTCCAACATGGTTCTCTCTTTTTCTGCCTCTACATCAGTGATTACAGTGCTGAGATGTGTGGTGGTCCAGGTAATACAGGGGGAGCCTCCAACATGGTTCTCTCTTCTTCTGTCTCTACATCAGTGATTACAGTGCTGAGATCTGTGGTGGTCCAGGTAATACAGGGGGAGCCTCCAACAATGTTCTCTCTTCTTCTGCCTCTACATCAGTGATTACAGTGCTGAGATGTGTGGTGGTCCAGGTAATGCAGGGGGAGCCTCCAACATGGTTCTCTCTTCTTCTGCCTCTACATCAGTGATTATAATGCTGAGATCTGTGGTGGTCCAGGTAATACAGGGGGAGCCTCCAACATGGTTCTCTCTTTTTCTGCCTCTACATCAGTGATTACAGTGCTGAGATGTGTGGTGGTCCAGGTAATACAGGGGGAGCCTCCAACATGGTTCTCTCTTCTTCTGTCTCTACATCAGTGATTACAGTGCTGAGATCTGTGGTGGTCCAGGTAATACAGGGGGAGCCTCCAACAATGTTCTCTCTTCTTCTGCCTCTACATCAGTGATTACAGTGCTGAGATGTGTGGTGGTCCAGGTAATGCAGGGGGAGCCTCCAACATGGTTCTCTCTTCTTCTGCCTCTACATCAGTGATTATAATGCTGAGATCTGTGGTGGTCCAGGTAATACAGGGGGAGCCTCCAACATGGTTCTCTCTTTTTCTGCCTCTACATCAGTGATTACAGTGCTGAGATGTGTGGTGGTCCAGGTAATACAGGGGGAGCCTCCAACATGGTTCTCTCTTCTTCTGTCTCTACATCAGTGATTACAGTGCTGAGATCTGTGGTGGTCCAGGTAATGCAGGGGGAGCCTCCAACATGGTTCTCTCTTCTTCTGCCTCTACATCAGTGATTACAGTGCTGAGATCTGTGGTGGTCCAGGTAATACAGGGGGAGCCTCCAACATGGTTCTCTCTTCTTCTGCCTCTACATCAGTGATTACAGTGCTGAGATGTGTGGTGGTCCAGGTAATACAAGGGGAGCCTCCAACATGGTTCTCTCTCTTCTTCTGCCTCTACATCAGTGATTACATTGCTGAGATGTGTGGTGGTCCAGGTAATACAGGGGGAGCCTCCAACATGGTTCTCTCTTCTTCTGCCTCTACATCAGTGATTACATTGCTGGGATGTGTGGTGGTCCAGGTAATAGAAGGGGAGCCTCCAACATGGTTCTCTCTCTTCTTCTGCCTCTACATCAGTGATTACATTGCTGAGATGTGTGGTGGTCCAGGTAATACAGGGGGAGCCTCCAACATGGTTCTCTCTCTTCTGCCTCTACATCAGTGATTATAATGCTGAGATGTGTGGTGGTCCAGGTAATGCAGGGGGAGCCTCCAACATGGTTCTCTCTCTTCTGCCTCTACATCAGTGATTACAGTGCTGAGATCTGTGGTGGTCCAGGTAATACAGGGGGAGCCTCCAACATGGTTCTCTCTTCTTCTGCCTCTACATCAGTGATTACATTGCTGGGATGTGTGGTGGTCCAGGTAATACAAGGGGAGCCTCCAACATGGTTCTCTCTCTTCTTCTGCCTCTACATCAGTGATTACATTGCTGAGATGTGTGGTGGTCCAGGTAATACAGGGGGAGCCTCCAACATGGTTCTCTCTCTTCTGCCTCTACATCAGTGATTATAATGCTGAGATGTGTGGTGGTCCAGGTAATGCAGGGGGAGCCTCCAACATGGTTCTCTCTCTTCTGCCTCTACATCAGTGATTACATTGCTGGGATGTGTGGTGGTCCAGGTAATACAGGGGGAGCCTCCAACATGGTTCTCTCTTCTTCTGCCTCTACATCAGTGATTACAGTGCTGAGATCTGTGGTGGTCCAGGTAATACAAGGAGAGCCTCCAACATGGTTCTCTCTCTTCCAGCCTCTACGTCAGTGATTACAGTGCTGAGATGTGTGGTGGTCCAGGTAATACAGGGGGAGCCTCCAACATGGTTCTCTCTCTTCCAGCCTCTACGTCAGTGATTACAGTGCTGAGATGTGTGGTGGTCCAGGTAATACAGGGGGAGCCTCCAACATGGTTCTCTCTCGTCTGCCTCTACATCAGTGATTACAGTGCTGAGATGTGTGGTGGTCCAGGTAATACAGGGGGAGCCTCCAACATGGTTCTCTCTCGTCTGCCTCTACATCAGTGATTACAGTGCTGAGATGTGTGGTGGTCCAGGTAATACAGGGGGAGCCTCCAACATGGTTCTCTCTCTTCCTGCCTCTACATCCGTGATTACAGTGCTGAGATGTGTGGTGGTCCAGGTAATACAGGGGGAGCCTCCAACATGGTTCTCTCTTCTTCTGCCTCTACATCAGTGATTACAGTGCTGAGATATGTGGTGGTCCAGGTAATACAGGGGGAGCCTCCAACATGGTTCTCTCTTCTTCTGCCGCTACATCAGTGATTACTGTGCTGAGATGTGTGGTGGTCCAGGTAATACAGGGGGAGCCTCCAACATGGTTCTCTCTTCTTCTGCCTCTACATCAGTGATTACAGTGCTGAGATATGTGGTGGTCCAGGTAATACAAGGGGAGCCTCCAACATGGTTCTCTATCTTCCTGCCTCTACATCAGTGATTTGCCTACTCTTCATGTAGCCGTCTCACTGAGAATTGAGGCTTATTGTTTTGTCTGGAAGGTAGACACGTGGGATTGTAGTTGTTATTTTATGAGCTGATTCACATCCTCTTCCTTGTGTGATATATTCTCTTAAGCTCTGACTGCTCTAGATCTCAGTCATAGGTTTCCTCCACACACCTTGAGAATGCCCAGAACAAGCTTAGTTATGAAAGTTACGTAAGACGCACGGTACTAAGGTCACTGTTGGCACAGACGTCACCAGGGTATATTGGGCAGATTTTAGCTTTCCACCAGATTAATGTACCCGACGTCTGTATTGCTGAGCTCTGCTTGTTGCCTAACCATGGTCTTCTTGCTGCACAGCATCCAGCCTCTGATGTCCTTCTGCATATCTGGCCTTTTGTTTTGGTATTATCTTTCCAGAGATTGTTTCTTAAAAATCTGGCCACACAGACTCTACTGGAGCCTCCTAGAAATACAAACGCTAATGAATCAGTTATAGCATAGACAGAAAACAAAAATATGAGCAGCTCTCTTTAAATAAAACATATAGTTGTGAAAAGGAGGAGCCAGAGGTAAGCTGGGTACACAACTGTGCGGTCATACTTCAGATGTCTCCAACGATTTACATTCAGTCCTGTTATCTTCAGCTCTTATAACCATCTGATAAAAAGACATAGTTCCATCGTTGATTCTGATTTTTAGGGAATTTAGAAAACCAAAACATACAAATGAACAAAATATTTCAGGTGCAGAAAGGATCAGAAGAAATAATTTTATAAAATGATCAATATAAATAAATGTAAATGTGAATATTGTGAATGTAGTTATATATAAGTAGTTTATATATATATATATATATATATATATATATATATATATATATCCCTGACCCTAACCCAAAAAAGGCTTAGGCTGCAGTCTAACCAGAGACTACCAAATGCCTCTAATTGACTGTCTGACTGGAATGTCTTTTTGGGTTCTGCTCTGAGCAGTGGGAAGTTTTCACATGGTGATGTTATAACAATCCCGAGATACTTTGCCATTTAAGGTTAGATGTACTTTATCTGGAGAACATCAATGCTTCTAAATTTGAGAAATATAACTTGTATACTTAGCCGTAATCCTCAATCAGGTTATAAAGGTTATGGATGTTATGTGAGTATAAGAAGTACAGAGATATTTTATAGTTAATCTTCCGCCCTCACTCCTTCATCATATTGTTATGTTCTAATCATAGATACCAGGGACTCCGTCACCAATGTAAGCACTAATGGGCATAGTTGTGCTATAGTGATTATTGGTCACATTTGAGGGGGGCATTGGTCAGTATTCTGGCTGCTGGGAGCTGCAAAAAAAAGTCTGGATCATAAATTACCAGGAAATCCTGTCCAAGTCCTTCTTGGCAGAGAACAACGTAGGTAGGTGGATTGGGAAAGGTGTAGGGAGGGGGCTTCAACTCCAGTATTAGATTAGTTAATGTAAAAGTTCTCATGCGCAAAATAGCACAATGTTGTTGTGAACAGCAGGAGGCGGTGGATATAATGTACATGTAAGTTTATATAAAGCAAAAGTTGTAAAATCAGGTTATAATATGAACAATATCAAATAGTGCATATAGATCTTATGTTTATATCAACAGAAATAGGTTTCATATACACATATATATCAAATATTATAGTCTTTTATGAACCATCAGGTGCTGGTAATAGAAAGGGTTCAGGACTATATAGCCCAATCCTATAAAGGACACTGCTAGTCGTCTGAAACCAAGGAACAGGTCACTATCTAGATTACAGTCCTCTCAGTGACAGTTTTTATAATCCAGTACAAAGATGGCGGTTCTGGTCCGATGTATAATGATTACCAGTCACTTTGCTGAGAAACAATCAGTGAGTACATTATGCTTAAGTTTGTACTTGTTCCATCTCATGAATGATTATACGTTGTACAGCAGATCAGGGTAGAGTGGGAGGCCGGTATGTTACTGACATCTAAGGAGTCTGGTTCCGGCTGACCTGTCCTCCGGTGTCTGTATGTCTCTGCAGGTGTCTGAAGCTGCGAGAGCAGCAGCTGGGGGCCCCAGTGCAGGAAAAGGGAGGAGGGAACTGGGCCCCCAGCTCGCTAGTTCCCCATGCAGTGGGCTCCATCATCTCCATGGGTCCCGGTGCTGGTATCTCTGCCACTGGTCTGTACGTCTCTGCAGGTGTCTGAAGCTGCGAGAGCAGCAGCTGGGGGCCCCAGTGCAAGAAAAGGGAGGAGGGAACTGGGCCCCCAGCTCGCTAGTTCCTCATGCAGTGAGCCCCATTATCTCCATGGGCCCCGGAGCACTACACTGCTTTACCAATGGTAGCTCTGCCACTGGTCTGTATATCTCTGCAGGTGTCTGGAGTCGAGGGAGCAGCGGCTGAGGGCCCCAGTGCAGGAAATGGGAGAAGGGAACTGGGCCCCCAGCTTGCTAGTTCCCCATGCAGTGGGCCCCATCATCTCCATGGGCCCCGGAGCACTACACTGCTGCACCAATGGTATCTCTGCCACTGGTCTGTACGTCTCTGCAGGTGTCTGGAGTCGAGGGAGCAGCGGCTGAGGGCCCCAGTGCAGGAAAAGGGAGGAGGGAACTGGGCCCCCAGCTCGCTAGTTCCCCATGCAGTGGGCCCCATCATCTCCATGGGCCCCGGAGCACTACACTGCTGCACCAATGGTATCTCTGCCACTGGTCTGTACGTCTCTGCAGGTGTCTGGAGTCGAGGGAGCAGCGGCTGGGGCTACAGCGGGGACGTGCACTGGAGGTGGTTCTGTTTCCTTTCTCCGCCGCGTAGAGGTTTTTACTTGTCAGCTGTGTCTGATGTTCAAGCCATTAATTCATTTGAAAGTAAGAATAAGTGTTTAAGTGTTTTTATTTACCAACGTATTTCAGCCCAGCACCGTCGGACTTCACCAGAGATAAATCTGTTCTCGTATTACACTGTCCGATCATTTATACTCCTGATTAGTAGATAAGGATGTCCGTAGATGTGGTATTAGAGATGGAGCTTAATTAGCCGATGTGTCAGGTTATAGTCTTACGCCCTTCAGGGCACTAATAGCAGCAGCCAGTAGGATCGTGCGTATCCAGTGTAACTTGAAGGTGCAAAAATAGATGTACATAAAATCTATAACTCATGATGTCCTAATGGTGACAGGTTACAAGGTCACAGTAAAGGACATCAACATTTATATTCATGATATAGGTCCATCAGTTTTGTAGCTGGCAGTAAAACAGATTTATTGAATTCAAAGAAATACATTGAACTCCCCAGATCAAAGCCTATGTTTAGACCATTAGGTGACAGTGTTTTTAGACTATAAATATAATTTGTCTTATATAATCCCCTCCTCTCCCAATACATTTGAGGGAGGAGGGATCATGTTTACGGTGTGAGGGGTAGTGCTCTGAAACACTGCGAGCTTCCAGTTCTCTCTATGTGGAGTTTTTGGATGGTGCACCCCACATATTACTTCCCACATGGCCATTCGCTCCAGTGGTATCACATGACAATTTCTCATTGATACGTCACCAGTTATGTTGTTTTACAGACATAACTCCTATTACAATAATAAACCAGGTTTCACAAGGGCTATGCTGCTTCTTACCAACGTGTTTCCAAGGTTCTCAGCCTTGATGTATATGATTTTTGGTTTATCAGGTTAAACCCCTTTTAATTGGTCGTCCATCAGAAGAATATTCCAATGTTATCTTCCTCTGTATTGTTTTTATTGTTTACATTATAACCTGATTTTATGATTTTTGCTGGTTATAAACTTAAACGTAGCAAGAGCACATTTCTGGTGAACACATGCAAACAACTTCTTACCTTTTACTTTGTTTTAATGTCAGGGGGCCTGATTCATTAAGGAAAGTTAAGCAAAAAATTGAGTGGGTTTTCTTACTCAAGTTTTTTGGACAAAACCATGTTACAGTACAAGGGGTGCAAGTTAGTTTATTATTTTGCACATAAGGAAAATACTGTGTTTTACATGTAGAACACAAATTATTATTATTATTATTATTATCATTTATTTGTTAGGCGCCACAAGATTTCCGCAGCTCCGTACACCATACAAACAGTACACTATACAGGGTGAAACAGTACAAAACAATGAACAAAATACCAGAACTTCAGAAACTCCAGGCAGGTTAAAGCAATAAACACGGAGCAGAAGAACAGGTGAGGAGACAGGAGGGAAGAGGGCCCTGCTCATGTGAGCTTACATCCTAAGGGAGGAAAAACAGAACAGGCACAGGGGGAGCCAGATGAGGCGAGGGAGAGAGCGAGTGGAGGAGGTGAGGGGGTTATGTGGATGGTTGGTAGGCTTTAAGGAAGAGGTGAGTTTTCAGCGTACGTTTGAAGGAGCACAGAGTAGGAGAGAGGCGGATGGAACGAGGGAGGTCGTTCCAGAGAAGGGGGCTGCACTGGAAAAGTCTTGGATTCTGGAGTGGGAAGAGGTGATAAGAGTAGAGGAGAGGTGGCGGTCGTTGGCCGAGCGCAGGGACCGGGCAGGAGTGTGAATGGAGAGGAGGTTAGAGATATAAGGGGCAGTAGAGTTGGAGAGAGCCTTGTAAGTGGTGGGGAGGAGTATGAAAAGGATTCTGTAGGGGAAGGGGAGCCAGTGTAGGGCGAGGCAGAGAGGGGAGGCAGAGGAGGAGCGGCGTGAGAGGAAGATGAGTCTTGCGGCCGCATTGAGTATAGAGCGGAGGGGGGAGAGACGGGAGTGGGGGAGGCCAATGAGGAGGAGGTTGCAGTAATCCAGACGGGAGATGATGAGAGCATGTATCACTGATAGCAATTTTGTACACTGAAATTTAAAGTTGATCTAGGATATGTCCTACCCCAAATATGGATCTGCAATCACATTTTACATTTACCTCCCCCTCCAATGCAACATGGTTTTGCCTTATTTACTTAGTTTTGCTAAACTTTCCTTAATGAGTCAGGCCCAGGATGGTAAAAGTACTTGACAACATAAAGATTCCATACAGTGTCTTGGGACCCTAAACACTAAATAAACAGAGACCAGCTCTCTAGGCACCGGCATTGGGTAGACGGTGAACTGAGACACGCTGTTTAACTGCCTAAAGTCTTTGCAGACCCTCCCATTGGGCTTCAGAATTAGCACAATAGGGCTGTTCCACTCACTAGTGGATTCCTCAATTACGTCCAGCTGGACATCTTCTCGATTCCCTTTCTCAGGTCAGCAAGTCTGTCTTGTGGAATGTGGTGCGGCTAAGGTAGTGCTCCAAGTAATGGAAGAGACGATATCCCTGTTGCGGTGTATCATTTCCTCAGTCTGTTGTCTCCGCTTAATAAACAAAGTTGGCTCTATGGGCACTTCAGACTTTTCAATGACAGTACTCACTACCTGAGGAGAGGTGTCCACATCATACCAAGGTTTAAGGAGTTTGACATGATATATTTACTCCTCCCTTCTCCTCCCCAACTGACCTTGTCCCCAGGTTTTAAAGATCAAACTACAGCACCTTTACTATTACTTCTCTTCTGTCATTCCTGAGCCTCTCTTACATATTGTACAATGGGCCCTATCTTTCCTAGCCTCTCATACATTTGGGCCACAAATTGTACTAGATTTGTCTCCCTCGGGCCTTGCTGCTCCAATCCTTCCATTAACATATCCAAGATACCCCTGGGCTGTCACCCAAACAATAATTCAAAGGCATTAAACCCTGTTGAGGCCTGAGGTACCTCACAGATGGCAAACATGAAATAGGGAATAAGAGTGTCCCAATCTTTTTTTCCTGAGCATGTGCTTTAATGTGCAGTTAAAGCGCTCCACCTTACTGTTCATTTGTGGATGTCCACAGAGGTGTGAAAAGCTCTTATCCCTAACAACTGGCTTATGTCCTTCATCAGCTTGGACATGAATGGGGTGCCCTGATCTGTGAGAATTTCCTTGGGTATCCCCAAGAATATGGACATCATTAAAAGTTCTTTAGCTATGGTGCTGGACTTTATGCTCCATAGGAGAACTGGCTCTGGATATCAGGTCACATAGTCGCACACCACTATTATACATTGGTGCCTAGAAGCAGATTTTTCCAGCGAACCCACAAGGTCCATAAATATCCGTTCAATGGGAACTTATACTATTGGTATTGGGATGAGAGGTGCCCTGTACATGGGTTTGGGACAGGTTCTCTGACCAATGGGACAGGACCAGCAATACTTTTTCACTGCTATGTGTACACCGGACCAGTAAAACCTGAGCAGAACTTGTTCCTGTGCTTTATCTTCCCCCTGGTGTCCCCCAATGACGTGTATGTGCTGCTTTTAACACTAGGGGTACACCTTCTGCAGACTGGGCGGCTTTCACTACATCCTTCACCACAGTCACACTTTTAAAAGTAGTTTCTAAAGTCACGAGTTGGTCATAAAAATCTTACATTCATAAAGTTGATCATGAACTAAGTTCTGCAGAGCAAACAAAATTGGTATTGTGGACCAGTCCATATTCTCACTGACAGGCGGAGTGGGGTCATCCGCTACGTCACCAGCCAATGCTACTTTGGACTGTCCATGTTTCCCCGCAGGTGGATGCTTTTGTGGAGCTCCTGCTCTGACCCCCAGAATAGCATTCCGGTTTGGCGGTTCCCAAACATCTAGGTCCAAATGTTGTGGATTCTTTGGCGGATCCTATAAAACTGGACTTCCGACCGATGTATCAGTTGCCGGCATGTCCGTCCAGACCCGTTCGCCGAGGACCTCTTTAAACAGTGGTAAATCTCACCCCAGAATGAGTAGATATAAGAGTTTAGGCGCTATGGCAGCCACCACCATAACTGTTTGGTTTTTAAGTGTGATTGGCAGAAGTGTTCTCTTGTACTCCTCAGTCGTCTCATGTACGCACTGGACCTTCACCTTTGGCAACCAAGTAGTTATTGTTTCGGGAAAGGCAGAGCTGGATACCAACGTAAGTTCATTCCCAGAGTCAACCAATGCCAAGACAAGATTTTGGTTGATAAGCACAGTCACACAGAACAAACAAGGAATTCCTGATGTGGGACTCATGGTACAACAGCTTGGGAAAGTAGACCCAAAATGTGCAACAAGACAGTCCATGGGTTCCAGTACTTTTGGACACTCTGCCCTAAAGTGGCCCGGCTCACCACATTTGAAGCACGGATTAGACACCTTTGTGACTGGCCCTCTGTCCGTAGCCATTGGACCCTGCAGTAAGGATTGTCAAACCTGGCCTTTGACGTGGTATCAGCTTTGGCATGAATGCAGGTGCTTTGGTCATTTTCTGGAGCGTACAAAACCTCTTTATCACTGTGGCAAGCTCTTCATAAGTTTGTGGGTCTGATTGTAGCACCAGGCTTTGCAGACCACGGTCCAGCCCCACAGATGCAGTGATCTATTGCCAGAACTTCAATAATCCGGGAAGGTGAATTCTCCCTAGGCTGCAGCCATTGTTTTTTGCATTTTAGAAAGCTCAACCAATTGTGCTCTGACCGGCTTGACTTTAGCTGCAAACTATACATATTAAGTTCTTTTAGTCATTCCAGGTAAGTTTTGTGCTGTAAGCCATGCAACATTTTAGTTGCCCTTCTTTGTACAGTCTAATGTATTTATATCCTTCTGGAGATACGGCCTCCAGAACTGAACACCGTATTCTAGATGAGGCCGTACCAATGACCTATACAGTGGTATTATTACTTCTTTCTTTCTGCTACTGATTCCTCTCCCTATACAACCAAGCATCTGACTTACCTTCCTCATTGCTTTGTTACATTGCTTACCTGCCTTTAAGTGACTCCTAGATCCCTTTCCTCCTCAGTTGTTTCCATTATAGTGCCATTAATACTAGGGGTGTGCACCGGTCACTTTTGGTGTTTTGGGTTTTGGGTTCTGATTAGCTTGAGGTTTTGGGTTCTGATTTGTTTTGCCAAAACACCCAACGAAAGGTTTTGGTTCTGATTTTGGGTTTTGGGTTCTGATTTTTTTTAAAAAAGCATAAAAAGTGCTAAAATCCATATTTCGGGTTTTTTTTCACTCCTACGCTATTTTTAACCTGAATAACAATCATTTCCACTAATTTCCAGTCTATTGTGAACACCTCACACCTCACAATATTGTTTTTAGTCCAAAAGGTTGCACCGAGGTAGCTGGATGTCTAAGCAAAGCGACACAAGTGGGCGGCACAAACGCGTGGCCCATCGTAGGTGGCTGTGTAGGCTTGAATGGCTTTTTTGCTGCTCCTCCATCCTCTGCAGCATATAGAGGGTGGAGTTCAAGCACGTCACTACCTCTTGTTTTAGTTGATGGCAGGGCAGGTTCATGCTTTTTTGATGTAGCAGGAACAGTGAACGTAGTTTAATATCTGATACTAATATTTCTGCACTGCAGGAACAGTGAACGTAGTTTAATATCTGATACTAATATTTCTGGACTGCCTATTGAAGTGGAATCTCAACGGGATTTGGTACCGGGGACACAATACCTCCATCAACCGTCTAAATTCCACTACACAGTAGGCGGACTCCGGACGCACGTCTAACACCAACATAGCTGTTACAGCCGCAGTTATCCGCTTTGCAATAGGGTGACTACTGTCGTACTTTGTGCTCATGGCAAACGACTGTTGGACGGTCAACTGTTTGGTGAAAGACGTAGCGTTCTTTCATCTTCCCCTCTGGGAAGATGACCGACTACCAGCAGCGGCAGTAGTAGGCGTACCGCTGCAGGATTCCTCGGATGAATCCCAGATTGAAGAGGACTCAGTCTGGCTGGTGACATGGCCTGCAGGACTAAATCTGATTGAGATCGTGGAGGAAGTTGACGAGGAGGGTGTTGGTGGTGTGTATCCAACAGGACCAAGGGATTTAGGTGTCCCTGGACTGCTGACGGTCCTAGCCACAGTTCCTGAACTAAACACAGAATTATGCAGGTTCTTCAGGTGACGTATAAGGGAGGATGTCCCTAGGTGGCCAAGATCCTTACCCCTGCTTATTTGAGCTTTACATAAGCTACATATGGCCATACATTTGTTGTCCGGATTGGGATAAAAATAACTCCAGACAGAAGAGGTGGATTCTTTGGTCTTCTGATCAGGCATGATGATAGGCTTTTTCATGCCATGGACAACAACTGTTTCCCCCCCTGGTGCCTCATTTAAGATAACCACATCAGCATCCTCCTCGTCAAGTTCCTCCTCAGCGCCAGCTACATCAATATCCTCCTCCCAGTGTACAACATTCACACCTTCATTAGCCAAATCTGTAACTGGACTGTGGGTGATCCTTCCAGCATATGCAGAGGGTGTGCTGAATATTGGTGGAAGGAGCCACCTCTTCCTGTACAGTGATGGGAAGGTCAGGCTTCGCAACCACCAACACTCTTGGACTCACCTTGGGGATTTGTGATGACATCTCTCTAGAAGGCAGAGTTGTTTGCTATGTTGTTGATGACAGCTTAAGTCTCTTAAATTTTTTAGAGGGGTGGGGAGGAGGAGGGCTTAGATCCTTGGGTGAAGCTGAACCACTAGTCATGAACACGGGCCAGGGCCTAAGCCGTTCCTTGCCACTCCGTGTCGTAAATGGCATATTGGCAAGTTTACGTTTCTCCTCAGATGATTTGAATTTTCTTTTTTTACTAATTGTAGTGAACTTTGCCTTTTTGGATTTTACATGCCCTCTACTAGGAGATTGGGCATCGGCCTTGGCAGGCGACGTTGATGGCATTTAATCGTCTATGTCATGACTAGTGGCAGCAGCTTCAGCATTAGGAGGAAGTGGGTCTTGATCTTTCCTTACTTTATCCTCCAAATTTTTGTACTCCATTATATGCAGCACAAGAGAGCGTACCCCTAAACCACACACACTGCAGAAACAGTGAACGTAGTAATATAGATTGCAGTTCCTATTTTTTGGGACTGCAAGAATATATTGCTCTAGAATATTTTTTATACTTTTTAAATTATTATTTATTTATTTTTTAAAATATTTTTTTATTATTTTTTTAAAAAAAATTTAAGATTTTTTTATAATTATAAAATTACTATGGACTTAGCAGAAAAAAACACAGGACAAAAGCACCACTGGACTCAGCAGGACAGACACTGGACAAAGCACCACTGGACTCAGCAGGACAGACACTGGACAAAGCACCACTGGACTCAGCAGGACAGACACTGGACAAAGCACCACTGGACTCAGCAGGACAGACACTGGACAAAGCACCACTGGACTAAACTAATCAGCAGGACAGAGCACAGGATCTCAACAACCTCCCTCTTCAGTAACCACAGGGAGAATGAAGATGGCGGCCGCGAGCGGGGCATTTATGACATCCGAGTCTCGCGAGATCCGACGCGAGACTGGATGTCATAGCCTCGTTTTGGATTCCTTTGGCGGGCAGAAGTACCTGAACAGTGCTCGGATCCCGTCGGATCCGCACTGTTTGGGTGGGCTCGGATTAGCGAAATCCGAGCCCGCTCATCTTTAATTAATACTATATTTAGCCTTTGGGTTTTTGAGACCCAAGTACATGATTTTGCATTTTTAGGCATTAAACTGTAGTTGCCGCTCTCTTGACCATTCCTCTAGTCTACCTAGATCATCAATCATTTGTTTTACCCCTCCTGGGGTGTCTACCCTGTTACATATCTATCTGTCATCTGCAAAAAAGCATACTTTCCCTTCAACAACATTTACAATGTCACCAATAAAGATATTAAAGCGCTCTGGTCCAAGTACAGATCCTTGGGTTACTCCACTGGTAATCTTTCCCTCCTGTGAATGTACTCCATTTACTACAACTCTCTGTTTTCTATCCTGTGTCGAAGTCAGCAAATTGGATAAAGTCATTTCAATTAAAGTCTAGCAAACTTGGTTGTCTTTGTCTGAAAAGATGCGTACGGTACGCTATGTCGTACAAGGGCACGCTATGGCGTGAAAGGGCGTACGCATCCACTACACGTGGCAGCAACAGTAATTGGTCTTTTACCATACATTTGCACAAACACGCATACTTATAAAATAGTACACATTATTGGTAGTTGCAACACATAGTCAGTTATGTCGAAATATAGTAGTATTTATATGTTATATCAGAGTTACATGCATATTAGTGAAATACACAGAACGGGTTAAAGGAATAACATCATGAGTGGTATCATAATGAACCTTGTTACATATCCTACTGTTTGGTGCGCTCTGCGAAGGAATCGCAGAGTGCATACGCAAGTTATGAATGATAGGGAATTATGAACTACTTAAGAGTAAGGAATTCTGGCGGGAAGAGCAGAGCATACCCCCTGCAGAGATGACCCCCTCCTCTGGATTCCTTAGGATGAACCAGCCAATGATTGACGACCCCTTGGACATTCCTGAGACCCGGACCAATAGATGCAAGCCATACCATCTTCATTGTATTACTGTACTTGATTGTGTATATAAGCAGCAGCTTGTGATCCAGAGTGCAGACTTCTTGTCCCCAGACTTCAGGATTGAATGACTGCACTGGATCCAGAGCGCCTGCGTTAAGTAACGGCTGTATTTACTATTACATCGCTTGAGCATATTTTTTTCCACTTATTGCGAATAAATCTTTGTGCGTTGGAAACACAAATCGAGGTTCGACAATCGTTATTGGTTAGCGACAATACGCACATTACAATTTGGGGGCTCGTGAGCTTTGGAGGTTTCGTTGCCGATGATACGCAAGACCAACGGATTTCGGTTCCTCAACAAAGGGTGGAGACGCGTCATAAACGGGTAAGAACGCATTGTGTTCAAAACCTGAATTTTACTCTGTGTTGTGAAACCGAATGTCCGTTTTGCATTATCTAGGGCACGCTAACTAGAACCTAGGGACAAAAGAGAAAACTGTTTCTTTTTTCTGTCATTGTGCGTTTTAACTGTATTGCATTGTTTAGCATATGTGTACTTCCTGCTGTGCGTACGCGAACTTCCGGTAAACTTGCCACGTGGTTAAACAATCGTTTTGATAGTTATTATACATGCATAGTATAATTACTTGTGAAAGCCTCTGAGACATTATTACTATTGTTGGGAACTTTTGATTTTCTGCGCAGAAAAGGTGTATAGTGTGTGATGTTGTAACGTAGATACACTGTTTTATTGTTGAGGTGCTCAGTTGCTGTCTGACGAGGCGGATTGCCCAACTGAAGGACGGTATACAGGGCAGGTATACCGAATGCGAAAACTGGGTTTTCGCAAAGCGCTACCAATAGATCGCAAGGTTTGCTAATAATTAGTATTGGTAGGCAGTGCGATCCGGTCGCACCGTTAGTGCGAATTGGTGAAGCAGCTAGGAGGAATTATACTGGAAAGGCAGGTTGATTGTATCGACTTTGCGCTCCCAGCGATAATAAACTCAGCAGATTTTGTGGTTTAGCCAGGGTATCGAGGAGCTGATAGCCCTTGGGGCCCACAGTGATATTTCTGTATTAGGGATCCTCGCCAGGGGCGAGAAAAGCGAGTGAACGCGGCTAAAGGAAATACGTTCACCGAGGATTATAGATCTCTAGCGGTGAGTATAGCAACAGAGTTGAAATTATTAGGTGGAAAGAACAGAGCATTGCGGTGTGTCTGTATTTCACATTTGGCCGGAAGGAACAGAGCATTGCGGTGTGTCTGTGTTCCGGGTAGAAGGTATATTGTTCAACATGGGTGCTAAGCATACGCTAGAGATGGACAGTGTACTGCCTAAGGAAGGCCCTATTGGTTCAGCGAGGTTTCTCATGTGTAAGAAGTATGGTGCATATGCAACTGTGTATTGTGACACGTGGGTCGGGATGACCAAAGCTTGTGATAGGCCTTTCCCAACAATAGGGAGTTTTAATGCAGAGGTACTGAATACTGTAAAAGATAGAATATGGTTGATCAAGTCAACGAAAAAGAGAAATAGACATAATGATTGTTTAAAATTGTGGCAAATGGAAGGTAACACGTGGCAGAGCAGCGAATACAAACCGGAAATAGGCGTGGCGAAAAGCGCGCGCAAGGCGGATGTAACCATTGAGAAGCGTGGCGAACTCAGCGCAAGCGCGCCCCCGCCACCTTATGTGGCGGGAGGGGTAAGTACAGCCGTTGTTAAAACTGAAAATAGAAAAATTACTAAGTTGTACCCTGTTTTAAATCAGTTTCAATCAAGTGTATCTGAAAACGAAGATGAACCCACTGTGATTTCGGCCATTGCCCATGCTGTTAATGTACTAGAGGCTCAACGCAAGTATGAGAAAATGGCTGAGATAGGTGAGAGTAGCGTGATCACTAGGAGTGAAAGTGTTCTAAATCTAGGGCCTGTAAATCCTGTAGCGTCCCCTGAAGTTAGTGTACCAGAGGGTGTGTTCCCGGTCCGCACAATATCAGTTCCCAATGGGAAACCAGATAAGGATGGTATAGTTCCTTTAAGAAATGTTACAATGCATTGTCCCTGGACTAGATCAGAATTACGTTCCATTATGACTGAATTCCCAGATCCTAGAAAAGAGTTAGCTAAATGTCAGAAATTTGTTAAAGACTTAGGGAATGCTCATGAACCAACCAGTAAGGATTGGCGGGTAGTGTTGAGGGCGTGTCTTCCTCCCAATACTAACATACAAAAATTTATTGGAGATTGTTTGTTGGAGGAAGATGACACCCTGACTGATGAGATTAACCAACGGAATATAGAACAAATTGTCAAACACTTAGCCATCTGTTTTCCAGTAGTAGTAAATTGGAGTAAGATTTTCACCATTAAACAAAAGGATAGTGAAACTGCCTCAGATTACTTTGCTAGAGCTATAACAGCGATTGCACGATTTACTGGGATATCCAACATAAGTGAGGACCCACATCACAGAGAGGTAGCTGTAGGGGTACTGATGGATGGCCTTAGGGAAAATTTAAAGACGAGAGTACAAACCACATTACCTAATTGGAGAGGTG
Source organism: Mixophyes fleayi (assembly GCF_038048845.1). Classification (NCBI taxonomy): domain Eukaryota; kingdom Metazoa; phylum Chordata; class Amphibia; order Anura; family Limnodynastidae; genus Mixophyes; species Mixophyes fleayi. Next base: position 422,192 of record NC_134404.1, on the reverse strand, counting down.
TCACGGTAGACTTCCTTAGGGAGTCTGCTGTGGAGCATGACAAGAACCTTTTTAGAAAAAGGGAAGAGAAAAGTGATAGGTTAATGACGGTAAGTATACAGGCTCTAGAAGGGGTGCATACACGACCACCAGCATACAACCCATATAACAGGAAACCTAAAGTGATCAGGTGTTTCAACTGTAACGAGGAAGGACATTACGTTAGAGATTGTAATAAAGAAAGACTCAATACACATAAGGGTGGGTCACATAGATATCCTCCAAGAAAGGATTCACATAGATTAGAAGACTCACATCTACCCGCGCATATTACGGCAGCAAATGCTGCGCGGGAAATCACTAGTCAGCGCTAGGGGTCAGGTCATACCTGTAGTCTACAGCCAGTGAGGTTAACTGAGAGTCAGAGTGAAGAACCAACAATGATAGTTGACATAGCTGGCAGGAAACAAACTTTTCTTGTAGATACAGGGGCGGCCCGATCTGTGATAACCTCTCCTTTCAATCTACAGGTGACCAGCAAAACTATTCCAGCTATGGGGGTGACGGGAAAAGTGTTACATTATCCTCTAACTAAACCCGCCGAAGTTACTATCGGGCCTCTGCATACTAAGCATTCGTTTCTCTTGGCTGCAGCGGCTCCTACTAACTTGCTAGGGAGAGACTTGTTATGTAAAATGGGATGTGTCATATACTGTACTTCAGATGGTGTGTTCCTAGATATACCCGAGAAGGTTGCACATGAGGTACAGGACATATTGGACACCCCTCCAAGGTTAATGTTACACTCTCCTGTTATAGAACAAAGTCCATCTCAAGTAAAGGGGATGTTGCTGGAAATACCAGGTTCCCTATGGACCAGAGATGGACAGGACACTGGACTGATGGCAAACGTAGCCCCTGTCATGGTCAATCTAAAAAGTGGTAGGATAGCTCCAAAAATCCCACAGTATCCATTAAAACCGGAGGTGGAACTAGGGGTATATCCTGTTATTGAGAGGCTGTTACAACAAGGGATTTTAATTCGTACAGCCAGTACAGCAAATAGTCCCATTTTCCCTGTGAAGAAGAGTGGGGGGAGGGGCTATAGATTAGTCCAGGACTTAAGGGGAATTAACAAAGTTGTTGAGAGCCAATTCCCCGTAGTGCCGAATCCAGCTGTCATCCTCATGCAGATTCCACCGTCTGCCAGTCATTTTACTGTCATTGATCTATGTTCTGCTTTCTTTTCAGTCCCTCTTCACCCTGACTGCCAATACCTTTTTGCATTCTCCTACAGGGGAGTGCAATACACATGGACCAGGCTACCCCAGGGGTTCATTGACAGCCCCAGTATTTTCTCCCAAGCCTTACATGACTGTTTGCAATCCTTTCAACCCCACAATGGGTCTGTTCTAATTCAATATGTGGACGATTTGTTGTTGTGCTCTGATTCTTTTATGTCATGTTTACATGATACTAAATTGTTGTTGCTTCATCTTTCACAAACAGGGCACAAGGTGGCAAAGGATAAATTACAGCCATGTCAGACTAAGGTCAAATACTTAGGACACTGCCTCACTAAGGGGCTAAGACACCTGACAACCGACAGAATTGAGGCCATACAACACATGACCCTGCCGCAGAGCCAGAAGCAGATTCGTACTTTCTTGGGGATGTGTGGATACTGTAGGTCCTGGATCCCAGGTTTTTCTATTCTGGCATTACCATTGCAGGAGCTAGTCTCTTCCTCAAAACCAGAACGTGTCATACACACAGAAGAGTCGGAGCAAGCGTTCTTTAACCTTAAAGATAGTCTGACAAGAGCACCTGCATTGGGAATACCTGATTATGAAAAGCCTTTTGAGCTATTTTGTACAGAAGCTGATGGCTGTGCAGCAGGTGTCCTCACACAGAAACATGGTGACGCTAGCAGACCGGTAGCATACTACAGTGCACAATTAGACAATGTGGCAAGGTCACTCCCAACATGTCTCAGAAGTGTAGCAGCAACGGCCCTTCTAGTAAGTAAGAGCGAGGATGTAGTATTAGGACATAATTCAACCATCTATACACCCCATGCTGTATCAGCTCTGTTAAATTCAGCCCAAACCAGACATGTTTCTTCAGCTAGATTCACAAAGTGGGAACTAGCCCTGATGGCACCCTCAAACATCACCATCAAACGATGTAGCACCCTAAATCCAGCTACATACCTTCCGTATGTGTCTCAAGAGACACAAAGGGTGGGAAGTGAGGAGACCCTGGTTGATGATGAGTTAGGCAAGAATACTGACACGCATGACTGTATGGAACACCTGAATCAGACCTTTACTGCAAGGCCCGACATATGTGACACCCCCTTAGAAAATGTAGATTTTACGTTTTATACAGACGGAAGTTGCCATAGACAGACAGAGACAGGAGAGCTATGTACTGGTTACGCTGTTGTAGACGATCAGGATGTGGTAGAAGCTGAACCCCTTGGTCCACCTCACTCAGCCCAGGTGGCGGAACTAGTAGCACTAAGGAGAGCGTGTGAATTGGCAGAGGGTAAATCAGCCAACATATATACTGACTCTAGGTACGCCTTCGGGGTAGTGCATGATTTTGGGGCCCTTTGGCGTCTTAGAAACTTTACGACAGCAGCAGGTACACCAGTGGCACACTCACAACACATAAAAGGACTTCTGACAGCGATACAGTTACCCAGAACAGTAGCCGTCATAAAGTGCAAAGCCCATACCTTTGAAGAAGACCCAGTGTCATTGGGCAACAACAGGGCAGACGAAGCTGCTAAATGGGCAGCAGGGCAACCTATGACTGTATCGACCGAGACTATGATGGTTTTTCAGACATTAGACACGCAGAAATTAATTGAAATGCAAGATTTGTGTTCCCTGCAGGAGAAGGCGGTCTGGAAGGCGAAGGGATGTGGTCAAGAGTCCTCAGGACTCTGGAGGGATGGACAAGGTAAGCCTGTAGCTCCCCGAACATACTATCCAAGCCTGGCTGAAGCAGCACACGGCCTGACTCACCTGGGTAAAGAAGGTATGTGCAAACTGGTGAGAGCATACTGGTGTGCTCCCGGATTTTCCTCTCAAGCTGGTAAGAAAGCAATGTCATGTCTTACTTGTTTGAGGAAAAATGTTGGGAAAACTATTCCAACTGAGCCATCCCACATCCCTCCTACAGACGGACCTTTTCAGGTAATACAAATTGACTATATCCAACTACCACCGTGCAGGAATCTGAAGTATGTGTTAGTGTGTATTGATGTGTTTTCCGGTTGGGTAGAAGCATATCCGGCAGCCACTAATACTGCTGTGTTCACTGCAAAGAAAATTGTACAAGACTTTGTGTGTAGGTTCGGTATCCCTAGAGTCATTGAAAGTGATAGGGGTACCCATTTTACTGGTGATGTCTTCCAAAATATGTGTAAACTCATGGGAATCAGTAGCAGACTTCACACCCCTTACCGACCACAAGCCAGTGGTAAGGTGGAGAGAGTAAACGGTACTATCAAGAACAAACTAGGTAAGATAATGGCTGAAACTGGGTTGGCATGGCCTGAGGCTTTGCCGTTGGTCCTCCACAGCATTCGAACCACTCCTAGACCTCCTCTTAATCTGTCCCCCTTTGAGATACTGTTCGGACGACAACCTCATTTGATCGTGAGTCCACAAGACGACTTAAAGTGTAATAATGAAGTGACTGTACAATATCTTATAAGAATGAGTAGACAGCTGAAACAACAACAACAAAAACTAAAAATGCTGTCACCTGGTATGCCAGAAACGAACTGTCATGATGTTGAACCTGGAGACTATGTTATGATCCGCAATTTCTTACGTTCAGGTTGTTTAACAGACCGTTGGGAAGGCCCGTACCAAGTGCTGCTGACCAGTACTACATCACTGAAGGTTGCAGAGAGAGACACTTGGGTCCATTCCACCCACTGCAGGAGAGTCCATAATCCGGAGAAAGTGCAAGACAAGACTCAGACCGACGACATAGAGCTGTCACTTGTGAGCCTGTTCCGGGAGACCTAAAGCCTGCAGTTAAGACACCTGAACCAGAGACGTTGCCTCAGAACTATCTTTCCAGCGATGGAGTGGCGGTTTTTGTTTTTCTTTTGTTCCAGGATTTTCCTTGTTTTTACTTTTTCTAGGACATTCTATTTTTGTGAAGGAGAATGGAGGATGGAGGAGAGTTCTGGGAGTGATACGGATGAAATGGAGGCCGAAGAAAAGTTAATAGGATATCCTGAGCAGCCCATTATCAAACTTGGTCCAGGGGTTATGAAAAGGTCTGCTAGCTCAGGAACTCGGAGGCAGTGTGAGGGGCTATTGTCTGATGAGTATTGTATCTGCAAGTTCTGCAACTCCCTAGTTGACGAGAGATGCATCCAACGATGCCAGTCCCCCAGTACTCTGAATATAGGCGGGCATCCATTGGAGGATTATCACTCCCTGGTGGGTAAGGTGCTAAACCAAACTGAGTGTTGGGTGTGCTCTCACGTGCCTCAAGGGCAGCATAACATAGGACTAGTGCCATTCCCGCTAAACATATCCGAAGTACTCGAATTAAGGGGTGGGAGGCCCATAGAAGGGAGGTACAATAACACTAGGTCCCCTAGTCTGACGCTTCGACAATACTCCATAGGCAGATCGTTGCTGTGCCTAAACATATCTCATGCAAAGCGCCTGGAGAATTGGGAGGCTGACCTATCAGATCAGACAATGGCTCGCCACACTCATTTTAGAGAGAGACCCACAAGGTCACTACTAGGCAGGAATGCTGATGGAAGTCACAAGTTAGGGCGTATAACCAAACATAAGAAGGTATCTATTGGAAAAGTCTCTACAGATAAATGTGAAAATATCATTAATGCCGACACGTGTCTAGAGCAGATGGAGACACTAGGCATGGGTAGTTTTATCAAAACTCTGTGTGATATAATTCATGGGCATACTGTTCCTTATGTTCTCCCTGATGATGTGTATTTTGTTTGTGGGAGGAAAGCTTATTCCTGGGTGACTCCGAGTTCCAAGGGCTTGTGTTTCTTAGCTAAACTGGTTCCTGAAATCATGACTATTACTCATGAAGAAATGGTAGATATTCACAAGACTACATCACCACCATACATACACACACAGTATGAACACCGTGGCAAGAGAAATATGATTCCTGGCGAGGAACCCATAGCTACAAAATTGATTAGTGAAACTGCTGGTTTCCAAGTTATGGTTGCTCTAGATCTCACCAGGACCGCTCGGGGAACATTAAACTTTAAATATATCCAAGACCTAGCTAAATTAATAGATAATATCACCGAGATGTATGATGACACTTTCAGGTATACTGGAAGGGAGCTACAAGCGTACAAGAAGGAGTTGGTGCAACATAGACTGGTACTAAATTATCTCACCTCTATTACTGGTGGGTACTGTGTGACACTGGCCACCCAGTTCGGTGTCAAATGTTGCACGTACATTACTAATAATACGGAAGACCCTAAAGAGGTTATAGACCGGAAGATGGATGAAATTTTGCAGCTGAAATGGGAATTTCGAAAGAGCCATAATTCTTCGTTATATGAGGTCGGGGAAAAGGTGGCGGGTTGGTTCTCATGGTTGAACCCAGCAAAATGGTTCTCTGGTCTGGGGGAGTGGGTACAGGAAATGATTGCGAGTGTAGGTAAGCTCCTTCTCCTTATACTGGGTGTCATCTTAGCAATTGGTTTAGTTGTCAAATGTGTTCCTACTGTGTTGAAGTGTGGAAAACGGTCTCATAAGAGTAACACTGAGAAAGAGACTGAAAGGGTGGTACCAGATACCGAGATCATGGTCTGTGAAGAAGTATTGTATAATCCTGAACTTGAAACGGTGATTGGGTGATAGTTTATTACACTATCAAAGGGTGGAACTGTCGAAGTCAGCAAATTGGATAAAGTCATTTCAATTAAAGTCTAGCAAACTTGGTTGTCTTTGTCTGAAAAGATGCGTACGGTACGCTATGTCGTACAAGGGCACGCTATGGCGTGAAAGGGCGTACGCATCCACTACACGTGGCAGCAACAGTAATTGGTCTTTTACCATACATTTGCACAAACACGCATACTTATAAAATAGTACACATTATTGGTAGTTGCAACACATAGTCAGTTATGTCGAAATATAGTAGTATTTATATGTTATATCAGAGTTACATGCATATTAGTGAAATACACAGAACGGGTTAAAGGAATAACATCATGAGTGGTATCATAATGAACCTTGTTACATATCCTACTGTTTGGTGCGCTCTGCGAAGGAATCGCAGAGTGCATACGCAAGTTATGAATGATAGGGAATTATGAACTACTTAAGAGTAAGGAATTCTGGCGGGAAGAGCAGAGCATACCCCCTGCAGAGATGACCCCCTCCTCTGGATTCCTTAGGATGAACCAGCCAATGATTGACGACCCCTTGGACATTCCTGAGACCCGGACCAATAGATGCAAGCCATACCATCTTCATTGTATTACTGTACTTGATTGTGTATATAAGCAGCAGCTTGTGATCCAGAGTGCAGACTTCTTGTCCCCAGACTTCAGGATTGAATGACTGCACTGGATCCAGAGCGCCTGCGTTAAGTAACGGCTGTATTTACTATTACATCGCTTGAGCATATTTTTTTCCACTTATTGCGAATAAATCTTTGTGCGTTGGAAACACAAATCGAGGTTCGACAATCGTTATTGGTTAGCGACAATACGCACATTACACCTGCAACCCAGATCTTATCAATTCAACCATCTTAAGGGGAGATTCAATTAGCCGTGAAGTTCTCAGGAACATCGCAGCTGTGCATTTTTACCGCTAGTACAGTAAAAATAAATGCAGATTCTTTGCTCGCACCTCTATAGTGCACGAGCAAAAAATCAATGAAGATTTCACTAAAAAAATATGCACAAAGTTTTGACGCAGCCGTTCTGGAGACACATCGTGAGGAACCCAATCCCAAACTTACGGGTTTATTTAACAGTCTGCGATGTGGAACAGCATCAAAAGCCTTTCTAAAGTTTAGGTAAGTTACATCTACTGCCCCCCCTTGATCTATTATTTTAGTCACCCAGTCAAAAAAGTCTAACATTTGTTTGACATGATCTCACCCCTGGTAAATCCATGTGGTTTGAGATTCTGTAAGTTATTGGATTTTAGATATTCTACAACTATTTCTATTAAGAGGGTTACCATCAATTTAATTAGTTTCTATGAGGAGATTAGTGGGAGCTTAGACCAGGGCAGGACAGTAGATGTGGTCTACTTAGATTTTGCAGAGGCCTTTGATACAGTGCCACACAAGAGGTTGGTTTACAAAATAAGGGAACTGGGTCTAGGAATCAACATTTGTACTTGGATCGAAAAGTGGTTAGAGAATAGGGAACAGAGAGTTGTGATAAATGGAACATTTTCTAATTGGTTAAAAGCCTTAAGCGGAGTACCTCAAGGTTCCGTGCTAAGGCCACTACTTTTTAATATATTTATTAATGACCTTGGTGATGGTTTAGAGAGTAAAGTTTCCATTTTTGCAGATGACATTAAACTCTGTAAGGTAATAAAATCAGAGCGAGATGTAGCTTCTCTACAGAGGGACTTAATGAACTGGAGGATTGGGCGGCCAAATGGAAGTTGAAATGTAACACAGATAAATGTAAGGTAATGCATTTAGAGAACAAAAATAAGCACTCAATTTATAATTTAAATGGGATAAATTTAGGGGAATTTATAATGGTAAATGATTTGGGAGTGCTTGTAGACAGTAGACTTAGCAATAGTGCTCAATGTCAAGCAGCAGCTGCAAGTGACAATAAAGTATTGGCATGCATAAAAAGGGGCATAGATGCAGGGAAGAAGGTGCAATTGAATACAGAGTACAGTTCTAGGCAAAACTATATAAAAAAGACATTGTGGAACTAGAAAGGGTTCAGAGAAGGGTGACAAAATTGATAAAGGGTATGGAGTCATTACGTTATGAGGAAAGGTTAGCCAGTTTAGGTATGATTACTTTAGCAAAGAGGCATTTAAGAGAAGATATGATTACTATGTACAAGTACATTAAGGGTCAATACAAAGAATTTTCAATTATAAGAGAGATCACAGGAGATCTAAACAGGTTGAACTTGATGGACTGGTGTCATATTTAAAGCTCATCAACCATGTTTCTATGTAATTTCCCTACTACTGGTTGATAGTTGCCTCTTCCTTACTTCCACTTTTGTGTAGTTTTCCAGCTCTCTGGAATTACTCCTATAGTTACTAACTGGTGGGATAATGCTATTATTGGTGTTACCCCTTCATTATTATTATTATTATTATTATTATTATTATTATTATTAATTTATATTGCGCCACTAGGTTTCCATAGCGCAGTACAGGGACAAACGATTACAATACGAGGTGAGACAGCACAGTACAGTAAACAATAATCACAGTAACTCAGTAGGCTCGAAGCACAGCTAGCGAGAGGGGCGGGGGGGAGGGGGAGAGGGGAGATCTGCATACGCCGGAGCCTAAGAGGGAGGGAGCCGGTGACAGGAAGACCCCCAGAGGGGTGAGGAGAGAAGCAAGAGGGGTCGGAGAGCAGAGGGTCCTCGAGGAGGAGGGCAGGGTAGCTGGAGAGCAGAGTTAGAAGTGGTGGAAACACAAGGGAGCGTACAATCTAAGGGGAGGGGTAGACAGAGAGACAGGGGTGAGAGGGAGAGAAGGGGGAATGGAGGCAGAATCAGAGAAGGGGGAACAAGGGGGAGAGGCTGAAGATAAGATAGAAAGTTAAGTGGGAGACTGGAAGGCTTTTAGAAAAAGATGGGTTTTTAAAGCCCATTTGAAACTAGACAGATTGGGGGATGTTCTGATGGAGGGAGGGAGCTTGCTACAGTGGAGGGGGCAGCGTAGGAAAAGTCTTGGATACGCACGTGAGAGGAGGTAATCAGAGGGGAAGAGAGGCAACAGTCATTGACAGATCGGGGAGGGCGGGATAGAGCGTGATTAGAGATGAGGTTGGAGATGTAGGGAGCAGTGGAATTGGCAAGTGCCTTGTATGTAAGAGCAAGGAGCTTGAACAGGATTCTGAATGGGAAGGGGAGCCAGTGAAGGGCTTGGTAGAGGGGGGAGACAGAGGAGGAGCGGCGAGAGAGGAAGATAAGCCTAGCAGCTGCGTTAAGTACAGATCAAAGAGGAGCAAGATGAGAGTGGGGGAGGCCAGTAAGGAGGAGGTTGCAGTAGTCCGAGCGGGAGATGATCAGAGAGTGAATAAGACATTTGGTGGCATCTTGGGAGAGGAAAGGCCGAATGCATGCTATGTTGCGCAGCTGGAAGCGGCAGGATTTAGCAAGAGAGAGAATGTGAGGGACAGAGGAGAGAGGAGTCGAGAATGACACAGAGGCAGTGAAATTGGGGGAGAGGGGAGATAGAGGAGTTGTTGACAGTAATAGAGAGGTCAGAAGGGGAGGAGGTATGAGGAAAGACAATGAGTTCAGTTTTAGCAAGGTTGAGTTTAAGAAATCTAGAGGACATCCAGGAGGAGATGGCAGAGAGGCAGGCGGACACCCTAGAGAGGAGTAAGGGAGAGAGATCAGGAGAGGAGAGGTAGAGTTGAGTGTCATCAGCATAAAGGTGGTACTTGCGGCCGTAGAAGTTGATGAGTTCACTCAGGGAAGAGGTGTATAGAGAAGAGTGAGGGTCCAATAACTGAGCCATGGGGGACCCCGACTGGAAGGGTGGAAGGAGGGAGAGAGACCCAGAGGTGGTAACAGAGAAAGATTGGTCTGCAAGGTAAGAGGTGAACCAGGACAGGACGGGGCCGGAGAGGCCAAAGGACTGGAGGGTGTGAAGGAGGAGGGGGTGGTCAACGGTGTCGAAGGCTGCAGAGAGATCAAGGAGGATGAGAAGGGAGAAGTGGCCCCTGGCTTTAGCAGGGATGGAGGTCATTGGTAACTTTAGCCAGGGGCAGTTTCAGTGGAGTGGAGGGGGTGGAAACCAGACTGGAGAGGATCAATTAGGGAGTGTTCAGAAAGGTAGGAGCACACCGTCCCTCCCAAAGACTGCTGTCACCACAAACAAGAACACTCATAACCATGACAAAGCAGTTACTACAACTAAAGTCGAAACACAAGCGTAAGTCACTACTTAGTTACCTACTACTACTATTAGTTAGACTACCTCTAACTAATACACCGACAGAACCTACTTCACTGTACCTGGCTGAACTATGTGACTACCTCTAACTAATACACCAACCGAACTTACCTCACTGTATCTGTCTGGGACGTGTGACTATCTCTAACTAATAATAATTTGTTAAAAATGATAAATCAAGGAGATAACTATCTCTGAGATTGCTTTCCCTATGTGTCTCAATGCAATATACTCGCTATTTACATGTGAGCCAGGCTGCCACCACAGCTTAGACCCTTAAGAAAGCAGATGCCTATCAAAGTAGATTTATTTCAATGGCATTCTAGATGTGGGAGAGTCATCGATTTAAGAGCTAAATAGATGTCAGTGAAAGAGTTAACCCAACCCCTATTGACACTACTAAGGTAAGTACTTACTGAGTTTCACAGTACAGCTTCTGTAACCAGGAGGTTTGTTGTATCAGAAAAGTGCAAACACAGAAATAAAATACCTTCAGGACGTGTTCCTCTTTATTGTACAACCCCCTGCACATAGTACACAATACATGAACTATGTAATATCTAATGTCCAGGTCAGCGGATCAGGACAACTTCTCCAGCGTCCTGCATTTATATACAAGTGGTCATTGTCTCCTCATTGTACAGAATCAGACAGATACAATAGGGAGAGTCTGATAACTTTAGTATCTCCATCATGGGAATATATCCAATAATAAGTCAGGTTAATGCTGCAAGTTCTTCCTATAAAGACGAGTGTCAGCTCATTAACCAAGAGTCAGCTCCACCAACATCATGGTTGGCCACTAACAATGACTCCTTCATGGTGTAACTGCGCAGTACATGGAGACCTGCATCTCATTATCAGCTGCAGCCGAGTTGGTGCTTTTATTCCTCTTCTTCTTCTGGGACCAGCACACCTTCTACTTCAATGACTTTCTCTTCAGACACATCTTCAGGTTCATCCTGGATGACTATTCCTTCTGCGGGATGAGAAGCTGGGTCATTTATTTGTATTTGGTTCAGGAGAACATCTTCTGCTGGCTGGTCACTTGTTTCTACTTCCGTAATGATCTCTTTATTTGGATCATTGTCCAAAGCCACTGGTAGGTCTGTGTGGGCTGCTGGAGGAGGTATAGCCACATGGACAGACAGTGTGTCCTCCTCTGTATAAACTGGAGGGGTCACAAGTTCCTGGACACTGAGAAGCCCATCAAGGTTCAGGTCTTGTTTGTCTAAGACTTCATCTACCAAAGAGACCACCTAAAAAGAAACACAAGGTTTGGTAAATCATTCCACAAACTGGCTGAAGTATGTGACTACCCATAAAATGGATTTTAGGTGATTTCTTGTATAAACGTATTTCTCTTTGGGTGCAGTGAGCCCAGTGTATGTATTGTAAATCTAAAAAGTATATTAAGGTTCTGAACAGTGAGGTAAGGACACCAACGGCATCTTTGTGTACAACTGAGACAGGAAATTGTGTGTTAATTAGCATCTGGTCTCAGCCCAGGTAGGGGCTACTGCATTATTTTGAATAAGGGCACTCCAGTGAGTGATGAATCCATTGGATCTTAGGGGGGTATTCAATTGACGGCGGGATCGCCGAAAATCCTGCGCTCTAAAAATATTACCGTTAATACGGTAATTTACTCGCTGGATTTCAGCTCGCAGCGCGGGATTTTCGGCGATCCCGCCGTCAATTGAATACCCCCCACAGAGTCTGAATTCTCTAACATGCACACGAGGGGCCGTCTTGTAAGCAGTCAATTAACCTACCATGGGGGAAACTTATTAATGTTTGGGATTGGCATCAAGTTCAAGTCTCTGGCAATATGAAACCCCTAAATCCCCTGATCACTGCTTGATAAACTCACCATGTATGTTTTTGGAGTGGGGGAGGAAACCAGAGCACCCGGATGAAACCCACACAAACACAGGGAGAACATACAAACTTCACACAGAGAGGGTCTGGTTGATAACTGAACTCATGACCTCAGCCTGTGAGGCAGCAATGCTGATCTCTGATACATGTCTGTGTGTATTATCATTGTACACGCCAAACCCTGCCTAGGAGGTGAGCCTGCAAATACTGATTACTGACACCTCCTGAGTACCCAGTACTACAATAACCGACACCTCCTGAGTACCCAGTACTACAATACCCGACACCTCCTGAGTACCCATTACTACAATACCCGACACCTCCTGAGTACCCAGTACTACAATACCCGACACCTCCTGAGTACCCAGTACTACAATACCCGACACCTCCTGAGTACCCATTACTACAATACCCGACACCTCCTGAGTACCCAGTACTACAATACCCGACACCTCCTGCGTACCAAGTACTACAATACCCGACACCTCCTGAGTACCCAGTACTTCAATACCCGACACCTCCTGAGTACCCATTACTACAATACCCGACACCTCCTGAGTACCCATTACTACAATACCCGACACCTCCTGAGTACCCATTACTACAATACCCGACACCTCCTGAGTACCCAGTACTACAATACCCGACACCTCCTCAGTACCCAGTACTACAATACCCGACACCTCCTGAGTACCCATTACTACAATACCCGACACCTCCTGAGTACCCAGTACTACAATACCCGACACCTCCTGAGTACCCAGTACTACAATACCCGACACCTCCTGAGTACCCATTACTACAATACCCGACACCTCCTGAGTACCCAGTACTACAATACCCGACACCTCCTGCGTACCAAGTACTACAATACCCGACACCTCCTGAGTACCCAGTACTTCAATACCCGACACCTCCTGAGTACCCATTACTACAATACCCGACACCTCCTGAGTACCCATTACTACAATACCCGACACCTCCTGAGTACCCATTACTACAATACCCGACACCTCCTGAGTACCCAGTACTACAATACCCGACACCTCCTCAGTACCCAGTACTACAATACCCGACACCTCTTGAGTACCCATTACTACATTTACCGATACCACCAGTGTACCCATAACTACAATTACCGATACCACCAGTGTACACATTACTACAATTACCGATACCACAAGTGTACACATTACTACAATTACAATAAACTTCCTTTGTACTTGAAAAATTCATGGGACGAAAATGTTCTGCCGCCCCCATAAAACAGGGAATGCAAAATAATCTTGAAACAATTTTGTCCAACAAAACTTTGTAAATGGCAAGATCCCAGAGGCCCCAGAGTGATCGTCCAATCCTGCAGTCAGTAAGGAATGCCCTCCATGTGCATCTAAGATCAAACTACCATCATCGCTTTGCACGTCACACTTTTCTAATTTACCTTTTTTGTCATAGTCGCCATTTTTAACAAAAGCCACTTCCATACATTCAATACAATACAGTTACCAGTAACTGGCTGCGAATAAGGAATTCAGATGACAATTACCGATTTTTGAGCTGGTTCCTCCTGTAAACTTTTTGTCAGAATCCCACTTAGCAGCCGCATGAGTTCCAGACCATCAAGAAGTCCGTTCTTGTCAAAGTCGTAGAGCACAAAGAGGTGTAAGATGACTGAAAGGAAAAATATACAACAAAATGCAAACGTTAGATAAATTATTACATGTAAAACAATTTTCCTAATTAAACAGGATGACTCCAGACTCAATGTGACGACTCCGGATTAGAAAGTAAGAAGATTTGTATGTCGGGGCTCATTCAGACTTGGAAATACGAAACTCATTTCCATACTGAACATGTGCAAGAGGCATGTGTACACATACGTCTGTGTGTAGTCTTTGTATACTGTTGTCTGTACAGTCAGGGTGTGTCGCTTAGACCTGGATGTAATTGTATATACACCTGTCAGGGGACATCTCTTGTAGGATGTGGAGGCTTTGGTGCAACGAGATGTAATAATGATGATCAGCAGCACGATCTAGTCACTCCGGATTGGCTAATTGTATATAGACTCCTCCAGCTGAGAGTATCTAATTTATTAGTCAAGTGACCATCTATTCACATTACTTATTTGTCATTTCCAATTGGATTACTACAGAAATGAAGATTTACTTTAGATTTTTAAAGGAGAAAACTTATGTTTAACTTATTTTACTTTGTATTTAATTACATTTTAAAGGTAGATTATTTATTAAAAACTGTACAGACAATAGTCTCTCATGCATATACAGCACGTTGTTACAATATTATATTGTATACAAATAGGGCAATAAGAATTTATCTTGTACTAGTAAGACAGCCATTGCCTCTTCTCTATTCAATCTCTACGCTATTGTGCGGAGTAAACACACTTCCTACGCCTGGCGCAGATGACACTATTCCACAGCTTGACCCATAAGCACGTGTTTTCCCATGAACATTCTGAGCACATCTAACTCTAAATGAACCCCGATAAGCATTGTCCTAGCTTTGCATACTATATGTGCACATAAGCTGCGCAACAGGATTAAACGGGGGAGTTTTAAGGAGCAATTGAAAAATATGGAAATCCCGATGTTATAACATTTTTTTCATATATTCTTATAAGTAAAATACCAGTATGATCTGTGTGGATTGTAAATAGAGGAGCACTGAAAAAAAATCCCAAAGTCTTAGGATTCCTAGTAATGAGGAAGGGGTAGGAGAACACGACATGTGTGGATTCCTAGAGATGAGGAAGGGGGTGGAGAAGTCATCCTGTGAGCATTCCTAGAGATGAGGAAGGGGGAGGAGAACCCATCCAGTGAGTATTCCTTGTAATGAGGAAGGGGGAGGAGAACCCATCCAGTGAGTATTCCTTGTAATGAGGAAGGGGAAGGAGAACCCATCCAGTGAGTATTCCTTGTAATGAGGAAGGGGAAGGAGAACCCATCCTGTGAGGATTCCTAGAGATGAGGAAGGGGGAGGAGAACCCATCCAGTGAGTATTCCTTGTAATGTGGAAGGGGAAGGAGAACCCATCCTGTGAGGATTCCTAGAGATGAGGAAGGGGGAGGAGAATCCATCCTGTGAGGATTCCTAGAGATGAGGAAGGGGGAGGAGAACCCATCCAGTGAGTATTCCTTGTAATGAGGAAGGGGAAGGAGAACCCATCCAGTGAGTATTCCTTGTAATGAGGAAGGGGAAGGAGAACCCATCCTGTGAGGATTCCTAGAGATGAGGAAGGGGACGGAGAAGCCATCCTGTGAGGATTCCTAGAGATGAGGAAGGGGGAGGAGAACCCATCCTGTGAGGATTCCTAGTAATGAGGAAGGGGGAGGAGAACCCATCCTGTGAGGATTCCTAGTAATGAGGAAGGGGGAGGAGAACCCATTCAGTGAGGATTCATAGTAATGAGAAGGGGGAGGAGAACCCGACATGTGAGGATTCCTAGTAATGAGGAAGATAGAGGAGAACACATCCTGTGAGGATTCCTAGAGATGAGGAAGGGGGAGGAGAACCCATCCTGTGAGGATTCCTAGTAATGAGGAAGGGGGAGGAGAACCCATCCTGTGAGGATTCCTAGAAATGAGGAAGGGGGAGGAGAACCCATCCTGTGAGGATTCCTAGTAATGAGGAAGGGGGAGGAGAACCCATTCAGTGAGGATTCATAGTAATGAGAAGGGGGAGGAGAACCCGACATGTGAGGATTCCTAGTAATGAGGAAGATAGAGGAGAACACATCCTGTGAGCATTCCCAGTATTGAGTAAGATAGAGGTGAACACAACATGTGAGGACTCCTAGAGATGAGGAAGGGAGAGGAGATTCCAATCTGTTAGGATTAGTATTATTGATAAAGGGAGAGGAGAACCCATCCTGTAAGGAATCTAGTAGTGAGGAAGTTAGAGCAGAACCCAAACAGCGAGGATTTCTTGTGATGAGGATGGGAAAGGAGGACCCAGTTTCTGAAGATTCCAAGTGATGAGTTAGGGAGAGGAGAACCCAACCTGTGAGGATTCCCAGTATTGAGGAAGGGGGAAGACAGCCCATCCTGATAGTATACCTGCCAACATGTGTGTCAGAAACTGTATAAAAACATCTGTATTTTGTATTGTATCTGATATATACCATCACTACTTCTGGATGATCACTAGTATCTCTAACTAGTGTGTAATGGTCCTTATAAGGATTCTTGAACAACAAAACATAACTGCTTCACGAATCTGCCTGACGCCTATTGTTTGCTGTATCCTGTGACCAACATATAAGAGCTTGTACTCCAATATGTTCCAAGGCTGTCCTGCATTGAACTAAGTTTCTCTGTGACAACAATCTGCCTGCTACCCAGCAGTCTTGATACATAGTAAAAGGTCAGGAGGTACCAGCCAGCCCACAGCAAAGAGACGTTACAGTAGCTATACAAGCTACCCCAGAAGTAAGCAGTTTCAGGTGCCTGTGAAGAAGCCTGGTGGTGGCAGCACTGTCCTTCTACAACTATTGCGCAGTTGGCATCCGCAGTCGGAAAGTGTCTGGTGGCAAAGTGATAACAGTACGAATGGTCAGTAACAGTTGGTTAAAGACAGTGAGAAAGGAACTCAGATAATCTCTGTAAGGTCCCTCAAACCAGGACCCCTGCCAGAGACCGGATGACAAGGTAAGTCCCTTTGGTCATACTAAACTCTGTGAAGAGGATGGGAGAGGTGAACCCAACCTAAGATATTTCTTAGCGATGTTGAAGTATGCAGTGAACCCATCCTGTGAGGATTCATAGTATTGAGGAAGGTAGAGAGGAATCTAACCTGTGAGATGTCCTAGTGATGAGGAACGGAGAGGAGAACCATGTCCCAGCTGGTAGCCAAGCTATGAGGATGCTTCTTCTGTCTGCTCTAGCAGACATGTGACTCACCTCAGCTATCCCTATGGAGGTATGAATCTGCACTTTATATGGCAGGGAGTGCTTAGCCTCTCTGTCTGTATTAGCATTGTGTCTGTACCTCGTTTGCCCACTGTTGCTGACTCTATATTGTTGGATTACCAGACTTTCTGCCTAGTTCCTGGTTATTCTTTTTGTCGGCTGCTTGTTTTTACCCTATTTCTTGTTTTCTGGACTTCTCTTGCTCCCTACCTGCCCAGACTTCGGCTTGTCACCATTTATCCTAGAATACTGTCCGTCTCAATCATTTGCATTCCCTTTGGTTATCTCTTGTCTATCATCTGGTGTTTCCTTTCAGTTTGCCAGCTCAACGAGTCTCCATTTACCTTCGCTATCTGGAGTCCATGAAAAATTCTTATTACCTTGAACTCAAGTCCTGGGGACATCCAAATACCTGTGATAATATTGCTCACTACTGGAAAGGCGGCTTACTATAGGTGAAGGCCTCTTACGGTCTGGTTGTAAGAATTTATCTGTTATTAGGAGCCATACCATTATAACCAGCACTGAGGCAAAACACTCCCTGTCATTTAAAGTATTATAGGCCAATCATGGAGCTCCCCCCACAAGTATAATTGAAGCCATTCAAACGTCCGCTAGAGGAAACGGAAGAAGCGTCCTGACAGTTAGGCATCTAGCCAGGATATGCCGGGCAGCAGTAAACAAGAAAGAGACAGAAGAGATGCAGAAAGCCAGCATGGCGGCTTGTGACGTGAGGTAGTAAAGTGGCTGACCCTTCTCTCGCTTCATGTCTGCAGCATTTTCTTCCAGAGGATCCTTGTCTTTCAAGTATCCTTGTAGGAGGCTGGAGAGAAGAAAGACAATATTATGGAACTTACCATTGTAACTAAAGAGTGGTTTACTACAATCACATTTTCATCAACATAAGATTATATATAAATTTGCTCTTAATAATGGTTTGGTTGTAATTTATGATTTAATTAATAAGTAAATGAATCTAAATGAAAAACACTTGAGCAATGTCAGGTCATCTTATCCAGCGTCTTAGCTGAAATTACAGGTACACAATTCAGCTCATGTTGAGTTGGGCGTTGCACCTATTTGCTTAACATAAAATATGAACATTTGTCCTGGCCATGCCCACAATAAAGGCACGTGGCCCCACAATAAGGCACGTGGCCCCACAATAAAGGCACGTGGCCCCACAATAAAGGCACGTGGCCCCACAATAAAGGCACGTGGCCCCACAATAAAGGCACGTGGCCCCACAATAAAGGCACGTGGCCCCACAATAAAGGCACGTGGCCCCACAATAAAGGCATGTGGCCCCACAATAAAGGCACGTGGCCCCACAATAAAGGCACGTGGCCCCACAATAAGGCACGTGGCCCCACAATAAAGGCACGTGGCCCCACAATAAGGCACGTGGCCCCACAATAAGGCACGTGGCCCCACAATAAAGGCACGTGGCTACACCTGTATACACATTTGGTCCTTGCACCTTCATACTCTTGCAGAATTGGGACAGAGGAGAGAAGGGGCGTGCACACAGACCGGGTACAGTATGAGCGTGTTTATGTAATAAACTGAGGCAGACCCGCTTGGCAAGAGTTGTACCGATGGTGGGTGCCTGCACTCTGGTACAAATACACAGGGATGATGATGATTCTGATTGGCTGAATGCCTTGAAGCTGATAGGTGGCTTCTTCATCGCTCGTGCATATATTATGATTTTTTTACAATATTTTAGAATGAATCTTTTGCTATTTTCATTCGTACATGAGACAGAAGATATCCTGCATTGTAGAGGGGATTTTCAATTTTAATCAAACATTATAGTGGATTATTTTTATTATTAACCTTTATTTATAGGGCACCACATGGGGTCTGCAGCACCGTGCAGAGGGAAAACTACAAGACAGCAAACAAATAACACTACAACTCACAGCACAGATACTGGAGTGCAAGTAGTATATTCAGCAGTCTGAACCTGTGCCTATTAGCATGGGTGCAACTAACAGGTTTAGAACCACTGAAAGAGGTGCAAATACAATGGAGGAGTGGAGTCAATGGTCAGAGTGTCCAAGGAGGAGGGGCGCAGTGTTGCTGGTGAGCAGAAGTTATAGGTAATGAGAACAGGAGGCATGAGGGCCCTGCTCGCGAGAGCTTACAATCTAAAGGGAAAGGGGCAGACAAACATTTGACACATGGGGATGAGCCAATGTAAGGGGATCTGAGGACTAGAAGCAAGAGAGTGAGAGATGGAGGATGAAAGTGTGTGAGGCATACTACATGGTGAGATGGTTAAGTGGAGGACTGGTAGGCTTTTCTAAACAGGTGAGTTTTCAATGACCGTTTGAAGTCATACAGGCTAGGGTATACTCTAATAGAACAATGAAGAACGTCCAGTGGTGGAGGGCAGCACAGGAGAAATCTTAGTTTCGGGAGTGAAATGTGGTTACCAGAGGAGAGATGGGGAAGGCGACAGTCATTGGCCGATAGAAGAGGGCAGAAGGGAGTATGTATGGAAATGAGGTTGGAGATGTAGGTAGCAGTGGAGTTGAGAGCGCCTTGTACGCGAGGGTGAGGGAAGAGGAGCCAGTGTAAGATTTGACAGAGAGGGGAGGCAGATGTGAAGCAGCGAGAGTGGAAGGTAAGTCTAGCTGCAGCATTAAGTATAGATTGAATATGAGCGAGATGGGAGTGGGGGAGGCCAGTAAGGAGAAGGTTACAGTAGTCTAGATGAGAAATGATCAGTGAGGGGATAAATGTCTTGGTAGCATTCTGGGTGAGGATGGGTCTGATACGAGTGATGTTGCGGATCTGGAAGCAACAGGATTAGACAAAAGACTGAATGTGAGGGGCGAAGGTGAGGGAGGTGTCAAGAATGATATCCAGGCAGTGGACTTAGGGAACAGAGGAAATAGTGGTGTTGTCAACAATGATAGAGAGGTTTAGGAGGGGAGGAGACTCTTGAACAATGGGTTCAGTTTTGGACATGTTAAATTTGAGAAAGGGTAATGACATCCAGGAGGAGACCCAATAGAAGGGGGGAGAGGAGAGATCAGGAGATGTGATGTAGAGTTGAGTGTCGTCGAAATAGAGGTGGTACTGGAGGCCGAAGAAACTGAAGAGTTAACCCAGGTAGGAGGTGTACAGATAAAAAAAGCAGAGGGCCAAGAACAGAACCCTGTGAGACTCCTATGGGAAGGAAGGATGGGGGAGGAGGAACCAGAGGTAAAAACAGAGAAGGAGCGGTTGGTGAGGTAGGAGGTGACCCAAAATTGGATGACATTGGCAGGGTTGCTGGTGCTTGGGGGTGGGCTGGATCTGGGATGGAGATGAGGGCAGGAGGTGAGGATGGGTATTAGACCAGAGTAAGGAGACATGGCAAAACACTAAGGGAGTAGGGAGAGGAAAGATAAAAGGGGAGTGTATGGACTACCAAATGAGCAAAAGATGCATCGGTACTAGGAAAGGGATCAGGGGGAGAGAAGTAAAACAATGTGACAAAACAGGGTCCCACTGGACTGAGGACTTCTTATTTACTACCCGTTTCTCACAGTTTATTGTACTTTTTAATCCTTGGCCCAGTCTAAGTATATACACCAGAGCATCAGTGTATTATGTGTATTTTATTTCACATTATTAGGTACATTCTGCCCTTGCTATTACCTACAATATTGTATGTGTTAGAAATATAAAGACTGTTGCCATATGGTATAGCAGGACAGCAGAAACCATATTGCATGACAGGATTGAAAGTTGAGTTAGCTAAGGTAATTACCATTTGTCTCAAATATCCATTGTTATGAGATGTGGGAAAGATCTGGGCTGTTAGTAATCAGAACAATGTCTGAGTGACTGTTAATATAGCAGCTGGCAGCCCAAATTAGTGATCTAGGTCAACAGGTAATCTAGGAGGTAATTAGAACTTCCAGATTATGTGCAATGCGTCTCCACAGGACTATACTGGCTGAAATAGCATTGGAAAATGTATTAAGATGTATCAATATAAATGTATTTGTATCAAAATGTATCTCGTAATCAGATTGTGTAACGCTGCAGATACAATGGGCCTCATTCATCAAGGCACATATATGCCGATTTTGAGCATATGCGCAGAACAGAAACATACGTGAACGCAGTCTTGTTCCGTGTGCCTATGAGCGCAAAGGGCACTTTCTACAGTGTATGACTTCAGAAGTGAAAGTGGATGTGAAAGGGGCAACACTCATGAGGAATACACAATGAAGACCATTTCCGTGCACATACGTGTGATGTATACTCTAGCACCGTGATGGCTAACCTATGACACGCGTGTCACTGGTGACACACTGAGGCAGTTGGGATTTTGGATGTGCTAGATTGGCAGCTCCTGACTTCCACCTGCACCCGATGCTTCCGGCTCCCGGGCTCCCGACTCTCAGCTGTGACTGTCGCTTCCCCTCCCTCCCAGCGCTCCCGGCGCTTCCGATGTGACGTGATGACGTCACGCGCATCCGCGTAGTAGGCTGCGCGGTCTGTCTTCCCGAGGCGGCGAGCAAATAGCAGGTAAGGAAATACCTGCGCGGGGGACGGGACGGACGTTGGTTCAATGACTAAAATATTACTAAAACATACTGGGCAACGGCTGTAGGAGAGACGAGGAAATACCTGTGGGAGGACAACTAAAACTGGCTGTGGGGGGAAGAAATACCTGCAGGGGGGACAATGACTGTAGGAGGGGGTAATGCAAATATCTGCAGGGTGAAGTAAGGAAAAATGGCTGCGGGGGTGGGGGCAATCGCTGTCGGAGGGGGAAATGAAAATGGCCAAAGGTGGGTAATGAAATGAATTTTACTATTATTAGTTAAGATTTTTTTTATATATACATATATTTTTATAGATATTATCAATTATATACATTTTTATACACTTTACTAGCCACAGGGCTGTTTTTCTTATGTTTAGATGTGTGGTTAAGTAAGAGGGAGTGGAATAGTCCCTTTTAACAGCCATCATCTTGACTTTTATCTTTCTCCAGGGTTCTTCTTCTTTGGAGGCTGTGTTTTTCCTGTCCTGTCATCTGGAGCCTCTTCTACTGTTCCAAGCCCTGTCTAGTTCCTGCTCCACAGACTTCCTGAGTTCTGCCAACAGTGCTGCAGGTACGCGCCTGCCTACTGCTAGTTACAGAAGGGGTACATAGTGTAGTGCTTTACATGATTTTGTACAGGAGTCTGTCCAACAACACCGTTACAGAGGTAATAAAGTGGTCAATAGGTTTTTAATTACCTCTGTAACAGTGTTGTTGGACTGACTCCTGGTATAAAATAATATAAGTTAATTTATGAATTAACCTTTTATAGAAAATGCCCTGATTTTCATTTATGTATTGTTGCAGCCCTGACATGGAGAATCCAAAACATAAAAAAAAGCAAGATTGAATGAAAGAGAGTAATAAAGAGAGTGGTAGTAGCAGTAGCAGTAGTAGTAGCAGTAGCAGTAGCAGTAGCAGTAGTAGTAGCAGTAGCAGTGGTAGTAGCAGTAGCAGTAGCAGTGGTAGTAGCAGTAGCAGTAGCAGTAGCAGTGGTAGTAGCAGTAGTAGTAGCAGTAGCAGTGGTAGTAGCAGTAGCAGTGGTAGTAGCAGTAGCAGTGGTAGTAGCAGTAGCAGTAGCAGTGGTAGTAGCAGTAGTAGCAGTGGTAGTAGCAGTAGTAGTAGCAGTAGCAGTAGCAGTGGTAGTAGCAGCAGTAGCAGTAGCAGTGGTAGTAGCAGTAGTAGTAGCAGTAGCAGTAGCAGTGGTAGTAGCAGTGATAGTAGCAGTAGCAGTGGTAGTAGCAGTAGCAGTGGCAGTAGCAGTGGTAGTAGCCGTGGTAGTAGCAGTAGCAGTGGTAGTAGCAAAAGCAGTAGCAGTGGTAGTAGCAGTAGTAGTAGCAGTAGCAGTGGTAGTAGCAGTAGCAGCAGCAGTTGCAGTGGTAGTAGCAGTGGTAATAGCAGTAGCAGTAGCAGTGGTAGTAGCAGTAGCAGTGGTAGTAGCAGTAGTAGTAGCAGCAGTGGTAGTAGCAGTAGCAGTAGCAGTGGTAGTAGCAGTAGTAGTAGCAGCAGTGGTAGTAGCAGTAGCAGTGGTAGTAGCAGTAGCAGTGGTAGTAGCAGTAGCAGTAGCAGTGGTAGTAGCAGTAGTAGTAGCAGCAGTAGCAGTAGCAGTGGTAGTAGCAGTAGCAGTGGTAGTAGCAGTAGCAGTAGCAGTGGTAGTAGCAGTAGTAGTAGCAGCAGTAGCAGTAGCAGTGGTAGTAGCAGTAGCAGTAGCAGTGGTAGTAGCAGTAGTAGTAGCAGCAGTAGCAGTAGCAGTGGTAGTAGCAGTAGCAGTAGCAGTGGTAGTAGCAGTGGTAGTAGCAGTAGCAGTGGTAGTAGCAGTAGTAGTAGCAGCAGTAGCAGTAGCAGTGGTAGTAGCAGTACCAGTGGTAGTAGCAGTAGCAGTGGTAGTAGCAGTAGCAGTAGCAGTGGTAGTAGCAGTAGCAGTAGCAGTAGCAGTAGCAGTGGTAGTAGCAGTAGCAGTGGTAGTAGCAGTAGCAGTAGCAGTGGTAGTAGCAGTAGCAGTGGTAGTAGCAGTAGCAGTAGCAGTGGTAGTAGCAGTAGTAGCAGTGGTAGTAGCAGTAGTAGTAGCAGTAGCAGTGGTAGTAGCAGCAGTAGCAGTAGCAGTGGTAGTAGCAGTAGTAGTAGCAGTAGCAGTAGCAGTGGTAGTAGCAGTGATAGTAGCAGTAGCAGTGGTAGTAGCAGTAGCAGTGGCAGTAGCAGTGGTAGTAGCCGTGGTAGTAGCAGTAGCAGTGGTAGTAGCAGTGGTAGTAGCAAAAGCAGTAGCAGTGGTAGTAGCAGTAGTAGTAGCAGTAGCAGTGGTAGTAGCAGTAGCAGCAGCAGTTGCAGTGGTAGTAGCAGTGGTAATAGCAGTAGCAGTAGCAGTGGTAGTAGCAGTAGCAGTGGTAGTAGCAGTAGTAGTAGCAGCAGTGGTAGTAGCAGTAGCAGTAGTAGTAGCAGCAGTGGTAGTAGCAGTAGCAGTGGTAGTAGCAGTAGCAGTGGTAGTAGCAGTAGCAGTAGCAGTGGTAGTAGCAGTAGTAGTAGCAGCAGTAGCAGTAGCAGTGGTAGTAGCAGTAGCAGTGGTAGTAGCAGTAGCAGTAGCAGTGGTAGTAGCAGTAGTAGTAGCAGCAGTAGCAGTAGCAGTGGTAGTAGCAGTAGCAGTAGCAGTGGTAGTAGCAGTAGTAGTAGCAGCAGTAGCAGTAGCAGTGGTAGTAGCAGTAGCAGTAGCAGTGGTAGTAGCAGTGGTAGTAGCAGTAGCAGTGGTAGTAGCAGTAGTAGTAGCAGCAGTAGCAGTAGCAGTGGTAGTAGCAGTAGCAGTGGTAGTAGCAGTAGTAGTAGTAGCAGCAGTAGCAGTGGTAGTAGCAGTAGCAGTAGCAGTGGTAGTAGCAGTAGCAGTGGTAGTAGCAGTAGCAGTAGCAGAAGCAGTGGTAGTAGCAGTAGCAGTAGCAGAAGCAGTGGTAGTAGCAGTAGCAGTAGCAGTGGTAGTAGCAGTAACAGTAGCAGTGGTAGTAGCAGTAGCAGTGGTAGTAGCAGTAGCAGTAGCAGTGGTAGTAGCAGCAGTAGCAGTAGCAGTGGTAGTAGCAGTAGCAGTGGTAGTAGCAGTAGCAGTAGCAGAAGCAGTGGTAGTAGCAGTAGCAGTAGCAGTGATAGTAGCAGTAGCAGTGGTAGTAGCAGTAGCAGTAGCAGAAGCAGTGGTAGTAGCAGTAGCAGTAGCAGTAGCAGAAGCAGTGGTAGTAGCAGTAGCGGTAGCAGTGGTAGTAGCAGTAGCAGTAGCAGTAGCAGACCCTTTTGAGACATATGGACAGAGATGTATGGCATTATAGACAGAAGAAACAGATCATTGTGCATACTATGTAATGAGACAGTAGTAAGCAGAATGTGGAACATAAATAGACATTTTGAAACTAATCATCGCCAGCTCTTGGAAAAAAGTCTGGATGATAGGAAGGAATACATTTCTAGGCAGTTACACCTCTATAAGAGCCAATCAAATTCCCTCCTTAAATTTGTAAGAGGCTCTACAAATTTAACATCAGCAAGTTTATGTGTTGCTCACTCCATAGCTCAGCATGGAAAAGCCCTCAGCGAAGGAGAATTTATTAAAGAAACTCTTCTAAGGTGTGCACCAATTTTATTTCACGATATGCAAAATAAAGATGCTATTATTAACCGAATTTCTGAGTTACCAATCAGTAGAAATGTCATCAAAGACAGAATAATGAGATTGAACACAAACATACAGCATCAATTAAAAGGAGACTTAGATAATTGTAAATATTTTTCAATTTCTCTTGATGAAACTACTGATGTCACATCAAATGCTCGTTTGGCCATTATTGCTAGATATTCAGATGGTCTCACAATGAGAGAAGAGTTGATAAAGTTAGAATCAGTGCCAATAAGTACATCAGGGAAGGAAATATGTAAGGTTGTTATACAAACATTCCGTGACCTAAGCATTGATATGTGTAAAGTTGTGTCAGTGACGACAGATGGGGCACCCAATATGGTGGGAAAAAGTGTAGGATTTGTGAAGTTGTTTATGGAAGCTATTGGACGTCCACTTGTGCCTTTTCATTGTATTATCCATCAGGAGGTGTTGTGTGCCAAGGCAGGATTCACAGAATTAAATGATTTAATGTCAGTTGTAACAAAAATAGTGAATTTCATAGCTGCTCGACCCCTTCACAAGCGAGAATTTACTGCACTTTTACAGGAAGTTGATTCAACCTACAGTGGACTGTTGATGTTCAGTAATGTGAGGTGGCTGAGCCGAGGGAAAGTACTTGAGCGATTTGTGGAGTGCTTTTCAGAAATGAAGGATTTTCTTGAGAATAAGGATCTTGCAAACTTTCCTCAGCTCAATGATCATAAGTGGGTCAACACATTGATGTTTTTCACAGATATCTCTGTTCATATGAATGAGCTAAACTTACAATTACAAGGTTTTGGCAAAAGTATTGATGTTATGTTTGGATACATAAAAGCCTTTCAAAGTAAACTTAAAATCTTTAAGCGAAAGTAAAACTTATAAATATTTTCCTCGAGTAAAAAAGTATTTTGAGAACGACAGCACAACTGTACAAAATGAAATAGAGCTCATGCACATGAAGTACCAGCATATTGTGGACTCGCTACTTGACCAGTTCGGTGAAAGATTTAATCAATTTAGAAGCCTGGAACAGACCATCAAAATAATAAAATGTCCGGATTTAGTAGTCTACAGTACTTTAGAATTAAATATTTTCGAATGGATGCAAATTGATGATTTGGAGATGCAACTTGCTGAATTTCAAGACCGCATCTGGATTCAAGTGTTTGTGGATTTGAGGTCCAGACTTGAGAATCTGGAAAGAAATCGTTTGGAGAATGAAGAAGACTGCCCCACGAACAGGAAATTTGGAGTGCTTGGAACAGATTACCAGACACATTTAGCACCCTGAAAAATCTAGCAATGGCTTTACTCACAATTTTTCCCTCAACATACTTTTGTGAGACTTTACTCTCAGCATTAATTAATATTAAAACAAATAAAAGAAACAGACTGACAGATGAAGTTAGCAGCGCTTGCTTGGCCCTGAAGTGCACAAAATACAAACCTGCAATTGAAGATTTATCAAGTGCAATTCAGCAACAGAAAAGTCACTAAGGTAAGTCATTATTCTTTTTTGCTTTTTGAACTAATAAATATTACAAATATATTAAAAATGTAACTCTTTCTTTATTAGGGCTGCAAATATCACCAAATTATGGACATTTCTTGAAGTGACACGCAACCCAAGGAAGGCAACACTTTTTTCCGATTTTCGACACACCAAGCTGAAAAGGTTATCCATCACTGCTCTAGCACATGCAGAAATGTCTTCAGACCTTGTTCTGAAGAGGTCATTGTTAGTCTATGGGGCATATTCAATTAGGTCCCAGGATCACTGTAACGTGCCAACAACTGATGTCAACAACTCCATAACCAGCAAATAGTCCACCGTCATGGGCCCAGGGAGAGTGTCTTCAGGCCACGTGTCAGCCTCTTTGGGGTGTAAATGCTGTGGTGGTCCTTCGCTATCGGCTCCTGCCTCGTCATCATGGACACCCTGCACATTATACAGAGTGACCTAAAGCCAACGCGCAATATCCCAACAGCAATACCGACATTGACCAAACTGTTGGCGGTATTGCACTTTTGCACCACTGGGTCCTTCCAGACCACTGTGTGGGGCCGCGCCAGGGATGCCCCAGGCCACCTTCAGTCGTGTACTGAAGGTTGTGCTGAGGGTGTTCCTGTCGCAGCTCAGCCAATTCATCCATCTGCCACTCAATGAGAGATAGTGGATGGGCAGAAGTGACTGGGAGGTAGGCAGAGGGGGAAGAGGGTAAGCAGATGGGGGTAGGGTGTCGGGCTGACGTGATTTGAAAATAAGAGGCTATGTTGTTGCAAAAATTGGTTTGGGACAAACAAAATGCATTTGGGTTGGAGAGGGTTGTGGGACAGCATTGCAAAAGTTGGGATTATAACCAGGGGAAAATGGTGCTTGATGATGTTGCAGAGAGTCTTGTGTGGGTAAGTTATGGATGATGGACAGGAGTGAGGTATTGTGCTAATGGGGAAAGAGAGGAAACTTGGGACATTTGGCTAGGAAGGTTGGAAGTAACATATTGGGATACCAGATCAGTGAGACAGGAAAGGATATTCCGGATGTCTGTGATCATTGTGGTGATGGACGTGTCCAACTTGTGCTCAATACAGATGAGGGTAGTGCTGATCTCCTGGGTAGTATTTTGAAGTTGTGCGTGTGATTGGTGAAGGTTGTGCTAGAATTGAAGACACGCCTTCTGCCGAATGACCCCTAAGTCCTCCAAATCATGGGCCTCCTCCACCAGTTCCTCCTACATTACTGTATCAACCAGCACACATGATGGGTGGACCGTTAACTATGCATCATTTGGATTTTTGATATATCATTTTTAAAGGAAATAATCCTGCACGAGGATGACTATGTTGCAGCAGAAGTAGCAAGGATTTGTTCTGTGTATTACAAATTTACCAATAAGCCCACTAATGTTGGAGGGAGGGGGTATTTTGGTCAAACAAAAACATGTACTTTTGTGAAATGTATTATTCTTTACAATGTACCTCTGGGGGAAAGAGGTTCTATTAGGGTTGGATGGCATCCAGTATCAATGCTACCCAGCCTTCCACCACCTGCTTACTATACAATATGGCTGGTAATAGAATTCATTCCTGCTATGTAATAATGAAGTTTCAGATTCACTGGGTAATTCATATAAACCGTCCAACTCAAGTCCATCTGTAAGTGGTGTTGAGGAATCTATGTGCGGTACTGGATATTTCACATTGCAACCTAACATTATCTGGGAGTTTCTATGTAAGTGTGAGACAGAAATAACACTTATAAATCAGCTAATATGTCATATTTATTCCAATAGACCACCTGACTGCGCTCCGCCGGTTACACCTACTGCGGTGAAGAAGTGGGGTGAGGGTGGAGGAGGCTGTTGAAGAACGTAAGTATCTTCATGTAATAATGTTGGGGATTGGAGGCCCAGTATTAAAGTGTAGTCATCAGAATGCCTTCATTTCACACACGTAATTTACCCTAGACCTAGGCAACGTCTGCCCTTCCACAGGTGTCTGACATGAGCCTAATAAGTGTTTGTTGTCATCAACTCTACACCCCGTCCACCCAACAGATATATATCTGCATGTGCCTCCAAAACTAGTCCTCTGGTTACTACTGTGTTTAGCATAACATGAACCTTTCCAGACAAGTTATGTAACAAGTCAGACCCCTGCTGAGCCCGGCAGATGTCTGTACAAAGGACACCCATAGAAGTCATATATGTTGTCAAAATCACCTACGTTTGTTAACCTAATTTTTTCCTCTTTTATATACAGATCAAGAAGACAGCCATATTGGCAGCCCCCTCACCCAGTTTCCAGCCCCCTCACCCAGTTCCCAGCCCCCTCACCCAGTTTCCAGCCCCCTCACCCAGTTTCTAGCCCCCTCACCCAGTTTCCAGCCCCCTCACCCAGTTTCCAGCCCCCTCACCCAGTTCCCAGCCCCCCTCACCCAGTTTCCAGCCCCCTCACCCAGTTTCCAGCCCCCTCACCCAGTTCCCAGCCCCCCTCACCCAGTTTCCAGCCCCCTCACCCAGTTTCCAGCCTCCTCTCACCCAGTTGCTAGTCCCCCATTTGATGAAAAAAAAACTATTCCAGAAAATGTTCAGCAGATAGAAAATTTTTGTACTTTTTTATGTTTGTTTAAATATATATAAAAAAAAAAATCATTCCATACATTGGAGTGTGTGGTTTTTTTTAAAATAAATCAAAATGCGTACTCATGTACACTTGTACTATAATAAAGGGACATTTTGAACATAAACTGATATCTAAAATACATTTGTCCCTTTCTACTGGATAATAACTCCCAGACTTTTTAGACATAAGGGAGTTTGTGATGAGGGTAGCAGGGCTAAAAAATTATGACCTGTGGTTGGATGACTTATAAATAACTAATTGTATAAATGTATTTCGATTAGTGATGCAATGCACCAATGTATATCATTGCAAATGTACTGAGTTTTGTATTAGAAATGTATTGATTTCTCATCAGTAGGGATATGTTGGAGAAAATGTGTGTTTGTATGAAGGGAAGAGAGGAGATCCCATGCTAATTGGGCCTTTTCATTTGTGAGTGACCAAGACCTCTTTTAGCCTGAATGCACAGGAGGGGGTCGTTAGACTTTCATCCTGTGTTTTAGAGAGATAGGAAACCTAACAGCAAGTAATTTAGGAAATCACAAATTGATATAAATTGTGTTGAGCTTAAGTTGCGCTAAATACAAGTTTAGACATATTACATCCTGATGGTGAACATTGAATGTAATATCTCAGACTTTGTGGTGACAGTTAGGATCAAGGGGCTGTACTTCTGGATGATCACTAGTACCTCCAACTGGTGTGTAACTGTCCTTGTAAGGACCCCTTGAGCAATAAACATCACTGCTTGAAGATTCTGCTGACACCTATTGCCTGATGAATACTGTGACCAACAGATAAGAGCTTACACTCTAATCTATTCGCTGGCTGTCCTGTGTTGAACCCAGCATCTCTGTGTCAACACTCTGCCCACTACCCAGCAGTCCTGATCCATAGTAAGAGATCAGGAGGTACTAGTTAAGTCACAACAAAGAGGCGCTGCAGCAGCTATACCAGCTACCCCAGAAGTAAGCGGTCCCAAGTGTCAGTGAAGGAGCCTGGTGGTGGCAGCCGCATTCTCCTACAACTATTGCGCAGTTGGCATTCACAGGTTGGAAAGTGTCTGGTGGGAGGTGACACCAGTAGGATTGGTCAGTAACAGTCGGTTACTGACGGTAAGAAATAAACCCAGATAACCTGTGTAGGAAGAACATCCTTTCTCCGCTTCCCCATCAGTCTGGGTGGAGAAGTAATCCCATCTGGTCACAATCCCCTATTACTGTAATGAGTGAGATGAATCCCACAGAAGGTAACCACGTCCCAGCTAAGGGTGGTTTCCTCACAGACAGCAATGCATATATAACAGACTGACTGACTGACGTGTGTGTGACTTACTGATGTGTGTGATCTCTTTTGCCATCAAATGTAATGTAAACAAACCTTTCTTGTACGCAAGACCTGGCTGGGTGTCTCTGGGTGTAGGTGCGCCCGACGCATATAACTATGTACAGCTGGATACGTCTTATGTGTCTGACTCAGAGGCAGCAATATCTTCAGTCAGTTACAATTAGGTAATATATCCACTTATCCAATTGAACTTTACCAGGGACCTTACCTCAGATTGTCAGCTCCTAGGGCGAATGGATTTAGGATACGGCCACCTTCTGATGGCTCTGACCTGACAAAAAAATAACCAGAGAATTACAACTGGAAGACATCAAAATAGAGTTAGTGAAGCTTGCAGCATGTGGTAGAAGTATGAGTAGTGTTAGGTAGTAATGTGGGACTAAGTGTATCATCTATATCGTGGGGGGGGTCACTTATTACTGTTATTATCGTAGATTTGTAAGGCGCCACAGCGCTCCACAGTGCAATACAGTAGGGAAGACAAGGACATACATAAAACAGGGACATACATAAAACAGGGACATACAAGGCAGACAATATAAACACAGACATGAAAACAGAGGGTATGAAGGACCCTACTCATTAGAGAGCTTACATTGTAAGTGGAAGAGGACACAGCTGAAACAAGAGGAACAGCTCAGAGTGGAGATTGGGATAGTTGTGAGGGTGCATTAGTGTGAATAGTGTTATCAGGGATAAGGTCACCTATACAAAGTCTATCACTCCCTGGCTCCAGCAACTCTGCAGCTATCCACAGTGGTCTCCATATCAGCCGTAGTCTATAGCTCCTTGACTCCAGCTACTCTGCTGTTGTCCTCAGTGGTTTCCATACCTTATGGAGACTATCTTACCAGGTCTTCTCCTGTCTCAGTTGGATCATAACCTATTCTCAGCCTCTGGGTTCTTTTTACTGGTCTCGCCTGGCACTCATTTAGAGGACCACAACCTGCGGGGCAGAGGCTGCAAAGTCCATACATCCTTGTAGGGATCCCTGGCGAAAACCTCTGCCTCCTTAGACTTCACACCTCTGGGCTGAGTAGCGCCTAGCCAGACAGGCCTCAAGGATCTGTTCATCATAGTGACTTTGACAGTGGGTCACCATTTGGACAAAATGGGTGATGAGTCCTTGGCCCAAATTATTGTCCAAAATCACCTTTGCAAGCAGTCCCGTCAAACCCCCCCTCCCCCTTACATGCCCATGTCCGCACTCCAGTCACCAGTCGGGTCACCGGTGTATTGATTCACTGGTCCCCCACAGTGGCAATCCTGACATGCTGTCCATCAATAAGTTGGGACCTGAGGATCACATCTGGTTCCACCAGCGTAAGGGAAGCTCCCGAAATTCTCAACCCTTGCACCTTGCAGTTTCCCACCCAAACATCTTGGAGGTGACCCGCATGTTGCTAGGGCTGTTCTTTTCCCTCCCCCAAACCAAATTTACCACGTAGAACCCATCCTCTGCCCCTGGCATATCAGGATGGAGTGGTGCAGCTTCCATGTCCATTTGGTAGCCACTGGCACTGGTCAGGCACCAGGAAATTGCCCTCCGGACATTACCTCTTCAGGTGACCCACTTGCCCTCCATCCACTTGCTGCACGCCCTCTTTAGCTGGCTGGCAAGCTCTGCGTGCGATTGTGACCCACTTTTTTCAGGGTATGAAATTTGTGTCTGTAAATCTCCGCAGTCACCGTGAATTTGGCCAACAGTGCTTTCTGCACGGACTCATAGTCCCCACAATCCTAGCACCTGGTAGGCATCCAGCACTTTTCCAGTCAGACTCGCCCCAAGTATCTTGACCATATCTCCTTCTTGACCCCATAGACACTCATCAGGTACCCAAAGACCTGCAGATCAATTTCCGTCTTGGTTTTGTCGAAGTCGTATAATTGGATGAACGAAAGTATATTGGTTAATATTGTTTTATTGGCCGATTGCACTCAGTATACACGCTACACGTGGCATACGGCGATCGCACAGTAAAATACTCACGCACACACTCGCATGACAACATTTAGTTATTTATGTAATTCATATTCATATTGGATCCATTACACAGTAATTTATGAGCAGACAGTATTTGGTTTATTAGTTTATATATTATGATTATATGTACACTTTAGTGTTATCTAAGGTTCAGGTTATGGGAAATGTTTCATGTCTGATATCATACTAATCCCCTATTCATCAGCAGCTGTCCGATTCCATCGCCGAAGAGATCGCATATTGCATACTCTAGTTCGGCGGTTCCCAAACTGTGCGCCGCGGCGCTGTCACTGGGATGCCGCGGGCCAGACATAAAAAAAAACAAAGAACATATAAACTTACCAATCCGTCAGGCGCCGGGACCAGCAGCCTCCTCTGGAGGGGGGACATCGTGAGAGAGGGCAGAGGAGGGGGACATCGTGAGAGAGGGCAGAGTAGGGGGGACAGGGTGACGGGGCAGTGTGAGAGAGGGCAGTGTGTCTGGATACAGAGGGGGCAGTGTGTCTGGATACGGAGGGGGCAGTGTGTCTGCATGCAGAGTGGGCAGAGTGTCTGGATGCAGAGGGGGTATTTTTGCAACTAAATAAGTATTTCAGTCCTGACCTAAATACTTATTATAATTTTTTGACCCAACTACTTCTAAAACAGGACTGCTCAATAATTATTTTGGAGGGGTGCCTTGAAAAAATTTGGAGACTCTAAGGGTGCCGCGAACTGAAAAAGTTTGGGAACCATTGCTCTAGTTATTGATGTTAGGGAATAAATAGCCAGAGTGATATCAGAATGTGAAATGCTAATGAATTCATTGTAACTGGAGCACATCCCCTGGAGAGACGACCCCCACCTTTGGATTCCTTATATTGAATCAGCCTATGACCTGTTTACCCTGGAACCACCCTTGTCTGGACCTATAGAAGCAAGCTACGTCATCTCTATTGTTCACTCTATAACACTGACTGCATATATAATCATAGCTGCACCCCCACCACTCTCTCAGTCTTCACTGATCACAGTATTTGAAGGTGAATCACTGTCCAGGGGTGCCTGTGGTTAGCGCAGCGAGCGCATGCGATAAGAGCGCGGTATGTATGCAACTTTTGGTATTGGCTGTACTGACCTGTATCATAATATAATAATGTATTGAATTGTTGACTATTTACATCTGCTAAAATAAATCACTTTGTGCGTTAGAAACACAATACAATCGCCTATGCAATGCTTATTTGAAAATGATAGAATTACTTTAATAGTTTCATGAAAGGTTGGGACCCCACTATATCCCAGTTGGGGCCATCAAAGGGTCTCCTCATGGCTCATCACATGCGGTCCCCGGGGCACTCAGATTGGGTTGGGTATCATTCTCCGGTGACGGTAATACCGACATCGGAGAAACCTACAAAACAAATCCGTTTGTTATAATGCCTAAGGAAGTAAAATAAAATCTAAACTGTCTCTTTTCTTCTATGTCATTATTTTACTTTCTTAGGTATTATAACAATCAAATTTATTTTGTCGGATAAATTCTTGTCGGTAATGTGGTGGTCATTAATATGACTGCCACCGCTCAGATTGAGACCCCCAGCGCTGCCTGTATGATTCTTGTATTTCCTGTAAGGTCGCTCCTTCCCCAGCCCTCACAGCCAATCCTGTAGCACTGCTAGGGTGGCGTACACTCCTGGTGTAGTGACTGGGGTTGCCATCACCAGACTCATCACCAGACTCTTCCATCTCTTCCAGGTGGGCTCATTCCAACTCTATTAATTGGCCTTCAGCATCTCCCACATTTCAGAGTCTTCATAGGTGATATCATACCTCTTGCAAAATCCCTGTAGGCAATGTTATTTTGCACTATGTTACATTTTCTCCCTCTCAGCGATCCCCTATGAGTCCTTTATCAATACTGGTGCTGACCCTCTGCTGCCTCTCGTCCTTGCAGAGCCTGACCGTAACAGAATCCGAGTCCCTGAGCTCTACCGAACATTGGGACTTTCTGATCCCACTTCTGCCACCAAATGTGAGGATACTGTTTTTTAGAACCGAAGTTCACTAGGTTACCGTGCCCTCTTAGGTTCAAGAATCACACAGGCAAGCAGGAGAACGAAAGATGCAATGCTATCTTTACTTTTTCTACAGTAACACAATAGAGCATAAGACTGCACACTTTAAACAATAGGTCAGCGGATCACCAGTGTCAATAGGAGTCCCAGCAAAGTTCCCCAACCACCTTAGCCATGCAACAGTTCCACAGGCAAAAGAGTCTGTCAACAGGAGATTCAGGGAGTCCTGGTACCTTGCTGTTCCTCGCAAGTTAGTCAACTCTCTACCAGCGTGATGGGGCTCTGGTTATCAGTCTCCGCACTCTTGTGTGCACACTAATTTACCCAGAACCTGGCAAGTGGGAGTGGAGATGAGTCAGCCTTCCACAGTGTCTCCGCTGCTGTGTCCCTGCCATAATGTCTGGGCCAGTCCTGTGGAAGACAATGGGTAATCCTTGGCTTTCCCCACCTCCAGATCTTAGATAGCACCCAGCCCTTCTTGAAATTAACCTCTTCAACACTTTCGGTAAGTGTCAGGGCTTTTAGCTGTCTCTCAGTTCCGGCTCCTTCCTTCTTACTCCCCCATGTGTTCGCAATAAGCACTTCCCGTATCCGCCGGGCGAAATTTAAGAACAGGTCCTGGGATGACAGTCCATGTGACCCTGTCAGTTGACGGTCCCGTTGGAGATGTTATCTTGACAGTGTGGCACGGTCCCGTTACAGACGCATTACTGGGACATGTTTTACTGGAACACGTGTTACAGGGACATACGTTATAGGGAGGTGCGTTACAGGGAGACACGTTTCAAGGAGACACGCTAAAATCTCATTGGTTCTTCATTGGTACTGTCATTGTCACAAGGCGCAAAATGAAACATATACATCATTAAATGCCAAAAGATTCAAAAAAATCTCCATCCGTCACCCCCTGTGATTTGGAATATAAAATGTTAGGGAACCTTAGTGAATCTCTACCCCAAAATGTTTTCTGCCATGGCTTCCTAGGTCACAGAGATGAGGCATCAGCTGACATCTGTGGTACAACAAGTTCAATAACGAGACCGTATGGGCAAGACTGGTTTCTAGAGCTTACAATCTAAAGCCCCCAAATCCTCAGATAGTAGTGATATTATCCTTATTGTACTGGTGACTTACCTACTGCCTGTCCTGGGGGCTGCTAGACCAGGGCTGACCAGCAGGGGCAGCAGATGCAGCAGGATGAGAGCGCTCATTCTGGACTCTGTAAGACAACAGGTAGATCACCATCGGGTGAGTATTACGTTGTGTTGCTGAGAAATATACACAATACATTTACTCATTTACTACATTTTACTGTATTGCTAAATGTGACAAGAAAATATTATCTTTCTCTCTTTTATTGCTGATGTGTAATTATAACAGCTATAATAAAGGGATAAATAAAATATAAATAAAAATAGGAAAAACCAGTCAAAGTCTGAGAGAACCCATCAGAAGTGTCTTCCTCAGAGATATCCCCATTATACTGCTCCCCAGCCCACAGTCATCGCCCGCAAGATGAGACCTGGTATCTGCACGACTCCATAAGACGGGCGCACGGATTACCAGCTCTGCACTTAAGTAGGAAAACACTCTGTCCAGCTCCCCAGTGAACCCTCAACCAATGTGGCCCTCTGCACAAACCTATACGCCCAGGAAAAGCGCTAGGTGTCCTTCCTACAAATCAAGAGGCACTAACAGGTCAACAAGCTGTGTGACCCCCGACAAATCAAGAGATTAATTCTGCTGATATGGGAAAGGAACTGTGATGGAATCTTCAGGGCCCCATATGTATTATAAAATATTGTCACAAAATAACTTATTACATTCCTGCTCCAAACAGTTCAAAAACTGCAACATTTCCTGTATGACTATAGTGTTCTATAATTGCCAGAAACTCCCACAGAGTAAATGTTAAGTTAATCAACCATGTCCCACCCAGGGCAAACACAAGAGGACAATTATAATTGTATATTTATATACTGCAACTAAATAACACAGCTCTGTACCGAACATATGTGTAATAGAATTGTATTATGATCATGTCCAGTGGTCAGGTCATGTTGGGGGTGTAGTGTCCTATGTCTGTATAGAGTGTAATAGAATTGTATTATGATCATGTCCAGTGGTCAGGTCATGTTGAGGGTGTAGTGTCCTATGTCTGTATACAGTGTAATAGAATTGTATTATGATCATGTCCTGTGGTCAGGTCATGTTGGGGGTGTAGTGTCCTATGTCTGTATACAGTGTAATAGAATTGTATTATGATCATGTCCAGTGGTCAGGTCATGTTGGAGGTGTAGTGTCCTATGTCTGTATATAGTGTAATAGAATTGTATTATGGACATGTCCAGTGGTCAGGTCATGTTGGAGGTGTAGTGTCCTATGTCTGTATATAGTGTAATATAATTGTATTATGATCATGTCCAGTGGTCAGGTCATGTTGGGGGTGTAGTGTCCTATGTCTGTATACAATGTAATAGAATTGTATTATGATCATGTCCAGTGGTCAGGTCATGTTGGGGGTGTAGTGTCCTATGTCTGTATAGAGTGTAATAGAATTGTATTATGATCATATACAGTGATCAGGTCATGTTGGAGGTGTAGTGTCCTATGTCTGTATACAGTGTAATAGAATTGTATTATGATCATGTCCAGTGGTCAGGTCATGTTGGGGGTGTAGTGTCCTATGTCTGTATAGAGTGTAATAGAATTGTATTATGATCATGTCCAGTGGTCAGGTCATGTTGGGGGTGTAGTGTCCTATGTATAGAGTGTAATAGAATTGTATTATGATCATGTCCAGTGGTCAGGTCATGTTGGAGGTGTAGTGTCCTATGTCTGTATATAGTGTAATAGAATTGTATTATGATCATGTATAGTGGTCAGGTCATGTTGGGGGTGTAGTGTAATAGAATTGTATTATGATCATGTCCAGTGGTCAGGTCATGGTGGGGGTGTAGTGCCTATGTCTGTATATAGTGTAATGGAATTGTATTATGATCATGTCCAGTGGTCAGGTCATGTTGGGGGTGTAGTGTCCTATGTCTGTATACAGTGTAATAGAATTGTATTATGATCATGTCCTGTGGTCAGGTCATGTTGGGGGTGTAGTGTCCTATGTCTGTATAGAGTATAATATAATTGTATTATGATCATGTCCAGTGGTCAGGTCATGTTGGAGGTGTAGTGTCCTATGTCTGTATACAGTGTAATAGAATTGTATTATGATCATGTCCAGTGGTCAGGTCATGTTGAGGGTGTAGTGTCCTATGTCTGTATACAGTGTAATATAATTGTATTATGATCATGTCCAGTGGTCAGGTCATGTTGGAGGTGTAGTGTCCTATGTCTGTATACAGTGTAATAGAATTGTATTATGATCATGTCCAGTGGTCAGGTCATGTTGGGGGTGTAGTGTCCTATGTCTGTATAGAGTGTAATATAATTGTATTATGATCATGTCCAGTGGTCAGGTCATGTTGGAGGTGTAGTGTCCTATGTCTGTATACAGTGTAATAGAATTGTATTATGATCATGTCCAGTGGTCAGGTCATGTTGAGGGTGTAGTGTCCTATGTCTGTATACAGTGTAATAGAATTGTATTATGATCATGTCCTGTGGTCAGGTCATGTTGGGGGTGTAGTGTCCTATGTCTGTATACAGTGTAATAGAATTGTATTATGATCATGTCCAGTGGTCAGGTCATGTTGGAGGTGTAGTGTCCTATGTCTGTATATAGTGTAATAGAATTGTATTATGGACATGTCCAGTGGTCAGGTCATGTTGGGGGTGTAGTGTCCTATGTCTGTATAGAGTGTAATAGAATTGTATTATGATCATGTCCAGTGGTCAGGTCATGTTGGGGGTGTAGTGTCCTATGTATAGAGTGTAATAGAATTGTATTATGATCATGTCCAGTGGTCAGGTCATGTTGGAGGTGTAGTGTCCTATGTCTGTATATATAGTGTAATAGAATTGTATTATGATCATGTCCAGTGGTCAGGTCATGGTGGGGGTGTAGTGTCCTATGTCTGTATATAGTGTAATGGAATTGTATTATGATCATGTCCAGTGGTCAGGTCATGTTGGGGGTGTAGTGTCCCATGTCTGTATAGAGTGTAATAGAATTGTATTATGATCATGTCCAGTGGTCAGGTCATGTTGGGGGTGTAGTGTCCCATGTCTGTATAGAGTGTAATAGAATTGTATTATGATCATGTCCAGTGGTCAGGTCATGTTGGGGGTGTAGTGTCCTATGTCTGTATAGAGTGTAATAGAATTGTATTATGATCATGTCCAGTGGTCAGGTCATGTTGGAGGTGTAGTGTCCTATGTCTGTATAGAGTGTAATAGAATTATATGGAGTCACCTGTGCTGAGGCCGTACAGTCTGCTCTCTGGTGTTGATTACGTTACAGACACAGGAGCAGGATATATAAGTGTAATGTTACCAGTGTGTTCGTGGCACTTACCCTTGTCCTGTGTAGTAGCTTTGTCATCTGCTGTTTGCGGTGTCGCCTCCTCTCTGCAGTGCTGACTACAACAGTCTGCTTCCCTCACTGCATCATCTGTAACCCCTGCACTACCAGACACAGCACTGCCCTCCCTCACTGCATCATCTGTAACCCCTGCACTGCCAGACACAGAACTGCCCTCCCTCACTGCATCATCTGTAACCCCTGCACTGCCAGATACAGCACTGCCCTCCCTCACTGCATCATCTGTAACCCATGCACTGCCAGACACAGCACTGCCCTCCCTCACTGCATCATCTGTAACCCCTGCATTGCCAGACACAGCACTGCCCTCCCTCACTGCATCATCTGTAACCCCTGCACTGCCAGACGCAGAACTGCCCTCCC
The DNA here is from genome assembly GCF_038048845.1 of Mixophyes fleayi. NCBI lineage: Eukaryota > Metazoa > Chordata > Amphibia > Anura > Limnodynastidae > Mixophyes > Mixophyes fleayi. The sequence continues at coordinate 382,667 of NC_134404.1, read as the reverse complement.
TCACTGCATCATCTGTAACCCCTGCACTGCCAGACACAGCACAGCCCTCCCTCACTGCATCATCTGTAACCCCTGCACTGCCCTCCCTCACTGCATCATCTGTAACCCCTGCACTGCCAGACACAGCACAGCCCTCCCTCACTGCATCATCTGTAACCCCTGCACTGCCAGACACAGCACAGCCCTCCCTCACTGCATCATCTGTAACCCCTGCACTGCCAGACACAGCACTGCCCTCCCTCACTGCATCATCTGTAACCCCCTGCACTGCCAGACACAGCACTGCCCTCCCTCACTGCATCATCTGTAACCCCTGCATTGCCAGAAACAGCACTGCCCTCCCTCACTGCATCATCTGTAACCCCTGCACTGCCAGACACAGCACTGCCCTCCCTGCATCATTTGTAACCCCTGCACTACCAGACACAGCACAGCCCTCCCTCACTGCATCATCTGTAACCCCTGCAGTGCCAGACACAGCACTGCCCTCCCTCACGGCATCATCTGTAACCCCTGCACTGACAGACACAGCACAGCCGTCCCTCACTGCATCATCTGTATCCCTTGCACTGCCAGACACAGCACTGCCCTCCCTCACTGCATCATCTGTAACCCCTGCACTGCCAGACACAGCACTGCCCTCCCTCACTGCATCATCTGTAACCCCTGCACTGCCAGACGCAGAACTGCCCTCCCTCACTGCATCATCTGTAACCCCTGCACTGCCAGACACAGCACTGCCCTCCCTCACTGCATCATCTGTAACCCCTGCACTGCCAGACACAGCACTGCCCTCCCTCACTGCATCATCTGTAACCCCTGCACTGCCAGACACAGCACTGCCCTCCCTCACTGCATCATCTGTAACCCCTGCACTGCCAGACACAGAACTGCCCTCCCTCACTGCATCATCTGTAACCCCTGCACTGCCAGACACAGCACTGCCCTCCCTCACTGCATCATCTGTAACCTCTGCACTGCCAGACACAGCACTGCCCTCCCTCACTGCATCATCTGTAACCCCTGCATTGCCAGACACAGCACTGCCCTCCCTCACGGTATCATCTGTAACCCCTGCACTGCCAGACACAGAACTCCCTCCCTCACTGCATCATCTGTAACCCCTGCACTACCAGACACAGCACAGCCCTCCCTCACTGCCTCATCTGTAACCCCTGCATTGCCAGACACAGCACTGCCCTCCCTCACTGCATCATCTGTAACCCCTGCACTGCCAGACACAGCACTGCCCTCCCTCACTGCATCATCTGTAACCCCTGCACTGCCAGACGCAGCACTGCCCTCCCTCACGGCATCATCTGTAACCCCTGCATTGCCAGACACAGCACTGCCCTCCCTCACTGCATCATCTGTAACCCCTGCACTGCCAGACACAGAACTGCCCTCCCTCACTGCATCATCTGTAACCCCTGCACTGCCAGACACAGCACTGCCCTCCCTCACGGTATCATCTGTAACACCTGCATTGCCAGACACAGCACTGCCCTCCCTCACTGCATCATCTGTAACCCCTGCACTACCAGACACAGCACTGCCCTCCCTCACTGCATCATCTGTAACCCCTGCACTGCCAGAGACAGCACTGCCCTCCCTCACTGCATCATCTGTAACCCCTGCACTGCCAGACACAGCACTGCCCTCCCTCACTGCATCGTCTGTAACCCCTGCACTGCCAGACACAGCACTGCCCTCCCTCACTGCATCATCTGTAACCCCTGCACTGCCAGACACAGCACTGCCCTCCCTCACGGCATCATCTGTAACCCCTGCACTGCCAGACGCAGCACTGCCCTCCCTCACGGCATCATCTGTAACCCCTGCATTGCCAGACACAGAACTGCCCTCCCTCACTGCATCATCTGTAACCCCTGCACTGCCAGACACAGCACTGCCCTCCCTCACTGCATCATCTGTAACCCCTGCATTGCCAGACACAGCACTGCCCTCCCTCACTGCATCATCTGTAACCCCTGCACTACCAGACACAGCACTGCCCTCCCTCACGGCATCATCTGTAACCCCTGCACTGCCAGACACAGCACTGCCCTCCCTCACTGCATCATCTGTAACCCCTGCACTGCCAGACACAGCACTGCCCTCCCTCACTGCATCATCTGTAACCCCTGCACTGCCAGACGCAGCACTGCCCTCCCTCACTGCATCATCTGTAACCCCTGCATTGCCAGACACAGCACAGCCCTCCCTCACTGCATCATCTGTAACCCCTGCATTGCCAGACACAGCACTGCCCTCCCTCACTGCATCATCTGTAACCCCTGCACTACAAGACACAGCACTGCCCTCCCTCACTGCATCATCTGTAACCCCTGCACTGCCAGACACAGCACTGCCCTCCCTCACTGCATCATCTGTAAGCCCTGCACTGCCAGACGCAGCACTGCCCTCTCTCACTGCATCATCTGTAACCCCTGCATTGCCAGACACAGCACAGCCCTCCCTCACTGCATCATCTGTAACCCCTGCATTGCCAGACACAGCACTGCCCTCCCTCATGGTATCATCTGTAACCCCTGCATTGCCAGACACAGCACTGCCCTCCCTCACTGCATCATCTGTAACCCCTGCACTGCCAGACACAGCACTGCCCTCCCTCACTGCATCATCTGTAACCCCTGCACTACAAGACACAGCACAGCCCTCCCTCACGGCATCATCTGTAACCCCTGCACTGCCAGACACAGCACTGCCCTCCCTCACTGCATCATCTGTAACCCCTGCACTACCAGACACAGCACTGCCCTCCCTCACTGCATCATCTGTAACCCCTGCACTGCCAGACACAGCACTGCCCTCCCTCACTGCATCATCTGTAACCCCTGCACTGCCAGACACAGAACTGCCCTCCCTCACTGCATCATCTGCAACCCCTGCACTGCCAGACACAGCACTGCCCTCCCTCACTGCATCATCTGTAACCCCTGCACTACCAGACACAGCACAGCCCTCCCTCACGGCATCATCTGTAACCCCTGCACTGCCAGACACAGCACTACCCTCCCTCACTGCATCATCTGTAACCCCTGCACTGCCAGACACAGCACTGCCCTCCCTCACTGCATCATCTGTAACCCCTGCACTGCCAGATGCAGCACTGCCCTCCCTCACTGCATCATCTGTAACCCCTGCATTGCCAGACACAGCACAGCCCTCCCTCACTGCATCATCTGTAACCCCTGCATTGCCAGACACAGCACTGCCCTCCCTCACTGCATCATCTGTAACCCCTGCACTACCAGACACAGCACAGCCCTCCCTCACGGCATCATCTGTAACCCCTGCACTGCCAGACACAGCACTGCCCTCCCTCACTGCATCATCTGTAACCCCTGCACTACCAGACACAGCACTGTCCTCCCTCACTGCATCATCTGTAACCCCTGCACTGCCAGACACAGCACAGCCCTCCCTCACGGCATCATCTGTAACCCCTGCACTGCCAGACACAGCACTGCCCTCCCTCACTGCATCATCTGTAACCCCTGCACTGCCAGACACAGCACTGCCCTCCCTCACTGCATCATCTGTAACCCCTGCACTACCAGACACAGCACAGCCCTCCCTCACGGCATCATCTGTAACCCCTGCACTGCCAGACACAGCACTACCCTCCCTCACTGCATCATCTGTAACCCCTGCACTACCAGACACAGCACAGCCCTCCCTCACTGCATCATCTGTAACCCCTGCACTGCCAGACACAGCACTGCCCTCCCTCACTGCATCATCTGTAACCCCTGCACTGCCAGACACAGAACTGCCCTCCCTCACTGCATCATCTGCAACCCCTGCACTGCCAGACACAGCACTGCCCTCCCTCACTGCATCATCTGTAACCCCCTGCACTGCCAGACACAGCACTGCCCTCCCTCACTGCATCATCTGTAACCCCTGCACTGCCAGAATCTGTTCAATGTAGGTAATTGCAGTTACTGGTGAACCACTGGTCACCACTAGTAACACGCTGACCATTAAGAGTGAAGCTGCTCCATATTGATTAGTGGGACAGGCTGAGGACCTGTCTCATGTTGCGGCTCCTTGACCAATGGGATTTCATATTTTCCAAATTGATTTAAAATTTGGAAGAAAGAAGAGGATCCCCCAGGATTTATATGGCAATAAATTGTTGCATGAGGGTGTGTGGGGAGTTTTTATTTTTAATTAAAAAGTTTGATGCAGTGTTTGTATGTTTATTGGACTGTATTTTTTTTAGAGGTGCACTACAGGTCCCAGTGGGCAGTGGAAGTCAAGGCATGCTGGCACTTGTAGTTCTGCTAGTCCCAGTGCTTGTTGGGACCAGTAATGCACCAGCAAATGAAGCCATTTCTACTATAGTACTCCACATCCACAGCACAGCATTGTGGGACGACCACCAGGCTGTTTTCTTCAAGTGGGGGAAAAATATATTTTGCTTATTCAATTGGCCAAATGTTGAACACCCTGGGGCTGAGTGACATTATAATAAGGGGGACCCAGAGTCACAGGAAGCCAATATAACAAGGGGACCAGAGTCACAGGAAGCCAATATAACAAGGGGGCCCAAGAGTCAAAGGAAGCCAATATAACAAGGGGGCCCAGAGTCACAGGAAGCCAATATAACAAGGGGGCCCAAGAGTCAAAGGAAGCCAATATACCAAGGGGGCCCAGAGTCACAGGAAGCCAATATACCAAGGGGGCCCAGAGTCACAGGAAGCCAATATAACAAGGGGGCCCAAGAGTCAAAGGAAGCCAATATAACAAGGGGGCCCAGAGTCACAGGAAGCCAATATAACAAGGGGGCCCAAGAGTCAAAGGAAGCCAATATACCAAGGGGGCCCAAGAGTCAAAGGAAGCCAATATAACAAGGGGCCCAGAGTCACAGGAAGCCAATATAACAAGGGGGCCCAGAGCCACAGGAAGCCAATATAACAAGGGGGCCCAAGAGTCAAAGGAAGCCAATATACCAAGGGGGCCCAGAGTCACAGGAAGCCAATATAACAAGGGGACCAGAGTCACAGGAAGCCAATATACCAAGGGGGCCCAAGAGTCAAAGGAAGCCAATATAACAAGGGGCCCAGAGTCACAGGAAGCCAATATAACAAGGGGGCCCAGAGCCACAGGAAGCCAATATATTAAGGGGGCCCAAGAGTCAAAGGAAGCCAATATAACAAGGGGGTCCCAGAGCCACAGGAAGCCAATATAACAAGGGGACCAGAGCCACAGGAAGCCAATATAACAAGGGGGCCCAAGAGTCAAAGGAAGCCAATATAACAAGGGGGTCCCAGAGCCACAGGAAGCCAATATAACAAGGGGACCAGAGTCACAGGAAGCCAATATAACAAGGGGGCCCAAGAGTCAAAGGAAGCCAATATAACAAGGGGGTCCCAGAGCCACAGGAAGCCAATATAACAAGGGGACCCATAGCCACAGGAAGCCAATATAACAAGGGGACCAGAGTCACAGGAAGCCAATATAACAAGGGGGCCCAGAGCCACAGGAAGCCAATATAACAAGGGGGCCCAGAGCCACAGGAAGCCAATATAACAAGGGGGTCCCAGAGCCACAGGAAGCCAATATAACAAGGGGGCCCAAAAGTCAAAGGAAGCCAATATAACAAGGGGACCAGAGTCACAGGAAGCCAATATAACAAGGGGGCCCAGAGCCACAGGAAGCCAATATAACAAGGGGGTCCCAGAGCCACAGGAAGCCAATATAACAAGGGGGCCCAAGAGTCAAAGGAAGCCAATATAACAAGGGGACCAGAGTCACAGGAAGCCAATATAACAAGGGGGCCCAAGAGTCAAAGGAAGCCAATATAACAAGGGGACCAGAGTCACAGGAAGCCAATATAACAAGGGGGCCCAGAGCCACAAAAAGCCAATATAACAAGGGGGCCCATAGCCACAGGAAGCCAATATAACAAGGATCACAGTGCTACATGCAGCAATGACAGCAGAAAATCTACATTTATAGATTTGTTTTCATTTTTTTATCAATTATTATTTTTCTTTGTGTAACTGAAAACCCAAACCTGCCCATTAGCGGACACTGGCCCCATGGTGCAGTAAGTTAGTATTGCTCAGCTGCCTGGGGACATTAGTGATCACTTATTGCAGCATTTTGGTAAGTTAACCTATGTAGATTTTTGGCTACTGTTATCCCCATTGCCAGTGAAGCCATGTATCAGAATGAATGGGGTGTGAGGGTTATGTAATTATGGCTTACATGTCAATGTAATCTCTGAATGGAAAGAGATACCAAACAAAATGAGATGTAAAAAGGAATATTTTATGTCCTCCTCTGGATTTTGATATTTCTTTTATCCTTTCCCCATTTACAGATATATTTCCACTGCATATCAGCCCTGCCACAAACGGACCAGCTGACATCAGGTCAGTGATTGTCTCGTTAACACAGGTCAGAGTGTTGATGAGGGACAAGGCTAGAGATCCCTCTTGTCAGACGCCATCCCCGATCTCACCATCAGTGCCAGGGATGGAAACCTTCCTTTGCCAGCAGCTCCTCCTGTTGCTAGACAACAGGACGCCGTCTTCTTCCTCCAGGCCTTGCTTTCTGTGCGCATGTACAGCTCGTTCACGTCTCCGTTACCAAACAACAGGACGCTTCTCTGCACTTCCTGTTGGCGGTCAGCTGCTCTGGCCGTCGGCTCCACTGCCACCAATCAGGGTGTCAGGGTTCCCAAGGTAAGACCACCGGTTCAAGATGCAAAACTGGTAAGGTAGTAATATAACTACAGTTCTTAACCGTGGAATAGGCAATGCTGTAACGCGATGGAGAGATGCAGTAGTCAGAGGGTTGCAGGGTGGATACCTCTGGAAAGGTGGTGAGACGAATAGCCTGCGGGTTGCAGGGTTGGATACCTCTGGAAAGGTGGTGAGACGAGTAGCCTGCGGGTTGCAGGGTTGGATACCTCTGGAAAGGTGGTGAGACGAGTAGCCTGCGGGTTGCAGGGTTGGATACCTCTGGAAAGGTAGTGAGACGAGTAGACTGTGGGTTGCAGGGTTGGATACCTCTGGAAAGGTGGTGAGACGAGTAGCCTGCTGGTTGCAGGGTTGGATACCTCTGGAAAGGTGGTGAGACGAGTAGCCTGCTGGTTGCAGGGTTGGATACCTCTGGAAAAGTAGTGAGACGAGTAGCCTGTGGGTTGCAGGGATGGATACCTCTGGAAAGGTGGTGAGAGGAGTAGCCTGTGGGTTGCAGGGTTGGATACCTCTGGAGAGGTGGTGAGACGAGTAGCCTGCAGGTTGCAGGGTTAGATACCTCTATGAAGATGGTGAGATGAGTAGCCTGCAGGGTTGGATACCTCTGGAAAAGTAGTGAGACGAATAGCCTGCGGGTTGCAGGGTTGGATACCTCTGGAAGAGGTGGTGAGACGAGTAGCCTGCAGGTTGCAGGGTTGGATACCTCTGGAAAGGTGGTGAGATGAATAGCCTGCGGGTTGCAGGGTTGGATACCTCTGGAGGAGGTGGAGAGATGAGTAGACTGTGGGTTGCAGGGTTGGATACCTCTGGAAAGGTGGTGAGACGAGTAGCCTGCTGGTTGCAGGGTTGGATACCTCTGGAAAGGTGGTGAGACGAGTAGCCTGCTGGTTGCAGGGTTGGATACCTCTGGAAAAGTAGTGAGACGAGTAGCCTGTGGGTTGCAGGGTTGGATACCTCTGGAAAGGTGGTGAGAGGAGTAGCCTGTGGGTTGCAGGGTTGGATACCTCTGGAGAGGTGGTGAGACGAGTAGCCTGCAGGTTGCAGGGTTAGATACCTCTATGAAGTTGGTGAGATGAGTAGCCTTCAGGGTTGGATACCTCTGGAAAAGTAGTGAGACGAATAGCCTGCGGGTTGCAGGGTTGGATACCTCTGGAAAGGTGGTGAGACGAGTAGCCTGCGGGTTGCAGGGTTGGATACCTCTGGAAAGGTGGTGAGACGAGTAGCCTGCGGGTTGCAGGGTTGGATACCTCTGGAAAGGTGGTGAGACGAGTAGCCTGCGGGTTGCAGGGTTGGATACCTCTGGAAAGGTAGTGAGACGAGTAGACTGTGGGTTGCAGGGTTGGATACCTCTGGAAAGGTGGTGAGACGAGTAGCCTGCTGGTTGCAGGGTTGGATACCTCTGGAAAGGTGGTGAGACGAGTAGCCTGCTGGTTGCAGGGTTGGATACCTCTGGAAAAGTAGTGAGACGAGTAGCCTGTGGGTTGCAGGGTTGGATACCTCTGGAAAGGTGGTGAGAGGAGTAGCCTGTGGGTTGCAGGGTTGGATACCTCTGGAGAGGTGGTGAGACGAGTAGCCTGCAGGTTGCAGTGTTAGATACCTCTATGAAGATGGTGAGATGAGTAGCCTGCAGGGTTGGATACCTCTGGAAAAGTAGTGAGACGAATAGCCTGCGGGTTGCAGGGTTGGATACCTCTGGAAGAGGTGGTGAGACGAGTAGCCTGCAGGTTGCAGGGTTGGATACCTCTGGAAAGGTGGTGAGATGAATAGCCTGCGGGTTGCAGGGTTGGATACCTCTGGAGGAGGTGGAGAGATGAGCAGCCTGCGGGTTGCAGGATTGGATACCTCTGAAAAGGTGGTGAGACGAGTAGCCTGCGGGTTGCAGGGTTGGATACCTCTGGAAAGGTAGTGAGACGAGTAGACTGTGGGTTGCAGGGTTGGATACCTCTGGAAAGGTGGTGAGACGAGTAGCCTGCTGGTTGCAGGGTTGGATACCTCTGGAAAGGTGGTGAGACGAGTAGCCTGCTGGTTGCAGGGTTGGATACCTCTGGAAAAGTAGTGAGACGAGTAGCCTGTGGGTTGCAGGGTTGGATACCTCTGGAAAGGTGGTGAGAGGAGTAGCCTGTGGGTTGCAGGGTTGGATACCTCTGGAGAGGTGGTGAGACGAGTAGCCTGCAGGTTGCAGGGTTAGATACCTCTATGAAGATGGTGAGATGAGTAGCCTGCAGGGTTGGATACCTCTGGAAAAGTAGTGAGACGAATAGCCTGCGGGTTGCAGGGTTGGATACCTCTGGAAGAGGTGGTGAGACGAGTAGCCTGCAGGTTGCAGGGTTGGATACCTCTGGAAAGGTGGTGAGATGAATAGCCTGCGGATTGCAGGGTTGGATACCTCTGGAAGAGGTGGTGAGAAGAGTAGCCTGCTGGTTGCAGAGTTGGATACCACTGGAAAAATGGTGAGACGAGTAGCCTGCAGGTCGCAGGGTTGGATATCTCTGGAAAGGTGGTGAGATGAATAGCCTGCGGGTTGCAGGGTTGGATACCTCTGGAGGAGGTGGAGAGATGAGTAGACTGTGGGTTGCAGGGTTGGATACCTCTGGAAAGGTGGTGAGACGAGTAGCCTGCTGGTTGCAGGGTTGGATACCTCTGGAAAGGTGGTGAGACGAGTAGCCTGCTGGTTGCAGGGTTGGATACCTCTGGAAAAGTAGTGAGACGAGTAGCCTGTGGGTTGCAGGGTTGGATACCTCTGGAAAGGTGGTGAGAGGAGTAGCCTGTGGGTTGCAGGGTTGGATACCTCTGGAGAGGTGGTGAGACGAGTAGCCTGCAGGTTGCAGGGTTAGATACCTCTATGAAGATGGTGAGATGAGTAGCCTGCAGGGTTGGATACCTCTGGAAAAGTAGTGAGACGAATAGCCTGCGGGTTGCAGGGTTGGATACCTCTGGAAAGGTGGTGAGACGAGTAGCCTGCGGGTTGCAGGGTTGGATACCTCTGGAAAGGTGGTGAGACGAGTAGCCTGCGGGTTGCAGGGTTGGATACCTCTGGAAAGGTGGTGAGACGAGTAGCCTGCGGGTTGCAGGGTTGGATACCTCTGGAAAGGTAGTGAGACGAGTAGACTGTGGGTTGCAGGGTTGGATACCTCTGGAAAGGTGGTGAGACGAGTAGCCTGCTGGTTGCAGGGTTGGATACCTCTGGAAAGGTGGTGAGACGAGTAGCCTGCTGGTTGCAGGGTTGGATACCTCTGGAAAAGTAGTGAGACGAGTAGCCTGTGGGTTGCAGGGTTGGATACCTCTGGAAAGGTGGTGAGAGGAGTAGCCTGTGGGTTGCAGGGTTGGATACCTCTGGAGAGGTGGTGAGACGAGTAGCCTGCAGGTTGCAGTGTTAGATACCTCTATGAAGATGGTGAGATGAGTAGCCTGCAGGGTTGGATACCTCTGGAAAAGTAGTGAGACGAATAGCCTGCGGGTTGCAGGGTTGGATACCTCTGGAAGAGGTGGTGAGACGAGTAGCCTGCAGGTTGCAGGGTTGGATACCTCTGGAAAGGTGGTGAGATGAATAGCCTGCGGGTTGCAGGGTTGGATACCTCTGGAGGAGGTGGAGAGATGAGCAGCCTGCGGGTTGCAGGATTGGATACCTCTGAAAAGGTGGTGAGATGAGTAGCCTGCGGGTTGCAGGGTTGGATACCTCTGGAAAGGTGGTGAGACGAGTAGCCTGCGGGTTGCAGGGTTGGATACCTCTGGAAAGGTAGTGAGACGAGTAGACTGTGGGTTGCAGGGTTGGATACCTCTGGAAAGGTGGTGAGACGAGTAGCCTGCTGGTTGCAGGGTTGGATACCTCTGGAAAGGTGGTGAGACGAGTAGCCTGCTGGTTGCAGGGTTGGATACCTCTGGAAAGGTGGTGAGACGAGTAGCCTGCTGGTTGCAGGGTTGGATACCTCTGGAAAAGTAGTGAGACGAATAGCCTGCGGGTTGCAGGGTTGGATACCTCTGGAAGAGGTGGTGAGACGAGTAGCCTGCAGGTTGCAGGGTTGGATACCTCTGGAAAGGTGGTGAGATGAATAGCCTGCGGATTGCAGGGTTGGATACCTCTGGAAGAGGTGGTGAGAAGAGTAGCCTGCTGGTTGCAGAGTTGGATACCACTGGAAAAATGGTGAGACGAGTAGCCTGCAGGTCGCAGGGTTGGATATCTCTGGAAAGGTGATGAGACAAATAGCCTGCGGTTTGCAGGGTTAGATACCTCTAAGAAGGTGGTGAGATGAGTAGCCTGTGGGTTTGGATACCTCTGGAAGAGGTGGTGAGATGAGTAGCCTGCTGGTTACAAGGTTGGATACCTCTGGAAGAGTCGGTGAGATGAGTAGCCTGCTGGTTACAAGGTTAGATACCTCTGGAAGAAGTGGTGAGACTCAGAAGCCAGGTAATGCTGAAACACTTGAGAGCAGACAGCAGGTAACGGTGGAAGTAAGCTGTACAGGTTACACTGAAAAGCAAAGAGATCCAAAGAGGTGTATATCTCAGGAACCAGATAGATGATGAGCTGTGTCTGCAGCATTGGAATGAACATCAAAACCACAAGGTCAGGCACACAGGTAAGAATAACCAGGAACAGGAGTCAAAGTATTGCTTCCCATAAGGTTGAGTGACCTGATGATCTGGCAAAGGTTGCTTGGGACAGGCAGCTTATATAGGCCAGAAGCAGGTGTTTAAGCTTCCAGCAATAACGATGGCAGGTAAGTGCACAAGTACCACAGTGGCCCCTTTGGTGGACAGTGGTACTACAGGCAGGATACAATATATACAAAAGGTCCAACAAAGTACCTGCAGTCAGTAGCTGCAGGATGCAGGTCTTGACAGTACCCCTTCCTTAAAGGGAAGATTCCAGACGCCCAATTTACCAGGAATGGTCAAAAAAGTCAGAGTCATAGTCCAGAATTGGGCATGTGGTAGTAAAATCCTCATCCATGGGCAGAGAAGGTACAGAAACCATGTCCAAAGAATGCAGGGATCCCAAAGTCACACTTCTCTTTTTTTTACCTTTCTTTTTATGGCTTTTAGAGGGTTGCTGGAAATGGAGTGAAGAAAAAGATAACCTCAAAGTTGGAGTAGCCGAAGATAAAGAAAGTGGCATAGATGAAGAACTGGGAGTCGAATTGGCAAGTGCTGGGGCAAATTCTTTGATCACTGCATCAGTAAAAAGCTGCAAATCAGACAGGATGGGATCTTGGGTTTCAAATATGTGGCTTGCTCATTCCAGAGCTTTCCCTGTAAAGTTGGATAACAGGTAAAACACTTGCTTTCATTGGGTATCTAGGAGGTCGGGTACAGAGGTAAAATAGGATATACAAAATGTAATAAGAGCGTTATATTGCTGAATATCCCAATTGAAGTTAGGTGGTTGGAAGTCTGGAACTGAGGATGAATTCAGTTTAGCATGAGACTTGGTCATCTCGGGTTGAACATACATCCCTGGGGACTCGGGCAGGACACCCCTGGCAGAAGACAACCTGGACTGGGCGGATGACTTGGCAGGAGGCCCGGATTGGGCAGAAGACTTTGCAGGAGGCCCGGACTGGGCACCAGGCTTGGCAGGAGTCCCAGACTGGGCACCAGGCTTGGCAGGAGGCCCGGACTTGGCACCAGGCTTGGCAGGAGGCCCGGACTGGGCACCAGGCTTGGAAGGAGGTCCGGACTGGGCACCAGGCTTGGAAGGAACAACACTGTGAGAAGCCTCAGCACAGACAGCACTAAGTGGCAACTCGGGCTGAACCGCATGGAGTGGCAACTCGGGCTGAACCACATGCATCGGCAATATCTCTGGAGATGACTGGAGGGACAGGAAGCTCTCTGGAGATGACTGGAAGGGCAGCGCCCCCTCTAGAATGGACTGCAAGGTCAGCGCTCCCTCTGGAATGGACTGCAAGGACAGCGCCCCCTCTGGAACGGACTGCAAGGGCAGCGCCCCCTCTGGAATGGACTGGGGGGACAGGGCCCTCACAAAAGCAGACAATGCTTCTGGAATGGAGACAGAAGCTTGCGACTCAGAGCTGGAGACAAAGGCTGAAGATGGTCTTCGGAGTGGACAGTCCTGTAAAAAATGTACATCACTGGCACAGTAAAGACATAGTTTGTTGGTCCTTCTGCTCCATCGCTCCTCCTCGGTCAGGTGGGGGTGTGGAGAGCACCTGAGAACCTGGAATTTGCTTCAGGGTTCTCGATTAACTGCAATTTTGTGGTAGGATTATTAGAAGGTGCTGCTTACGAAGAGTCAGAGGCAGACAAAGTTGGTAGGGATATGTTAGCAGCACAATTAGACTCCTTATAGCAAGATACAGACACAGAAGGGTGTACAGCAGTAACTAGTTTGTCCCTGGGAAAATAATTTTCAAGAGAAAAGCAGGTACTCTAGCTGGATGTATTAGGGATGGAAACTGGAAGTTGCTTAAGCACTTTATTTAGCAAAGAAGATACTTGCGAATTTTGAGTGCGTAGTTGGAGAATGTCCACTTGAAACATCTGGAATAGGGGATTTTCGGAGGAAATAGTAGCCATGGTTTTTAGAATGCTGGATACGGAGTAAGCCAATACCCTGGGAATTCGCTACACACGGGAAGAAAGCGTGCAGTAGCAGGCTCGGTTTTAGGGCCAGATCATACTGTCAGGGTTCCCAAGGTAATACCACGGAGAGAAGGTAAGTGAATTAAGTGGTTTATTAGAAACACAGGTAATACCGGTTCAAGATGTAAAACTGGTAAGGCAGTAATATAACTACAGTTCTTAACAGTGGAATAGGCAATGCTGTAACGCGTTGGAGAGATGCAGTAGTCAGAAGGTTGCAGGGTGGATACCTCTGGAGGAGATGTGAGAGGAGTAGCCTGCGGGATCCAGGGTTGGAAACCTCTGGAGAGGTGGTGAGAGGAGTAGCCTGCGGGTTACAGGGTTGGATACCTCTGGAGAGGTGGTGAGATGAGTAGCCTGTGGGTTGCAGGGATAGATACCTTTATGAAGGTGGGGAGATGAGTAGCTTGCAGGTTGCAGGGTTAGATACCTCTGGAAAGATGGTGAGATCAATAGCCTGCGGGTTGCAGTGTTGGATACCTCTGGAAGTTGCTTAAGCACTTTATTTAGCAATGAAGATACTTGGGAGATTTGAGTGCATAGTGGGAGAACGTCCACTTGAAGCATCTGGAACAGGGAATTTTCGGAGGAAATAGTAGCCATGGTTTTTAGATTGTTGGATACGGAGTAAGCCAATACCCTGGGAATCCTCTACACAAGGGAAGAAAGCGTGCAGCAGCAGGCTCGGTTTTGGGGCCAGATCATACTGTCAGGGTTCCCAAGGTAAGACCACGGAGAGAAGGTAAGTGAATTAAGTGGTTTATTAGAAACACAGGTAATACCGGTTCAAGATGTAAAACTGGTAAGGCAGTAATATAACTACAGTTCTTAACCGTGGAATAGGCAATGCTGTAACGCGATAGAGAGATGCAGTAGTCAGAGGGTTGCAGGATGGATACCGCTGGACGAGGTGGTGAGAGGAATAGCCGCTTTAAATTAAGATTGATGTAGGTCGCACTGACGTCACACTGAAGTGCTGAGCACCTGTGTCTTCGGAATGACTCGCTGTCTGCATGCTGATCCATCGGAAATCTGGAGCTTCCGTTTTCAGGTAAGTCTGTTTATATTGTATTCGTTTTTTGTGAAATTGGAATTTTTTGTAGGTCTCAAGCGCGCCAGAGTTCTCCTCACCGTTAAAACCATTTCCACCGTGGTGAGGGACTAGATATGAGGGGTAAAGCTGATGGCTGAGTCAAGGGTGGCTCAAAGGCAGCTGGCTTGGGTGACAGGAGACAGAGTAATGGTGTCAACCAAGAGAGAGATATTGGGAGGAGGAAAGATAATGAGCTCGGATTTGGAGATGTTGAGTTTCAGGAAGCGCTGTGACAGCAGAGAGACAGCTAGATACTGGGTTACAAAGGTAGGTCAGGGGAGGAAAGATAGATTTGCGTCTCATCATCATAGAGGTGGTATTGGAGGTCAAATGACTAAATAAGTTTACTAAAAGAGGTGGTATAGAGAGAGGTAGAAGGCAAACCGAGAGAGAGTTGTTTCGTGAAGACCCAGGGAGCAAAGGGTGGTGTGCAGAAAGAGAATGATCAACAGTGTCAAAAGCAGCAGAGAGAGATCGAGGAGTATGAGAAGGGAGAAGTGACCTTTGGACTTAACTGACAGTAAGTCCTTAGTTAATTTAGTGAGGGCAGTTTCAGTTGAGTGAAGGGGACGGAATCCAGACTGGAGAGGGACAAGAAGAAAGTGGGAAGAGAGAAAGTGGGTCAGACGATTGAAGACAATTGATTTGAAAATTTTAGAAGCAAAGGGAAGCAGAGACACGGGGCAATAGTTGGAAAGAGGATGGGTCAAGAGAGGGTTTCTTAAGAATAGGGGAGATGAGAGCATGCTTGAAGTCCGAGTGGAAGATACCAGTGGAGAGACAGAGGTTAAAGTAAGCAAGGTGACAATAGACAATGGTAGAGAGGTAGCGGAGGAACTTGGAGGGGACAGGGTTGAGATAACAGGTGGTAGAAGAAGAGGAGGTGAGAAGATAGAGGATCACTGGCACAGTTACAGAATGGTAGGAGCCAAGGGTGGCAGAGTGAGTGATAGAGAAGACAGATGGAGGAGGCAAGTCTGACGAGAATAGGAATCATTGTGTATAGAGTCAATTTTGTCTTTGAAGTAGGTGGAAAAGTCAAGAGTGGTGATGGACGAGGGGGGAGGAGGTGGCGGAGGGTAGAGAATTAATGGTAGCTAGAGGCATCTGGGTTTATTGGACAGGGAGGAGATGAGAGATGTGAAATAGGTTTGTTTGGCAAGAGAGAGGGCAGAATAGTAGGAGGAAAGGATGAACTTAAAGTGGATGAAGTCAGCATTTGAACGGGATTTCCTCCATTGGCATTCAGAGGAGCAGGAGAACTATTGGAGGAGATGAGAAAGAGGGGAGTGCCAGGGTTGGGGTTTAGATTGGCGGAGATGAAGGGGGTGGCTGGGGCTGCAGTATCAAGGGCAACAAAGAGCGTGGAGTCTTAAAGATAGACAGCAGCGTTGGGGCATGATAGGTAAGACATGGGAGCCAGTAAGGGTTAGAGGGAGGAAGCAATGATGATGGAGTTAATGCTGTTGATGGTGAAAGCGACTTTGGGTGGGAGATGGGGCAAGGGGTGAAGAAACGGTAAAGGAAAAGAGATTGTGTTCAGAGAGAGGGAAGACAGAATTGGAGAAGTTGGAGGTGTCACAGAGATGGGAGAACACTAGGTCCAGGGTGTGACCATCATGGTGGGTGGTGGAAGTTGTCCATTTGGAGAGGCCATAGGAGGAAGTGAGAGTTAGGAATTTAGAGGCAGCGGTAGTAATAGGAGAGTCAGTAGGGTTGTTTAAATCCCCAATAATGTTAGTAAGAAGATCAGAAGAGAGGAAATGGGAAAGCCAGGCGGCAACATTATAAAGAAATTGGGAGGAAGGGCCATGGAGGATGATAGGTTACAGTAACTCAAAGGTGAAGAGGGGAGAAGAGGCTTGTGGAGTGAACCTCAAAAGGAGAAGAAGCAGAGGGAGGGTTCAGGGAGGATAACACTGTAGATGTAGCCAGGAGACAGTAGGACACCTACACCACCACCATGGTGGTCACCAGAATGGCTAGTGTGGGAGGAGAAACCTCTGTTGGAGAGTGCAGCAGGGGAAGCAGTATCAGAGGGGATGGTGAGTAAGAGAAGCAATGGGAAAAAGGATGGTGGGAATAGATGTTCGGGAGGGACAAGGTGATATGTGGTGGTGGGGGGAGCCACAGCGGATAGAGGGGATATGCTTGGGTCTGCTGTATGGAGTAATGATGTGGGGAGTCATGTGTGGGAGTGAGTGGAAGTGTTGAATAGAGCGTAATAAGGTACAGGAGATGTACTAATTGAGACCTATGTTATGTATTTAATGTGGAGGTGCCCAGGAAATGGACTTGTGAATGTGAGTAGATGATTGTGGGATGACATTGAGTGAACCACTCATGGTAAGTTCCTTCCAGATCATTAGGAGGTGTCAGTACAGCAGTAGTGGGGGAAAGATTTATCAGCACAGGTGATACTTGACACCATTTTATTTCCCTATGTGTTTCCCATCTGCTAGAGGGATATAACTGTGTGTGGGGAAGAACCTGATGAGTTGTGAAGTCAGCTCTATGGGCAGATAATTTGGTTCCTCCTTGTGTCATTGTTAGACAATGGTGTCCTCTATCTCACCAGGGATCAGACATTTCTCAGTTAGTATCTGAAAATCAGAGGTGGCTCTGGGTTCCTGGTTAATTTTGGCAGCACATAGAAGGTCCTTATCTCAAGATGGTCCTGTATAAGGTCCAGTATGTATGATATGTAGGGGAGAATCCACTGATTCTGTGTTTTACATATAAGCCCATGTATGTAACCCAACATGTTTCCTTTGTCTGCTGGTTTCATTATTGTGTTCTTACAAGATGACAAAATTACTAAGACTGGGGCGGAATTGTCTATGTATCGACTGATCACCTACATTGGGGCCAGTGATGGCCCTACCAACCATATTGATACAACAGTCTCTTAGTCCATCTCCCAACATTTATAATAGCTGCCCAGCTACATACTAATCCCTCTATCATTTGTATGGAACTCAGGTGTTAAGTGTCAGGGAAAGTAGAGGTATTTAGCTGGAGGTAAAATCAGAATTACAGGGAGAGAGAAGGGGTAAGTGGGGGAGTAGGGAACAGTTCTACTAAAATAGGTGAGTGCATGAAAACAGATATTATCAAAGCAGCCCCCTCTTCCCAGTTAGGTATAAGAGGCTGATGGAAATGACTCTCCATCAAGAACAGAATGGCTGCATCTCATAGCAGTCCACCATAAGCTACGGGTCTAAGGGGGCAGGACCCAGCCCTCCAAAGAGCCAATGTCTCATGTACTCTTGATTACCTTTCTGCAGTCAACTTTGCTGAGTAGAAAAGGGGGACAAGTGAGGCCTCTGCTCACATCTGCTGGATAGCAGGATGTCTGAGCTGTTAATGAGCCTGGAGGGTGGAGGTAAATATTGGAGGAGGAACTGATTGAGGTGTTGTAGGATCCCAAAATTACAACAAATGTGAAGAGAGTGACAGCGTTAATGTCGTTAAAAAATACACATGTAATATAAAGTGTATAAATAAATAAAGTCCAAAGTTGGATTTAAGCTTTTCATATAATTATTCAAGGTGTGCTGATTGTGAAAAACACGTGATCACATCACCGAGAAATCATGCAGTGAAAAGCTCGTTGGCATTTGAATGCTACTTACAATATTCTGGAGATGTCTGAATATATCCTCAACGAAATAAAAATACATACAGGATGTAATGGGTGCTAGGGGGACGAGGTCACACAAACCACAATCCGCTTTCTGACACCCCACGTACTCACCCGATCCTGAGGGACAACTACGAGACACACCGTGCCTTTCTCAACAGCAATCCGGGAACCACACCTCTCGTCTGATCACCCTAGCACATCAGCCTATACTGGGCCTGACCTCTGGTTCCTACAGGGGAACCACACCTCGCGTCTGACCACCCTAGCGCATCAGTCTATACTGGGGTCTGACCTCTGGTTCCTACAGGGTACCCATGCCTCTCGTCTGATCACCCAAGCACATAAGCCTATACTGGGGTCTGAACTCTGGTTCCTACAGAGGAACCACACCTCGCGTCTGACCACCCTAGCGCATAAGCCTATACTGGGCCTGACCTCTGGTTCCTACAGGGGAACCACACCTCTCGTCTGACCACCCTAGCACATCATCCTATACTGGGGTCTGATCTCTGGATCCTACAGGGGAACCACACCTCGCGTCTGACCACCCTAGCGCATCAGTCTATACTGGGGTCTGACCTCTGGTTCCTACAGGGGAACCACACCTCTCGTCTGATCACCCTAGCACATCATCCTATACTGGGGTCTGATCTCTGGATCCTACAGGGGAACCACACCTCGCGTCTGACCACCCTAGCGCATCAGTCTATACTGGGGTCTGACCTCTGGTTCCTACAGGGTACCCATGCCTCTCGTCTGACCACCCTAGCACATAAGCCTATACTGGGCCTGACCTCTGGTTCCTACAGGGGAACCACACCTCTCGTCTGACCACCCTAGCACATCAGCCTATACTGGGGTCTGACCTCTGGTTCCTACAGGGGAACCACACCTCTCGTCAATTCACCCTAGCGCATCAGCCTATACTGGGGTCTGACCTCTGGTTCCTACAGGGGAACCACACCTCTCGTCTGATCACCCTAGCACATCATCCTATACTGGGGTCTGATCTCTGGATCCTACAGGGGAACCACACCTCGCGTCTGATCACCCTAGCACATCAGCCTATACTGGGGTCTGACCTCTGGTTCCTTCAAGGGAACCACACCTCGCGTCTGATCACCCTAGCACATCAGCTTATACTGGGGTCTGACCTCTGGTTCCTACAGGGGAACCACACCTCTCGTCTGATCACCCTAGCACATAAGCCTATACTGGGGTCTGACCTCTGGTTCCTACAGGGGAACCACACCTCTCGTCTGATCACCCTAGCACATTAGCCTATACTGGGGTCTGACCTCTGTTTCCTACAGGGGAACCACACCTCTCGTCTGATCACCCTAGCGAATCAGCCTATACTGGGGTCTGACCTCTGGTCCCTACAGGGGAACCACATCTCGCGTCTGATCACCCTAGCGCATCATTCTATACTGGGGTCTGACCTCTGGTTCCTACAGGGGAACCATGCCTCTCGTCTGATCACCCTAGCACATCAGCCTATACTGGAGTCTGACCTCTGGTTCCTACAGGGGAACCACGCCTCTCGTCTGATCACCCTAGCACATCATCCTATACTGGGGTCTGACCTCTGGTTCCTACAGAGGAACCACACCTCTCATCTGATCACCCTAGCACATCAGCCTATACTGGAGTCTGACCTCTGGTTCCTACAGAGGAACCACACCTCTCGTCTGATCACCCTAGCACATCATTCTATACTGGGGTCTGACCTCTGGTTCCTACAGGGGAACCATGCCTCTCGTCTGATCACCCTAGCACATCAGCCTATACTGGAGTCTGACCTCTGGTTCCTACAGGGGAACCACGCCTCTCGTCTGATCACCCTAGCACATCATCCTATACTGGGGTCTGACCTCTGGTTCCTACAGAGGAACCACACCTCTCATCTGATCACCCTAGCACATCAGCCTATACTGGAGTCTGACCTCTGGTTCCTACAGGGGAATCACACCTCTCGTCTGATCACCCTAGAACATTAGCTTATACTGGGGTCTGACCTCTGTTTCCTTCAGGGGAACCACACCTCTCGTCTGATCACCCTAGCACATCAGCCTATACTGGAGTCTGACCTCTGGTTCCTACAGGGGAAGATACTAAAGAGAGAGACAGTTTACATACAAAACAACGAACCTGCCAGTGACCACCGCACCTATGGTCACCTGTTACTGCTCCTGCTTACCTGCTCTATGCCACCAAGGCAGGACCTAATATCCTAGTGGCCACTAAACAACTATCAAGGGTCTAGTACCCTGCTAGACCAATGGTCTTGAACCCTGCTAACAATAAGGGCCCTGTGCCCTCTTCAACTATATGGGCCTTCTGCCCCACAACTAACTATTGGTCCTTGTGCCCACTATCTAACTATGGGCCTTGTGCCCAGTCTGACTACTTATGTCTAACCCTAAACCCTTATGCCCCCTACTTGCACCACAGGCCTTGTGCCTGAACTAGAGGAGTAATTATACTTACCTGTTCCTCGCAGGATACTCGACTCTTCTCTTCTCCTGTTTGGTACGCTGTTGTCCAGCATCTTCTTGGCAGGGTAGCTCCTGGCCCTTACAAGGGCTCCCTGCCAC
This sequence comes from Mixophyes fleayi, assembly GCF_038048845.1. Lineage (NCBI taxonomy): Eukaryota > Metazoa > Chordata > Amphibia > Anura > Limnodynastidae > Mixophyes > Mixophyes fleayi. Next base: position 361,988 of record NC_134404.1, on the reverse strand, counting down.
TATCACCGTCTTCAGTGCTTGACTCGCAGCTTCTGGACGTCCGTCCTCTCTCTCTGCAGCCGGAATTCTGTAAAATGGTGACGTCACTCTGCGTCTTGGTGATACGACGAGCCCTGATTGGCTTTCCGCAGCGCCAACAGTTCAAACGACCAGAGGGGAGCCATGATTGGTTCCCTTTCCTGGCCGCTGATTGACCGACAGGAGAAGCTGAGGCCTGATTGGCTCAGACGCTGGTACCTGTGGGAAGAGAAGATGGGAATTTATCACCACTGGATTCCAGGAATGATGAGTCTTCTTCTTGTTCTTTTTTCTTCTTATTTTCTCTTCTGCTCTTCTCCCAACTTCTTCTTTCTTCTTCTGTCTTCATCCTGTTGACGGGCCCCTTGGCGGGGCACACTCTCACACAGAATCCTGAATGAGTCTACAATTCACCCAGTTGATAGAAGAGAAGAACCAGAACTAGGTCATTGCAATGTTGCAATTCACATCATCATGGCAAAATGTATTATGCCTCTGCAGTGGTATTACTAGTGGGGCGTTTCACTGAAATACCCAACTTACTGTTTATCTGAAACATTACACTAAATCCCCCAGCACACTCTTATAACCAGCAAAGGAGCTGCTATGTCTAAATGTACATAACAATGTAGAAGCCTCAGTTGCACACATTTGTAAATGTATAGTAAGCCACCCGCTATTTCACTGCATTACTGATAATAGGGTGGTCCTATCTCTAAATAGTGAGAGTCCCTATTTTTGGGCCATACATATATGTATTTTTAAATTGAGAGCTAACTTACCAAGAGGTACAGGGACGCACGCAGGGGGAGGTCTCTGGTTCTCCAGAAACCTCTCCCCTCCCCGAACGAACGGTACTGTACAGCACCCACGGCGCTGTAAAAGATGCGTCCGCGCCAGTGCTGTATTGCATTGCCGCGGATGCTTCTTTGCAGGTGCTGTATAATTCAGATTCGCCGAAATGGAGCTGCTGCGCATGCTCTCTCGCTCTATTTTGTTTTGGTTGGGGGTGGGCGGAAAAAAAATCCTGGGTTTGCCCCTGAGGTACCCCAGAAGCCTCCAAATAGCAATACAGCACCAGAACTCCCCCTTAGCTACTGACACCAACATGTCTCTTAGACAAACAATACAGAAGTGGAAGTTGTTCAATCAATTTATAGGTTCATTGCAGCTGCTTGAAAGGGTGGGGTTATCCTGAAAGGAACAAACACATCATCATCACCATTTATTTATATAGCGCCACTGATTCCACAGCGCTGTACAGAGAACTCACTCACATCAGTCCCTGCCCCATGGGAGGTTACAGTCTAAATTCCCTAATATACACAGACACAGAGAAAAATAACTCCAGGCAAGTAGAGTAAAGGACAGAGAGCTGATATCTCTCCATCACATCAAGAGGTATATGCAATTATATTCACCCGAACATCGCAGTTGCGCATTTTTTATGGTAATATGGTACTGCAATGTTGCTGATTTCCCTTCACAACCCTATCGGGGCTAAGGGAAATCCACAATGTTGTGCTTCCGCAGACAATACAATATGCCCCCAAGTGCATAGTACAGAGCGCTATGGAGTGTGTGGCCAAAGCCTCTGTGGAGCCTCTGCTGAGGAATATGGGTGCCCCATACCATCAGATGCCCTAGGCTGTTATCCAGGTTGGACCAGCACTCACTTCACAAGCAGCATTAATGGAGAGCGAGGGACTTATTACTGTAGAAATCCACTAGGTGGAGCCCTCTGCTCATTCTTTACACTGTGGAAAGTCTATCTCTGTTCTCCTAGACCTAGGACATATCTCAACATATTAAAAGCAAAACCTGTGCAAAAAAAACCTCCTCCCACACTCCCTAGACCACGCCCACCTTTGCGAGTATCATCATTTATTTATACAGCACCAGCGATTCCTTAACACACACTAGGGTTACTTTTGTCATAATGTTTTAGAGTGTTGGAGGAAACTCAGGGAAACATGGGGAGAACAAACAAACTCCACACCCATGACCCCAGCACTGTGAGGCAGACAGGCTAACCCGGCGGTTCCCAAAGTGTGCGCCACGGCTCCCAGGGGTGCTGCGGGCCAGCCAGGGAAAAAACAACAAAACAAAGACTTACAAATCCGCCGGGCGCCGGGACCCAGCATCCTCCTCTCTCATGCAGCTTGTCAATGTACAAATCCGTGCGGCGCCGGGACCCAGCATCCTCCTGAGGGCAGAGGAGGGGGCAGCGTGAGAGGGGGCAGTGTGTCTGGATGCAGAGGGGGCATTTTTGCATACAACTAAATAAGTATTTCTGTCCTGACCTAAATACTTATTACAATTTTTTGACCCAACTACTTCTAAAACAGGACTGCTCAGTAATTATTTTGGAGGGGTGCCTTGAAAAAATTATGGAGACTCTAAGGGTGCCGCGAACTGCAAAAGTTTGGGAACCACTGGCCTAACCATTGAGCCACCATGCTGCCCACTATGATATGTAGGTTCAGGGGGTATGCCAACATGGTGATATCTGTGTTATAAACTCAGGACTGTCTGGTAGTACGCCTACATGATGGTGTCTGTGTAATAAAATTGGGACTGTTACCTCCCTCCCTGATGTGTAGCACAAGGTCAGTTACTCTCCCCCTCTGAGGGTAGCAGTTACTCTTTCCATTATCCAGGATCTCAGCTCCTCTCCTGTGAAGTGTTAAGCTGCCCATTACAAAGATGGCGACATGTCTCTCTGTGTGGGAGGAGTTTTGTATTTCCTGTGGGCGTGACTCTGGTCACTGCTGTGTGAACCTGTCAGACAAGTGGGTTACATTTCCTGGGTTTGGGGAGTGATACATTGTGTCTGTGTCGTTGGATACTGGACTCACATTGTGTAGTTGTGTGTCTGGAATAATGAATGAGAGGTTTTGTGTTTATGTAAGAGTCTGAGAGTGTAAGTTATTTGTGTTACAGGGGGGGGTGCGTTGTGTGAAGCTGTGTGCTGCATTGTGTGTCACAGTAGCTTTGCATTGCGTTAAGTTGTGAAGGGTGTGTTGCATTGAGTTGTGCATCATAGGAGCATTGTGTTGTGTTAAGTTCTGCATTCTGTGTCACAGGAGGTGTACACTTTGTTGCTTTGTGTGTCACAGTAAGTGTGTGCAGTGTTACACTGTGTTTGTCTCAGACGATATGCAGGGAGAATCTCGGCATCAATCTGTGTCCTGCGGCTGGACGTTGCCTTCTCTACTCCTGGGGATCGCTGTGACGTGGTCGTGGTATTACCGGACACACGTATGTAAGGTCAGTGTGCAGACGACCGGGAAGGCGCATCTCTCTATAATTGACCCCAATGGTGGAAGTGGAAATTTAGTAAGTGGCTGGAGAGTGATAGTGTTACAATGTAGCAGTAGGAGAAGTGGTGGTATGACATACCCCGTATACCCCTCACTTCTACCACTGTGTGTGTGTGTGTGTGTGTGTGTGTGTGTGTGTGTGTGTGTGTGTGTATATATATATATATAGTAAGTGGTAAGAATGTGGTAGTGCTACAATGTAGCAGTAGGAGAAGCAGCACATTACCTAGAGCATCACACAGCCTCTGCCGGTTGCCTTCTTCCCATAGTGCATCCTGGTGCCAGGTAAACGGACACACACTCACCCAGTCGTCCACATGATGTAAAATAAACGTGGTTCATCGAACCAGGCCACCTTCTTCCATTGCTCCATGGTCCAGTTCTGGCGCTCACGTGCCCATTGTAGGCGCTTTCGGTGGTAGAAACGTGTCAGGATGCAGGACCCAGCAAACTGTGATGCAAAGTGTGTTCTGACACCTTTATATCACAGCCAGCAGTAACTATTTAATCAATTTCTGCTACAGTAGCTCTTCTGAGGGATTGGACCAGACGGGCTACTCTTCACTCCCCACACGCATCAGTGAGCCTTGGGCGCCCATGACCCTGTTGCCGGTTCATCGGTTGTCCTTCCCTGGCCCAGTACTAACCACTGCATACTGGGGACACCCCACAAGACCGGCCCTTTTGTAGATGCTCTGACCCAGCCGTTTAGCCATCACAATTTGGCTCTTGTCAAAGTCACTCAGATTACATTGCCCATTTTTCCTTCTTCCAACACATCAACTTCAAGAACTTACTGTTCACTTGCTGCCTAATATATCCCACCTCTTGTCAAGTGCCGTAGTAACAAGATAATCAATGTTATTCACTTCACTTATCAACAGTCTTAATGTTGTGACTGAACGACACTTATAATGTAAGTGAATGGAATTTGATAGTTTTACAATGAAGGTAGTAGAAGTACCACCATATACCGGCCTACTTACACCACTGATTTACACCACAGTGACAGCCATAGGCTACATCTGTCCTAGACACCACCCTTCCTGGCACACAGTGACGGATAAGCTACATCTGTCCTAGACACCACCCTTCCTGGCACTCAGTGACGGCCATAAGCTACATCTGTCCTTGACACCACCCTTCCCGGCACAAAGTGACGGCCATAAGCTACATCTGGCCTTGACACCAGCCTTACGGCACACAGTGAAATCTATAAACAACATCTGTCCTAGACACCAGCCTTACAGCCCACAGTGATGGCCATAAGCTACATCTGTCCTTGACACCACCCTTCCCGGCACAAAGTGACGGGCATAAGCTACCTCTGTCCTTGACACCAGCCTTACGGCCCACAGTGATGGCCATAAGCTACATCTGTCCTTGACACCACCCTTCCCGGCACAAAGTGATGGCCATAAGCTACATCTGGCCTTGACACCACCCTTCCCGGCACTCAGTGACGGCCATAAGCTACATCTGTCCTTGACACCAGCCTTACGGCACACAGTGAAATCTATAAGCAACATCGGTCCTAGACACCAGCCTTACAGCCCACAGTGATGGCCATAAGCTACATCTGTCCTTGACACCACCCTTCCCGGCACAAAGTGGCGGGCATAAGCTACATCTGTCTTAGACACCACCTGTCCCGGCACTCAGTGACAGCCATAAGCTACATCTATCCTTGACACCAGCCTTACGGCCCACAGTGATGGCCATAAGCTACATCTGGCCTTGACACCACCCTTCCCGGCACTCAGTGACGGCCATAAGCTACATCTGTCCTTGACACCAGCCTTACGGGACACAGTGACGGCCATAAGCTAGATATGTCCTAGACACAACCCGTCCCGGCACACAGTGATGGCCATAAGCTGCATCTGTCCTAGACACCACCCGTTCTGGCACACAGTGACGGCCATAAGCTACATCTGTCCTAGACACCACCCTTCCCGGGACACAGTGATGGCCATAAGCTACATCTGTCCTAGACACCACCCGTCCCGGCACACAGTGATGGCCATAAGCTGCATCTGTCCTAGACACCACTCTTCCAGGGACACAGTGATGGCCATAAGCTACATCTGTCCTAGACACCACCCTTCCCGGAACACAGTGATGGCCATAAGCTACATCTGTCCTAGACACCACCCGTCCTGGCACACAGTGATGGCCATAAGCTACATCTGTCCTAGACACCACCCGTCCCGTCACACAGTGATGGCCATAAGCTGCATCTGTCCTAGACACCACTCTTCCTGGCACACAGTGACGGCCATCAGCTACATCTGTCCTAAACACCACCCTTCCCGGCACAAAGTGACGGCCATAAGCTACATCTGTCCTAGACACGACCCTTCCCGGGACACAGTGATGACCATAAGCTACATCTGTCCTAGACACCACCCGTCCCGGCACACAGTGATGGCCATAAGCTGCATCTGTCCTAGACACCACCCGTCCCGGCACACAGTGATGGCCATAAGCTGCATCTGTCCTAGACACCACTCTTCCTGGCACACAGTGACGGCCATCAGCTACATCTGTCCTAAACACCACCCTTCCCGGCACAAAGTGACGGCCATAAGCTACATATGTCCTAGACACCACCCTTCCCGGCACACAGTGATGGCCATAAGTTACATCTGTCCTAGACACTACCCGTCCTGGCACACAGTGATGGCCATAAGCTACATCTGTCCTAGACACCACCCGTCCCGACTCCCGGCACACAGTGAAGGCCATAAGCTACATCTGTCCTAGACACCACCTGCCCTGGCACACAGTGACGGCCATAAGCTACATCTGTCCTAGACACCACCAGTCCCGGCACACAGTGACGGTCATAATTTACATCTGTCCTAGACACCACCCTTCCTGGGACACAGTGACGGCCATAAGCTACATCTGTCCTAGACACCACCCTTCCCGGCACACAGTGACATCCATAAGCTACATCTGTCCTAGACACCACCCGTCCCGGCACACAGTGAAGGCTATAAGCTACATCTGTCCTAGACACTACCCGTCCCGGGACACAGTGACGGCCATAAGCTACTTCTGTCCTAGACACCACCCTTCCTGGGACACAGTGACGGCCATAAGCTACTTCTGTCCTAGACACCACCCTTCCCAGCACACAGTGACGGCCATAAGACATCTGTCCTAGACATCACCCTTTCGGCACTCAGTGACGGCCATAAGCCTCATCAGTCCTAGATGCCACCCTTCCCGGCATAAGGTGCTATATTGTGCACAAAATTTTCCTATGTATGTATATGCTGACACAGTGATTTTTATTGTTTGCTTTAGAGCGCCAGACATTTTTATTGTTCTCACATATGCGGTGGTATTAATTGTCCTGGCTGCACTTTTTCAAATTATTTTATTCACTTGTACACATTTCATTAATTTAAAGTGCACCTTCTTTTTCAGTAATCTGCCCTAAATGCCATCCTTCCCGGCACTCAGTGATGGTCATAAGCTACGTGGGTCCTAGCTGCCACCCTTCCTGTGATTCAGTGTGGGCCAAACGCTACACTTCGGATAATAATTTCTGCCAGTCATATTGTTGCAGAACACAGTATTTATCCAATACTATGAGATTCCTGGATGCCATTAATATGTGATTACTTTAGTTATTCAGCTTGTGGTGTCAGGAGCCTTCTCTAGGAAAGAGTGATATATCCCATAATGCTGGTATACAATACATTTTCTAATGTTCAGTACAACACAGTACATGGCTTCACATGGTGGAAGAACAGGTTCATGGATGGGTCCGTTTCAATATAAACTGGTCCTCTCTCAGTCACCGCTCTATAAAACATATAGCAATTGAGGATAAACCTTAAGTCAATCATAGAATAAGGCTGGGTACACACTATACAAAATTCCTCCTAATTCGATATCCTTAAATATTTACCAACAATTAAAAAAAAAATTGTCCCGTTCAGGATGTTGACATATTAAAATACATGATTTACCTTCAGATCTGTGCTCTTCATCTGTCATAACCATCAGCTGAGAAGATCTTGACTCCACACTCCATAGAGATCTATGGCTACAGCTGGTCCTGAGTACATACACACTGCAGGATTGGAACAACATTGTTCCATCATTGAATAAAATCTTTTGTCCAGTTTAAATTTCAATTGAATCGGTACGATGTGCTTTGAAAGGATAATCATTAATCATTGCAGCGTAGACACTAATGTGACATCTGGCCGATCGGTCGTTTATCGTTTGAGTGGCCTGATAATTAGCTGAAAACATTGTAGTGTGTACCCAGCCTATTGCTTATTCTCTTTAGAGAGAGTTTGGCAGATTCAGCCTTCAGGAGTCTGTATCAGTCACATGATAGCCCCCCTCATGAAGAGACGAAAAATGGACCATTCTACTGCCTATTGTTCATGATGCAATGTCCATAAAGCTTATGTACTGAAAAGGCTCAAGACATCCAGTAGAGACTGGATCAGTGGGTATGAACTCAATGGTTCTCTGCTGGAATAAATGTAAAGGGTCGGGGGCATGGAATAAATCGTGTGGTACTTGCTCTCTGCTAGACATCCTATAATATAACTGACCTCGCTTACTACAGACAACCCAGACATGGTGCTCACTGATTCACCGTAAATCGCAAAGGGTGACTCCTCCGCTATCCAAAAAGGTTCTTCTTGCCATTATTTCAGCTGAGAAGAGACTTGCAGATCATATTGGAGATGACTAGGCGGACTTTTCCCTTATACGTCAAGACATGTAAAAGATGAGGGAACAAGTAGGAGAGGCGGAGCAGATGATATCTGTGTTGGAAAACACTACGGCGCCTGTTAAAAGAGATATGATTGAGTTAACTAGCCAAGTTAACAGCTGCAAACAAAAACTCTCGGATCTAGAGGGGCGCTATTGTCGCAACAATATACGCATTGTGGGCCTTCCTGAGAGAGCGGAGGGCTCCAACCCGGAGGCCTTCTTCAAATCTTGGCTGATAAATACATTTGGAAAGGAGGCCTTCACCACACAGTTCGCGTTTGAACAAGCCCACCATTTCCCTCCTCAACCCCCGCAAGCGGGTGCTCTGGCCCGAACATTTATAGCAAAATTGCTTCATTATCGTGTCCCAGATGCTGTGCTGCAGCTAGCCAGGACCAGGGGTTCCTTATGTAACCCCCTGTCACTGTGTGTAGTGTGGTGTGCAAAGGGTACACAGTGCACCTCCTTCTCAAGCCCTGGCTAGCCGATGGGCATAGGTGTAAATGATCAGGGGGTCCCTGCACATGCAGGTGTTTCTTTGTAGTTAGTAGGACACAGGTGATGTCACTTTGGTGCAGTGTAATAGTCACAATAATTTGGGCGCCAGACCATCTCTATAACAAACTGAACTTTTATTTACACTCCTCTTCCTCCAGCACGATAATCATAATGGTTGCAGCAATAAAGAAATATATATACATCTCCTTACTCTCTCCAGCACAGTTCTTAATGTTATCCAGATGTTAAATAACATAATTTACATGTCTCTTGCACTCCTTACTCACTGCAGATCACCCTCCTCTGCAGGGGCACTCACATGGATGCTAACAGGCAGGCAGCTTCTCCTCCATGCAGCTCTGACACACTCTGTGTACCTCTCAACTGCAGCTCTTCCCTCCTCTGCGGGGATAATGTCTCCTGTGCTCTGACACGTCACTCTGTGTACTCTCAGCCTCAGGATCTGACACTACAGCTACCATGCCTCTTGTAGCAGCCCTCACTCCAGGGCCTCTTCCATGCGAAGTGTCCCCCTCTATCTTGGGTTATCTATAGTGGCATGGAGTTCTCCCCCTCATCCAGGGCACACATTCCTTGCCCTGGCTCAGTCACCACGCTCAGACAGCCAGGCAATGCTGGGGGATCCTGGGAGCTTCCACCCCAGGTCCCCAGCTACCATCTCTCCTCTACTGTGTCTCCTCTCTGTCTCTCCTCTGTCTCTCTTCTCTATCCCCCCTTAATGACAGCCCCTCCTTCTTTTCCCTCAGTCTCACAGGCTGGGCTGGGTTATCACCATGGTTACCTGTTTATGTAACTCTTCATAAACTTCTAGCTTACCCTCTAGGTGACCCCTCCTGTATTCACTGAAGTGCAGGGTTTTACTAGAACACCACTAAGGGGGTGTTACATTCTCCCCCGATTAGCTGGGCACCCTAAACTACACCTAGTGGGGCTGCCTAGCTAATCTCACTCACACCTAACTCACATATGAACACACACATGTAAACTTTTCTACATCACTATTGCATGAAATATCAAAATGTAAAGTGAACACAGCATAGCAATACAATGGTAGTATGAATATAAAACACATTTCACATTGCATACCCCACAACACCCCCAATGGATGTAAACATGTGAGTCACAGGTGTCCTGTTTTCTTTCAATGTACATTCAAATGTGGCTTTATGCCAAAGCAATGTAGCACCTGCCCGTGCCTGCCCATGTCTCCCCCCTCCTGGGTCAAAAAGAGACAGGTGGCTCTCGTGGGCCCCTCCCAAACAAATACTTCTCAGCAATATATGCAGGGGTGGCATTTGACCAGAGCGGGATTGCCTTCCCCCCTTTCTCTCCAACGTGGACGATCTGCCTTTCTTTGCTCCCCCCAATCCTCCGGAAGGGCAATATACAGATGTCACTTGCACAGCCTGCCTCTCTTTGCTTCCCCAAATCTTCAGGAAAGGCAATATACAGACTGCATTGTAATTAAACCTCACACGTTGAACCTTTTCTTCTTTTGCTTCCCACTCAGCTGGGATAAGTGGCACTACAAGTCTCAGCAACAAGCACACTGCTGCTCCATATACTGTCCCGGACAGAACTACTCAGCAAACAACTTGCTTCAACTCCTATTACCCTTGGTCTCTGTTGGCACCTAGAGACGGTCAGACATGGTGTCCCAAGGGTGTTTCTCCGGCTGGGCACACTGCTCTCAGTTCCTGTGTCCTGCAAGCACTTGCTCCATCTTTTGTGCTTGAGCCCCACGTTGGGCGCCATTATGTAACCCCCTGTCACTGTGTGTAGTGTGGGGTGCAAAGGGTACACAGTGCACCTCCTTCTCACCCCTGGCTAGCTGATGGGCATGGGTGTAAATGATCAGGGGGTCCCTGCACATGCAGGTGTTTCTTTGTAGTTAGTGGGACACAGGTAATGTCACTTTGTGATGCAGTGTAATAAAAGTCACAATAATTTGGGCACCAGACCATCTCTATGATAAACTGAACTCTTTATTTACACTCCTCTTCCTCCAGCACGATAATCATAATGGTTGCAGCAATAAAGAAATATATATATACAGCTCCTCACTCTCTCCAGCACAGTTCTTAGTGTTATCCAGATGTTATATAACATAAGTCACATGTCTCTTACACCCCATACGTCACTGCAGATCACCCTCCTCTGCGGGGATGATGTCTCCTGTGCTCTGACACGTCACTCTGTGTACTCTCAGCCTCAGGATCTGACACTACAGCTACCAGGCCTCCTGTAGCAGCCCTCACTCCAAGGCCTCTTCCATGAGAAGTGTCCCCCTCTCTCTTGGGTTATCTATAGTGACATGGAGTTCTCTCCCTCATCCAGGGCACACATTCCTTGCCCTGGCTCAGTCACCACGCTCAGACAGCCAGGCAATGCTGGGGGAGCCTGGGAGCTTCCACCCCAGGTCCCCAGCTACCATCTCTCCTCTCCTGTGTCTCTCCCAGTCTCCCTCTCTATTCCTATCCCCCCTTAATGACAGCCCCTCCTTCCTCTCACTTAGTCTCACAGGCTGGGCTGGGTTATCACCATGGTAACCAGTTTATGTAACTTATCATAAACTTCTAGCTTACCCTCTAGGTGACCCCTCCTGTATTCACTGAAGTTAAGGGTTTTACTAGAACACCACTAGGGGGGTGTTACACTTACAATATGAGAATCAACCAGTATCAGTCTTCCCTGATTTTGCGCTGGAGGTCCAGAAAAGCAGAGCCCAATTTGCACAAGTGAAACGAAGGCTTCGGGATCTACAGCTTCCCTATGCCATGCTATTTCCCGCGTACCTACTTGTAGTGGCGGATGGCTTCTTTCCTACTCCTAAGGATGCAATGGACTGGTTGGATGGAAGACCGCTGGCGTAATGAAGAACTTTAATATGTTATTTTAAAAATGTACCCGTCAGTGACCTATTAGTATGGAGAAGTAGAATGCTAAACTAATGTGAACTCTTTGGCACTTGGTAATGTTTTATATGTAGTGAGTACTCTATATTTTCAGAGAGCTCCTTGCCACAAGTTAGCAGTAGATAGTTAGTTAGTTAGTTAGACAACAGGTAGTTTAAGGGATCAAGTATACCCATGTTTTTTGGTAGGTATACGGATGGGCCGGACTAGGGGTTATAGATGTAGGGCCTGATTCATTAAGGATCTTAAATGAAGAGGATTCTTATTTCAGTCTCCTGGACAAAACCATGTTACATTGCAAGGGGTGCAAATGAGTGTTCTGTTTTGCACATAAGTTAAATACTAACTGTTTTTTCATGTAGCACACAAATACTTAATAGCTTATTTGTACACTGAAATTTAAAGTTGATAATTGTGTGCTACATGAAAAAACAGTTAGTATTTAACTTATGTGCAAAACAGAACACTCATTTGCACCCCTTGCAATGTAACATGGTTTTGTCCATAAGACTGAAATAAGAATCCTCTTTATTTAAGATCCTCAATGAATCAGGCCCGTAGTTCTGATATTTTTGCAAAACATTCCAATGCATTCAGTTCTTAAACAGGTGCGGTTGGCCTTGCTCTACTATTTGAACCTGAACTGTATTTTCGATTTTGTTTGTCTCCAATGTTTCTTCTCATGCTGGATTATCATGAATACTTTTTTGCTTGTTTGTTATGCTCAGCTCCTATCCTTGCTGTAGGGCAACTACCATATGCACTGATATACATGATGGGATCCACAAGAGATGGGTCAGGAGTGCTTCGGATCCTTTCATGGAATATTTGAGGGTTGAATGATGAAGTTAAACGCTCCCTGGTCCTCGCACAGGTTAAGAAATACAACCCTGACGTGTCTGGTGGAGACTCATTTGTGGGGAGAACATGTTTTAACACTTAAGAAGCTGTGGGTGGGTTGGGCCTACCATTCTGTCCATTCTACACATTCCCGAGTAGTCTCGGTATTGGTAGAAAGAATCTGAGATTTGTCCTCGAAGAGGTACAACTGAACCCTTACAGTCGCTATATATTCCTCAGGGCTCTTGTTATGAGCGTTTTGTCGCTATCCAATAACGATTGTCGAATCTCGATTTGTGTTTCCAGCGCACAAAGATTTATTCTCAAAAGTAGCAGAATAATTCAAGCGAAATAATAGTAAGTACAGCCGTTACTTATCGCAGGCGCTCTGGATCCAGTGAACAGTCATTCAGTCCTGAAGTCTGTGGTTTAGGTGACTGAACACTAGATGAGGAGCTGCTGCTTATATGCAGAGATACAGTAAAACAATGCAAAGGTGTGGCTTGCTTCTATTGGTCCAGGCATCAGGAGGGTCCAGGGGGAAGCAGATCATAGGCTAGTTTAAGCTCAGGAATCCAAAGGAGGGGGTCATCTCTCCAGGGGATGAGCTCTGATCTTCCCGCCAAGATTACTCATCATAATAGTCCATAATTCCTTAACATTAATAACTTGCGTATGCAATCTGCGATTCCTTCGCAGAGTAAACCGGACAGTTGCAAATGTGAAGAGGATTAGTATGATACCACACATGACTAGATTCCTTCAACGTGTACCATATGTTTTACTGATATGCATATAACTTATACTATTACACATAAACTCTACTATATTTCGACATAAATATCTATGTGCTGTAACTACCATTAATGTGTACTATTTTACAAGTGTGCGTGTTTGTGCAAAAGTATGTAAAAGACTAAATACTGTTGTTGCCACGTGTTGGAGCTGCGTACGCCCTTCCACGCAGTAGCTTGCCCTTTCACGCTGTAGCGTACCGTACGCATCTTTTCAAACAAAGACAACCAAGTTTGCTCGATTTTAATTGAAATGACTTTATCCAATTTGCTGACTTCGACACTCTGGTAGATAATTTCCCGGTAATAGTTCTGGCAGTCTACATCCCACCACTTTTCAACTCTGAGGCTTCCAAATGTATAGCACTTTCTCCACACGCTCCTGTGATCTGTACGGGAGATTTTAACACAGTAATGGATGCTGGCCTTGACAGGTGCAGAGAGATGTCTTCTGCTGTGGGTGGGGGTCCTTCTTCCTTTACTAAATTAGTGACTGATTTTGATTTGTTGGATATGTGGAGGGCTCGCAACCCTCTGCAGCTGTGTTCTCCTGTCACTCCTCCTCTTACCACACCTTCTCCCGCAGAGATCTGCCATTGATTTCCAAAAGACCGGATCCCTTTATCCGAGACATACGTTATCTTTCTAGGGGAAAATCTGACCACTCCCCGGTGTTGCTGGTTGCTGCCCTCTCCCTAAATACCGGAATTAAATTCTGGACATTGAATCCATTTTGGCTTACACTCAAGGGGCGTGTAGCGATTTGGTAGCAGACTGGGAGAGATTTTTTGCTGTGAATACCACCTCTGTTCAGCCACAGATCCTCTGGGATGCATTTAAGGCCTTCCTCCGAGGTACCTTGGTCAATAGAGTGGAGGGTCATAAGAGATTATCTAGGGAGGAAGCTGTCCTGGAGTGAATTTGCCGAGAATTGACGAAATCTTATTTTGGTCACGAAGTTGCCTGCCAACCGTCTGGCCTGGATGCATGCACAAAAGGCATGGGCTGATTATTTACTGGATAAATCTAGTCGGAGGCTCCTCTTCTCCAGACACACTTTGTGCGCACATGGAGACAAGAATGGTATCTTTACGGCGTATTTGGCTCGGGTGGAGCTGCAATGTAACACTGCCACTGCCATTTCTGACTGGACAGGTACCACTTACTAGCAAACGGAAAATAATGCTATTGTGTTCCGTGCATACTACTCACATCTGTACACCTCCAGGGCGGACTATACTGCTACTCAGTTACATAATTACTTAGCTCAGATACGTCTACCTAGACTATGTCTGGAAGATGTAAATCACCTTGAGACTCCTATTACCAAAGAAGATGTTGTGGCGGCCATAGCCTCCTTTCCTTGTGGTAAGGCACCTGGGGTGGATACGTTGCCCATGGAGATGTACAAAAAATTCAGTGATTTTTTTTTTTTTTCCCATTCCTACTCTCCTAGCTAATTATAATGACTTTTATGATGCAGCTGCTCACCCCTTGTCCATGTTGTGACAGTAGTGATCCCTAAGGCCGGCAAAGTTTCGTTGCTGAATCCTATAGACCTACTTCTCTTCTTACAACAGATGTTAAGATTCTGGCGAAGGTGCTTGCTATGAGACTGAATGCGATTATTTCCCAGCTGATTTACCAAGACCAGACGGGCTTTATGCCCAGCAAGTCTACAGCCATTAACCTTAGACAATTATTCATTCACTTGCAAATGCCGGGAGGTTATGGGGATGATGCCGTGGTCATATTCCTGGAGGCAGCCAAGGCATTCTTTTCTGTAGAATGGGAATATCTATGGGCAGTGATGCTCAAATTAGGAATTGGCCCTAAATTTCTACCTTGGTTGCAGTTGTCATACTACCTCCCCCTTTGCTTTAAGTAGGAGTACAAGGCAGGGTTGCAGGGGTGTCCTCTCTCCCCTATCCGTTTTGCCATCGCTATAGAACCATTGGCATGCCTGATATGGGCACATCCTGGAATTTATGGCCTCAGGGTGGGGGACAGGGTTGGCAAAGTCGCGCTATACGCCGACAACATGCTCCTGTTTCTGAAGGACTCGAAGATGTCCCTGGACACCCTGTTGAGGCTTGTGGATGAGTTTGGTGGTGTCTTTGGCCTGACGATCAACTGGTCCAAGTCCGGTATATTTTCCATTGGCAGGGGATTACCTGCGGCCGTTGATACCTCCCTCCCCTTATATCCCATTAAATATTGACCCAGTGATCAGTTGTCTTCGGGCCAAGATATAAGCTTGTAAATACAATCTTATTAAAATGGTCCTCCAACCAAAATTTTATATCTACTGCATCACTCTCTTTTTTTAACTTCCCAAATTAATAGGTATCTGTCCAATTTGGTCTGGGGGAAAAGCGGGGAAGGATTAAACTGTCCCCTCTATGCTGCTCCCGTGCTATGGGAGGGTTAGCCCTTCCAGACTTTAGAGCTTATTACTTTGCCCCGCAACTGACTCATCTTGGAGGGTGACTTGAGGACTCCCCAACTGATGATTTGATGGGTTTCCTTGCTAGATGGATGAGGTTTGAGAGGTCGCTAATACATACCATACTGGGCACACGGGCAACTAGCGCTCTTCTACCATTTCTTCGGCAAGCTTCCTTGATTTGAAAAGGGCTTACGAGGAACAATGGATAGTTCCGGGATAGATCCTGACACTACGGTTTGGGCCAACACTGTTCTTTCTAAGCTTTCTAAAATACAGCAGCTTCCCCGTTGGTGAGCAGCAGGGGTTGTTTCCTTTGGGCAGCTTTATTCTAATGGCATCATTAAAATGTTTATTCTATGTCTTCCTGCTATTGCGCCATGCCTTGATGTCACAGTTTGGCCGTACCCCTCCTACCTTCTGCCAAGACCTTTTTCGGATGCTTCTCCAAGAGGTGGGCTCGACTAAACCTATCTCTGTACTCTACGTCAATGTCCATGCTCTACTGGCCACTGATGATTTTGGTTGACTGAGACCGAGCTGGGAGACTGATTTAGGCCCCTTGGACGATGAAGACTGGAGCTTTGTGCTAGATAGTACCAGGGAGGCCACATCTTGCATTAGATTTAGACAAGTCCAATTGTACATACTACATAGGGTTTACTATTCTCTGCACAGGTTACTCCAGTGGGTGCTAGAGCAGAATCGACTAGCCCAAAATGTGGGGGAACATCTGCCACCTTTTGGCATCTGCTCGGAGCTGTCCAGTGGTGGGGGACTTCTGGTTGAGAGTAGTGGAGACACAGGTGTTGAGATTCCCCTGCTGTTCCCTAGGACATGCGTCTTTGTACTAAGGGTAAGTCTGTTGTTGGGTAGAAATCAACTCGCTACGTGTGTAGATGGCCCGGGGTGGACCTGACTTTAATGCCTGGGTGACCTTCGTTAATGAAGCTGTAGGACATGAGAGATTCACATACCAATCCAGAAATACCATGCCAAAATACTATAAGGTTTGGTCGCGATGGGCTAAATCAAGATAAGCAATTCAGTCATTGGTGACGGACTTTGTTCCCTTCCTCATCTCCTTTTGCTACAGCACTAGTTCACTCTATCTCTCTCCCCTCTTACCCACTCACTGGGATATTCAGCTATAACCTTAGTGCGGGGCAGTGGGTGAAATGTTGCTTACTTGATGATTACGCAGCATAGTATAGTAATATGAGCAAGACAGACGGAAACCACGCCATTCTCATTGATATAATATTGTGATTCCAAATTAGGCGAAAGATGGTTTACCTCTAACTTTATGTCTTAAATTGTTGTATGCATTGGAACAACCTATTTTTTATTATGTATTTTTTTTCTTTTTGAATGTTTGAAAATTGAAGTAAAAATATTTGATTAAAAAAAAGTAAAGGGTCACTGGACATTGCTTTGTGTTTTATGCATAAATACATTTTTGCTCATATGTCAGCATATTTCTGAAAAATGTTTTTGTGTAGAAACCGTACTTGGCGTCATCCCGGCCTCTCCGCCAGTTCCTGGAATCTCAGTGTCCTATAGTAATGGAAAAATTCTGCCCAACGTTCTGGTGTACTGGAGGTAGACTGCAGACCATTGTCCGAGTCCTGCTGGTGTCCAGACCTGATGTGTCCTACAGGAAGTAAGTGTCCTACGACCTGGAACCGAGAAACATACAATAATAAATAACATCTAATAGTAATCAGGATAAGAAATTATGAGACTTCCTTATTTTAATGCAGAGTAGTAATTTATGTGTTATTCCCATTTTAATAATATGGGCTTTGTAACCTCATAGTAAAACAGTCTTCAATAAGTTATTACGTGATGGAAAGAGACATTCTCCATTAGATGCTAAGTGTTGCTGATCTCTTCTCATCCATGTACATTAAACACGGCTTGCAGAGATACACACAAATCCCACACTCTGATGCTCCATGTTCCTATAATGTGAAGGGACACTGGCAGCTGGTTATATTCCATGAGCGTCATCTTCACTTAGTGACATTCCAGATTTTGGTCATTACACTGTCTCTGTGACTTTATCATACTGCATCGTCTCCTATTACAGTTATAACCTGATATATAATTATCCCAACTACATTTTCTCTTGAGGTTGCTCAATTGATACTCTGTGTGTCAGAGGACAGTCCTGTTTCCAGAAAACAAAAAAGGGTCATCAGATAGTTCTCATAGTTGTGGTTAATTGGGGAAGTGATTGGATGTGTTTGTATTCAAAGTTCCATTCTGAATGTATTCAATCTTAATTAGATTCTTTGAATGAAAAAAATAATTGAAATACAAACTTTAACAATAAAATGTTGTGTACAATTTTAAAGGTGAAATGTTAAATTGCAGAGATTGGCAATGTATGTACATTTTTCAGGCTGCTACCAGCTTTCCATGTCTGTGGTCTGCCTTGAGCATATTTATATGGTAGGTGTCCTACTCCCTGCTATCAGTATCTAGATGATACTACAAAGTTAAGTACATTACAGGATATGGTGTCAAGGACTCTTTAGCTATATAGCAACTCAAAGAGCAAGAAAGCTGCAGACCGTCCAGGTTTCCTACAAAATTACAAATGACCATAACATCTGCATCACATTCCCATTGGACCACTTACAAAATCTGTCAGTAGCAACCTCACTCCACACTTTGCCAGAGACATTGGACCAACTCACTCAGGAACTGCTTTTTTCGATTCCCTAGGATCTCACTGGGAAGCTACTCTACTAATAATGCTACGTTTTTCCAGTGATAACGAACAGAGCTACAGCCTCAGGATACCAGGTGGCATAGTCCACCACCGTCAGGATGTACCTCTTCCCTGATCTACTGAGTTCTCCAGCTACTGGTAAGGTCCTTCCACTGGTGTCCAGTCAGATGGATTTTGCGGGCAACAATTCCAGCTAAAAGTCACCAGTTCAACATGTTCCCTGAAAGGCCTATATCCTTCTACCTTTTCTGTTCCAATAGCATTTTGTACCAGGTCACACTCCCCATCTTCAGCTTTGAAAGGCCACTGCTGGCTTGGCACATTATGCATTCTAGAGTTACATGTGAGAACCGAGCTTCCCTGAACTCCCTCCTGCGGCCCTCACTCTTCGCTATCTTGGGACATTTTACTTTGAGGTTTCTGTTACCCTGGGATAACAAGGGTCTGTCATGGTGAGATCAGTTATTGAGATGTCATTGCTCTACAAAAGCTGGAGGTGAAGCTGGCAACTTACTGAGCAATCCAACAAGATTGGTGTCAGACGCCGTCCCCGCTGATTCCCTGTCAGACGGGGAACGGACGTCTGATCTCCCCGTCGGCTGCCGCGGACTTCCGGATTGCGGGCGCATGCGCCCTGGCCTCAGTCCCGTTGCTAGGCAACGGGACGCTGCTTCAGTTTCCGCCTCCGCTCTCCACCAATCACCTCTGTTTGGATTCTATTTAAACCTGCCTCTGGCGCCATTAGGGTGCCAGAGTAACAGGTTCACCACCAGTGTTCCTGGCTTCCTTATTTCTCCATACTCCTGAGTATTCTGATTCCTGATTACCTGTTGTGACCCCGGCTTGGCGACCATTCTACTCTTCTGTGTGACCCATTCTGTACTGTGACTTCGGCTTGGCGACTATTCCTTTGGATTACCCTTTTGTACCTGATATTCCTGATTGCTGTGACCCGGAACCGTCTGACCTCTCTACGCTACACTGGTAACTGGCTAATAGGACCGCGACCTGCGTGCTCTCTGCTGCGAAGTCCAAACCTCCTTGCGGGGGTCCCTGGTGAACACCAGGGGTACGTTAGACTCCGCGCCTGTTTGACCAGTGGCACCAATACCGGTTAGTGTCTTATTATCTTCAGCCTCATAGGCCTACAGCGTGACAGTTTACTCTGGCCATGACTGACGGTACCGGAGAACCCTCATCCCGAGACCTCCTCATCTATTTAGGAGTACGGGTAGAACGCCAGGAGGCCAACCAAGCACAACTTTTGCAGTGCTTACAAGGAGTGATTTCCCGTTTGGATGCCCTGAGCACTTCTCAGGCAGCAGCCCCAGTTCCCGATCCTGCTCCGGCCGCTGCCCCACCAAGCGCAGTACTTGCTACCTCTAGAACACTACGGATTCCAACCCCAGAGAAATACGACGGTAATCCCAAAGGATGCCGTGGATTCCTAAATCAGTGTTCCATTCAGTTTGAACTTTCACCGGAAAACTTCGCATCTGAGAGAGCTAAGGTGGCCTATATTATTTCCCTCCTGACGGGACAGGCCCTAGCTTGGGCCTCGCCACTGTGGGAACAAAGAGATGGATCTCTTCTTCATTCTGACACTTTCATTGAAAATTTCCGGAGGGTATTTGATGAACCTGGTCGTGTGTCTTCGGCTGCATCTAGTTTGTTAGCTCTTCACCAAGGTTCCTTAACTGCAGGTCAATACGCGGTTCAGTTTCGTACCTTAGCCTCAGAATTAGGCTGGAATGACGAAGCTCTCTCCGCCACCTATTGGCAAGGCCTGTCAGACCCTATCAAGGACGCACTGGCTTCGCAAGAGCTTCCATCCAAGCTTGACAACTTGGTCTCTTTGTGTGTCAAGGTAGACATTCACCTTCAAGAGCGCTCTCAGGAGAAGGTCCAAGGTCGTCGCACTGTGCGTTTGGCTCCTCGTTTTCAATCTCCAGCTCTCCCGGCGGAAGAGCCGATGCAAATTGGATGCTCTTGCCTGTCACGGGATGAGAGAGAACGCAGGATCAAGAAACGTTTGTGTTTGTACTGTGGAGAATCCGGCCATCTGCTATCTTCCTGTCCCAAGAGGCCGGAAAACTTCACCGCCTAGGCAACACCAGGGAGGTTGTTCTAGGTTCATGTCTCCATTCTCCCTCTCCTTCCAAAGATAACAGTTTTCTGATGCCTGTCACCCTCACATTTTCGGACTAAATTGTTCTGCTTTTGTGGATTCCGGATCTGCAGGAAATTTCATCTCTGCCACTCTGGTGTCGAAGCTTCACATACCCTGCACTCCATTGCCGCAACCTCTGGTTCTTACTGCAGTTGATGGTAACCGTGTCAGCAACGGTTCCATCACTGACACTACTGCTCCAGTTCAGTTGCAGGTAGGGGTTCTCCATCAAGAGTGGATTCAGTTCCTGGTTATCCCACAGTCCGTTAATTCCATCATTTTAGGGCTACCATGGCTCAGGAAACATTCACCACAATTCGATTGGGCTCACGCTCAAGTTACCTCCTGGGGCTCCTCATGCTTCGATCAATGCCTCTCGAAAATACTTCCTCCTAACCAACTTCCTTGTCTCTCTCTGGACTCCCACCTCAAACTACCAGAGCCGTATTTAGATTTTATTGATGTGTTTAGCAAGACCGCTGCAGAGACTCTCCCTCCACATCGAGCATGGGATTGTCCTATTGAGCTAATTCCCGGCAAAACTATTCCCAAAGGTAGAGTCTATCCTCTGGCTCTCCCTGAGACTAAGGCAATGTCGTTATATATATCAGATAACCTTCAAAGAGGATTTATCAGAAAGTCTATCTCGCCAGCAGGAGCTGGGTTCTTTTTTGTAAAATAAAAAGACAGTTCATTAAGACCGTGCATAGACTACCGCCGTCTTAATGATATTACCATCAAGAACCGCTATCCGCTCCCATTGATCACAGAACTGTTCGACCGGATTAGAGGAGCCAAAATCTTCTCTAAATTAGATCTCAGAGGGGCCTACAACTTAATCCGCATTCAAAAGGGCAATGAGTGGAAAACGGCATTTGACACCCGTAACGGGCACTATGAGTACTTAGTCATGCCGTTTGGACTTTGCAATGCCCCTGCAGTGTTTCAAGATTTTGTCAACGAGATCTTCAGGGATCTTCTGTATCATTTTGTGATTGTCTACCTGGACGATATTTTGATATTTTCATCTGACTTACATGTTCATCGTCTCCATGTCAAGACTGTTCTTTCTCGTCTCCGGAAACATTCCTTATATTGCAAGCTGGAAAAATGCCTTTTTGAGCGTTCACAAGTTCCATTTCTAGGATACATAGTTTCTGGCACCGGCCTGCTGATGGATCCGCAGAAAGTGAAGGCCATTGTCAACTGGCCATTACCTATTGGCCTCAAAGCTACCCAACGCTTTATCGGCTTTGCCAATTATTACCGGCAGTTCATTAAAGGCTTTTCATCCATTATTTGTCCTATTACTGCTTTAACTCTAAAAGGTGCCTGCAGCAAACCATGGCCTGTCAAAGCCATATTGGCCTTCAAAACTCTTAAAGAAGCATTTCTTTCGGCCCCTATACTCAAACAGCCAGACCAGGTGAGACCGTTTTTTATTGAAGTGGATGCTTCTTCAGTCAGGATTGAAGCAATACTTTCCCAGAAATCTGCTTCAGGAACATTAGAGACTTGTGGATTCCTGTCTAAGAAATTCTCTAGCACTGAACTAAATTATGGAATCGGTGACAAGGAATTATTAGCCATCAAGATTGCCCTTGAGGAGTGGCGGCACTTACTAGAGGGTGCCTTACATCCCGTCACGGTCATGACAGATCATAAAAATCTTACTTATCTCCAGGAAGCACAATGTCTTAACCCTCGTCAAGCACGCTGGTCTCTTTTCTTTGCCAGGTTCCAACTCATTCTCACCTTTCGTCCCGGTTCCAAAAACTCCAAGGCCAATGCTCTCTCCAGGTCCTTTGATAATGACGGTACTCTCACTTGTTTGGACAACAAAATGATTCTAAATCCAATACAAACAGTGGCCATTACCAATTCTTCAGTAACATCTCCCCCTCCAGGGCGTTCATTTGTGGAACCTCATCTCCGCTCTAAACTACTATGTTGGGCTCACGAGTCCAAATTTGCCTGCCATGCCGGTTACAAGAGAACCAAAGAATTCCTCTCCAGATATTATTGGTGGCCTAAACTGGCTTCAGATGTTCAAAAATTCGTATCTGCATGTTCGGTTTGTGCATGCCACAAGGTGCCAAAACAAATCCCTCCTGGTCTTCTCCTTCCTCTGCCTATTCCGGATTCTCCCTGGACCAGCATTACGATGGACTTCATCACCGATCTCCCTTTGAGCAATGGCTACAATACCATCTGGGTCGTGGTAGACCGCTTTTCAAAAATGTCACACTTCACTCCTTGTAAAGGTCTCCCTTCAGCCCCTAAACTCGCAGATTTGTTTCTAAAGAACATCTTCCGTCTTCATGGATGCCCTCAAGAGATCATCTCTGACAGAGGAGTACAATTTGTCGCTAAGTTCTGGAGAGCTTTTTGTAATAAGATTGGAGTCAGTCTCAAATTTTCTTCCGGATATCACCCCCAAACTAACGGACAGACAGAACGAGTGAATCAAGACTTGGAGTGTTTTCTACGGTGTTTTGCTTCTGATCATCAAACGACATGGAATGATCTACTGTATTGGGCCGAATTCGCCCACAACAATCTTCTACATTCCTCCTCTGGGCGTTCTCCATTTTTTATTATCTACGGCAGACATCCCACTCCTCCTCTCTTATCCGAAGCTCCCTCCTCTCTAGTACCAGCGGCTGATACTCTCATCCATGACTTCTCTCAAATCTGGTCTCAAACCAAAGAAGCACTGTCTGCTTCGGTACAGAGACAGAAGAAAGCGGCTGATCTTCATAGAAGAGTTGCTCCAGTACTAAGGGTAGGAGACCGTGTTTGGTTGTCTACGCGCAACCTTCGACTTCAAGTTCCATCCATGAAATTGGCTCCTAAGTTTATTGGTCCCTTTTCCATAGCACAAGTCATCAATCCTGTTTCCTTCAAACTTACATTACCTCCGTCTCTTAAGATCCATAACACATTTCATATTTCATTGCTGAAACCGCTGATTCTCAACGAATTCTTCAGAGAACCTGCTCCTCCTCCACCTATTAAAACATCTTTAGGGGATGAATTTGAGATCGAGAGAATGCTGAAGAGACGTTTCTTCCAGCGCAAACCTCAGTATCTAGTACAATGGAGAGGTTACGGTCCGGAGGAGAGATCGTGGGTCTCGGAAGCTGACCTTCATGCTCCTCGTCTCCTTACAAAATTTCTGAGGAAAGGTAATCCTTCTCTGAGAGGGAGGAGGGAAGGGGGTACTGTCAGACGCCGTCCCCGCTGATTCCCTGTCAGACGGGGAACGGACGTCTGATCTCCCCGTTGGCTGCCGCGGACTTCCGGATTGCGGGCACATGCGCCCTGGCCTCAGTCCCGTTGCTAGGCAACGGGATGCTGCTTCAGTTTCCGCCTCCGCTCTCCACCAATCACCTCTGTTTGGATTCTATTTAAACCTGCCTCTGGCGCCATTAGGGTGCCAGAGTAACAGGTTCACCACCAGTGTTCCTGGCTTCCTTATTCCTCCATACTCCTGAGTATTCTGATTCCTGATTACCTGTTGTGACCCCGGCTTGGCGACCATTCTACTCTTCTGTGTGACCCATTCTGTACTGTGACTTCGGCTTGGCGACTATTCCTCTGGATTACCCTTTTGTACCTGATATTCCTGATTGCTGTGACCCGGAACCGTCTGACCTCTCTACGCTACACTGGTAACTGGTTAATAGGACCGCGACCTGCGTGCTCTCTGCTGCGAAGTCCAAACCTCCTTGCGGGGGTCCCTGGTGAACACCAGGGGTACGTTAGACTCCGCGCCTGTTTGACCAGTGGCACCAATACCGGTTAGTGTCTTATTATCTTCAGCCTCATAGGCCTACAGCGTAACAATTGGGCTGGATGTAAATGACCTTCTTTGTGCTGGGGCACATTGTCTCTCACAAAGATAAGAACTGGTCTAGCAGCTTGTGTTGGCTCCTCAGGATTGGGTGAAGATGGGATGGATTGTGTGGTTCCTCCTGAGGACTGTAGTGCTGTAGTGTGGAAGCTTCACTCTCGTTGATAGGGATAACAACCTCCATCCTCATACATTGTCCAAGATCATTGCTCGGGATTTCATCTGATTGGAGGTCATCCAGGACTGCCACTTTCCTGGCCTTCTTGCCCACTATCCATTGGCCACGGTAAATTTGTCATTGTGACCTACAAACTGCAACAGTGTCAATGCAGTGGGGCTTACATCAGTCATTAACCCCCCCCCAATTCCTCACAGAGATCCCACTTGGACATGCTGCAGTTGACTCCACAAGTTTTGTGCTTGGCGCTTTCCCACACAACTTACCAAGTAAGTTACTTCATTGCCATACTCCATGGGACGTCTTGGAGTGGAAACAGTCCATGTGTTCTCACATCCATTGATAACTCTCTACCAGTAGCACAAGTTTAGTGGACTTTCACTGTGTGCAACTTCAGGTGCCTGTCCAGCCAAAGGTCCGGTGGTTTCTGCAGGATGGAGCAGTTGCTCCACAACTGGAAAATGAACACCTGCTCCACTTGCAGTAGTTACCGCAGGAGGGTGTTGTGCTCCAGGAAGTTCCTGCAGAGATCCAGTTGGTTGAGCCACATCTGTAGTTAGCTCCGTCCTCCAGGAGCCCCCCCCCCACCTCCACAAAACCCTGTAATCTTCCTCTCAGCTCGCCAGCAAACCCCCCCCCCCCCCTCCCCCGCATCTATTCTTGTTGCTATAGAGTATTTTAATGCTTTTTTCCTGATACTGATGCCTAAGTTTCATCTGGGATATTCCGTGCATGCCTTTTAAATGCAGTTACTCCTTTAATTCAAGTAATTTGAATTTCCTGAAGCTTACAGTTGCTTGGGTTTATCCCACTACTGCCAACTGTTGGTGCTGATTATACCACACTGCACCACTATGCTCTTTGAAGTTTTGCTGCTTTTCATTGACTGGTCATCTCTGACTTCTCCTACTGGCACCGCTTGGCCAAACTAGCCACTTGCTGAATGTAAATGTCAGCTGCACAGCAACGTGGTGCCCCCTGTTCTAGAAGGGTAATCTCGGCCACAAACAGGCTCTTTTACTGGCATCTAGAACTGCTCACACTTCTTGGGCAGTATGTCGCTTTGACAACATCTTATAGGGTTACTCTGGTGCGTAACTGGCAGAGAATAGTCTCAGACTCAACATGGCGCAGTCGGGGTCAGGATTCAAATCTTACCTTTAATGTGTTGGTCAGCAGAATGCAGCCACGCATGGACAGGGGCAATCTTTAGATATCCTGGCCCAAACTTCCTTTCAGGGTTTTGCCACCGGTTTCTAGCACCATCTCTGTGCCAAATTACCAGTGAGAAAGCCCCATCGTTACAGTCCATCCAAAGTTGCTGAGAGGATCATTTGGCGCTACTGATCTCCAGTCCTCAGACTTGGGACCATAGCAACCTAACGCTTCAGGTCCTGCCAGAACCCCACTAGACTCCCCAGATGACTGTATATTTAACTATTCCAGTGTCGGACTGCGTCAAATAAATAAATTAACAGTTTCCCACATTTGTGAGTCAGGAGGTTGGGAGATCCAGTAACAAATACTAAAATGTTTATGTTCTTTGCCAGAAGCTACAGTTCATGTTTTATAGGAAATAAAGAACGACCTAAGTGTAAATATCAGGATATCATAACTGGTGAAATGCGTGATGTTGCTGTTTTCCATACAGTGAGATTATCGGCACTGAAGATGGAGGTCAGATATCGCTGGACTGGAGCGACAACAATAACAGTTCACAGTTCCTGGAAGCTGCCTCTCGTCCCACTATCATATTTCTGCCGGGTCTTACAGGAAACAGTCGGCAATCCTATATACTGCACCTAGTGAGGCAGGCCAACCGTGATGGCTACAGGTGACACATCTGTAATGTATACTGTACACATAGAAACATTTCTAGAATAGTGTGTCATATGATATGGGGAAATCTAGAGCAGCATATGCAGTAACTGTTACATGCTATCTATAGGAGGAGATACATGTAGTACATATTACATGCTATCTGTATTGGACACAAGCAGCACATGTTATAGACTATATATGGTGGATACATCAAGTGCATGTTATCTATAGAGGACACACGCAGTACATTGCACACACTTTCTGTAGAGGACACACGCAGTACATTGTACACGTTATCTGTAGAGCACACACGCAGTACATTGTACACGTTATCTGTAGAGGACACACACAGTACATTATACACGCTCTCTGTAGAGGACACACACAGTACATTGTACACGTTATCTGTAGAGGACACACGCAGTACATTGCACACGCTATCTGTAGAGGACACACGCAGTACATTGCACACACTATCTGTAGAGGACACACGCACTACATTATACACGCTATCTGTAGAGGACACACACAGTACATTGTACACGCTATCTGTAGAGGACACACGCAGTACATTGTACACGCTATCTGTAGAGGACACACGCAGTACATTGTACGCGCTATCTGTAGAGGACACACGCAGTACATTGTACGCGCTATCTGTAGAGGACACACGCAGTACATTGTACACGCTATCTGTAGAGGACACACGCAGTACATTGTACACGCTATCTGTAGAGGACACACACAGTATATGTTATGGGTGATCTTTAAGAAACACATCCAGTACAAGATACATGCCATTCACAGGGTTACCTTTAGTACAGGTGATATTTCCCAGGTGTCTCTTCTCTCGGCAGGAGCGTTGTATTTAATAACCGCGGCTTTGGTGGAGAGAAGTTGCTGGTGAGTATCAGACAATTCTGCTCATGTCCTTGGTTACTGGACTCTCACTGACCCTCTACATCTCATCAGACACATCGGACATTCTGTGCAGCCAACACCAAGGATCTGGCCAGGGTGGTCCAACATATCTCCAGGCGGCTACCGATGTCTCCTTTGCTGGCTGTGGGGGTCTCACTGGGAGGGTGAGTGTCACTTCTCTGCTGGCTGTGGGGGTCTTGCTGGGAGGGTGAGTGTCACTTCTCCTCTGCTGGCTTTGGGGGTCTCGCTGGGAGGGTGAGTGTCACTTCTCCTCTGCTGGCTGTGGGGGTCTCGCTGGGGATGAGTGTCACTTCTCTGCTGGCTGTGGGGGTCTCGCTGGGAGGGTGAGTGTCACTTCTCTGCTGGCTGTGGGGGTCTTGCTGGGGGGTGAGTGTCACTTCTCCTCTGCTGGCTGTGGGGGTCTCGCTGGGAGGGTGAGTGTCACTTCTCTACTGGCTGTGGGTGTCTTGCTGGGAGGGTGAGTGTCACTTCTCCGCTGGCTGTGGGGGTCTCGCTGGGAGGGTGAGTGTCACTTCTCTGCTGGCTGTCGGGGTCTCGCTGGAGGTGAGTGTCACTTCTCTGCTGGCTGTGGGGGTCTCGCTGGGAGGGTGAGTGTCACTTATCCTCTGCTGGCTGTGGGGGTCTCGCTGGGAGGGTGAGTGTCACGTCTGTGCCTGTCTGTGGGGGTCTCGCTGGGAGGGTGAGTGTCACATCTCTGCTGGCTGTGGGGGTCTCGCTGGGAGGGTGAGTGTCACTTCTCTGCTGGCTGTGGGGGTCTCGCTGGGAGGGTGAGTGTCACTTCTCCGCTGGCTGTGGGGGTCTCGCTGGGAGGGTGAGTGTCACTTCTCTGCTGGCTGTCGGGGTCTCGCTGGAGGTGAGTGTCACTTCTCTGCTGGCTGTGGGGGTCTCGCTGGGAGGGTGAGTGTCACTTATCCTCTGCTGGCTGTGGGGGTCTCGCTGGGGGGTGAGTGTCGCTTCTCCTCTGCTGGCTGTGGGGGTCTCGCTGGGAGGGTGAGTGTCACGTCTCTGCCTGGCTGTGGGGGTCTCGCTGGAGGGTGAGTGTCACTTCTCTGCTGGCTGTGGGGGTCTCGCTGGAGGTGAGCGTCACTTCTCTGCTGGCTGTCGGGGTCTCGCTGGAGGTGAGTGTCACTTCTCTGCTGGCTGTCGGGGTCTCGCTGGAGGTGAGTGTCACTTCTCTGCTGGCTGTGGGGGTCTCGCTGGAGGTGAGTGTCACTTCTCTGCTGGCTGTGGGGGTCTCGCTGGAGGTGAGTGTCACTTCTCTGCTGGCTGTCGGGGTCTCGCTGGAGGTGAGTGTCACTTCTCCTCTGCTGGCTGTGGGGGTCTTGGAGGTCCATTTATATTTGGACACTGACACAATTTTTGCTAATTTAGCTGTTTATCAAACATATTCAAGTTACAGTTATATAAGAATAAAGTGCAGACTATCAGCTTTCATTTGAGGGTGTTCTCATCCACATTGGAGGAACGGTTTAGGATTTACAGCTGTATAATATGTAGCACGCGCTCTTTTAAAGGGACCAAAAGTAATTTTAAGGGACAATTGACTCAAAAGCTGTTTCATGGACAGGTGTGGGCTATTCCTTCATTATTGTAATTCCTAATAAGGTCTGTGAAGATGTCCAAATAAATTGTAGATCCAAATAGTTCATGCTTGAAAATGTCGTCTTAACTTCTGGTCATATAGACCCCAATTTGTAATTCCGCATGGTTTGTAAGTTTCTTCTTATCTTCTGGTCAGGAGGACCCCACTTTGTAATCATCATCATCATTTATTTATATAGCGCCACTGATTCCGCAGCGCTGTACAGAGAACTCATTCACATCAGTCCCTGCCCCATTGGAGCTTACAGTCTAAATTCCCTAATATACACACACAGAGAGAGACTAGGGTCAATTTTGAAAGCAACCAATTAACCTACTAGTATGTTTTTGTGTGGGAGGAAACCGGAGCACCCGGAGGAAACCCACGCAAACACGGGGAGAACATACCAACTGCACACAGATAAGGCCATGGTCGGGAATTGAACTCATGACCCCAGTGCTATGAGGCAGAAGTGCTAACCACTAAGCCACCGTGCTGCCCATATAATCCATCCGGAACATACCCAGTATACACACGTCATTTAATATACTTGTACATCATACCAGCAACCCGTCGCGAATGACCATTACAGAGCCGCAAACTCTATTTATAGTCTAAGGGAAATTCCCATGACAGAGTTTTGCATGTATAACTTGCAACCAATCAGAAATGTGTATTGATTTGCAAACGGCAATTTTTAGCTAAATCACCACAAATTGCGAGAGATGAACAGCGATTTTGGAGATTAGACTAAAAATCACTAGTTAATACATATGGCGAGTTGGGGACTTAAATCGCTGGTTATCTCCCGCGATTTGTGGCGATTTTAAATCGCTAAAAAAATCGAACTTGATACATGTACCCCCAGGAGTTTAAGGCAAAGAAGTGACATTTTCTGCAATGTCCGAGTCAGTCGTCTGATCCCGACCCGATAGAGCATCTATTCCACTTGCTGAAGACAAAACTAAAGCAGAAAGACCCACGAACAAACAACTGAAGACAACTGCAGTAAAGACCTCGCAAAGCCTAAGAAAGGAGGAAACCCAGCGTTTGTGATGTCCATGGGTTCCAGACTTCAGTCATTGTCTGCAAAGGAATCACAACTAAGTATTAAAAATAAACATTTTATTTATTATTGCTAATTTTGTCCATTTACATTTGAGCCCCTGAAAATAGGGGACTGTGTATAAAGATGGTTACAATTGCTAAACGTTTCATACAATATTTTTGTTCAACTCCTTAAATTAAAGCTGAAAGTCTGCACTATTATTGTATCTTCATTGTTTAATTTATATCCCATTGTGGTGGCGTGCAGAACAACGATGATGAAAATTGTGTCTGTCCCAAAATTTCCAGACCTAACTGTGTGGGTGTATTTTATATATATTCCTGACCAAAAGAATAGAGTGGTACTGAGTATCGCCAAATGCTATATAGAAACATATAGTGACAGCAGGTCAGATGACACTGTATTTCCCTGCTGGTAGCGAGGCCTGAGGCCACTATATATATATATATAACAGCTCTTTATCCCTTTCTAGAATGATGCTCCTAAATTATCTGGCTGCCACTGGCTGCAGGTCTCGGCTCCATGCAGCTCTCGTCCTGTCCACTCCGTGGAACGTGTTTGTGTCCTCCGCATCTCTGGAGCAGTCACTAAATTACCGGTTATTCAATCGCACCCTGATCACTACCATACGGAACACTGTACGGAAGTAAGTAACCCATGTATCAGTCCGTCTGTCAGTCACTAGTGAGTCTGCACCTAATTTTGTGGGATTGTGGCTGAATTTGAGCATGATGTAAACGGTTCACTCACCTGCCACTTTAACACCACCCCTTTTATCAGTTACAACTTCAACATATTCTTCTACAACAATTCTCTTTTATTGCACCATTATTGTAGCCTATTGTAAATATAGACCAAGGCTGTATTTATTTGGTGAGATATGTAACGATGATTTACTCTGTATTGTGCCTCATGCATTTAATTTGGACCCTATAACTTTGTCAGATCTAGACTAAAGGTCCCTAGCCTCAATCTCAGCTCTTCCTCACTGCCGTGTCCAGTTCACTCACATCTCAATGTCTCTTCCTGTACAGGTATCGTGACGTCATTGGTAAAGTTCTTGATGTGGACTATGTCTTACAGGTATGAAGGTCTCTGGATGTTCTTGTGTATTCTAGATCTGAGAACTTCACTATGTGTGTGCATGGATTTGGGTGTGGATGGGGGAGCAGGAGGCAATGTGAGGTAGAAGAGAAGGAGGTTGCTGACAGAGAAAGGGAAGGCAGAGTTTGAAAAGCTCCAAGTGGTGCAGAGATTAGAGAACACAAGGCCTAGAGAGTGTCCATCATGATGCTCAGAAACTGACTTTACGCCAGTGAACACAAATGCTTCCAATTCATGTCCAAACTGAAAAGCCGCGTGTGATTGCCTATGAATTGAAGTGCAGAACAGGGGTGGGAAGGGGTGGATGTACGTAGTCAATGTACAGTAAGAGCTTGCTGTGGTCGAGCACATTCATCCGAACCAAGCTTTGGCCATCTCTCTGGCACCAGCTACAGGGAAGGGGTCAGTGCCGACTGATAGTGATGACTGGCACCTATGCTGCCGGAATATATAATGCATTTTATGTACAGTACACATTAAGACTATCCTGATTTATATATTCCATGTAAAAAAAAGTTTTTAAAATAGATATATATATTTGTAACAATAGTTGTAAATTAAAGTTATAAAAGCTGCTATTGTCGCATGCGTTCTGATGGGACTTGATATTACACATATTCATGTGCGTATTCTGCAGTCTGTTCTATCTGTCAGCATTCAGCAAGTAGCGTATAACCAGATCATACTTACAGCCATATTCAAATAGCGTTCAAGGTTTCTTTAGATCCGCTTGTACTTCTTTACCTGCGTGCAAGTTACGTCTGTTTTTTTTAAATTTAAGTTGCGTTCACATTGCGTTCGAAGATGAATCAGTCCCATAGTGTTCATTTCTCCTATCCACCTGCCTTGTGTGGAGACAACTACAACGAACTTCTGTTTTACTCTCGCTTGTAACCAACACACTCAGCAGAAATACACACGTAACACTAGGTATGCATCCAGAAAAGAGGTGCAGTTGTAGAGAAGTCTGAGCAAGATAGAGTCGGGGAGAAGCTGCTGCACTAAACCGGTATGATGGAGCGAGGTAGAGGGTCTGAGTCCTAGTGATAATGCTGCACTAAACCGGTATGATGGAGCGAGGTAGAGGGTCTGAGTCCTAGTGATAATGCTGCACTAAACCGGTATGATGGAGCGAGGTAGAGGGTCTGAGTCCCAGTGATGATGCTGCACTAAACCGGTATGATGGAGCGAGGTAGAGGGTCTGAGTCCTAGTGATAATGCTGCACTAAACCGGTATGATGGAGCGAGGTAGAGGGTCTGAGTCCTAGTGATAATGCTGCACTAAACCGGTATGATGGAGCGAGGTAGAGGGTCGGAGTCCTAGTGATAATGCTGCACTAAACCGGTATGATGGAGCGAGGTAGAGGGTCGGAGTCCTAGTGATAATGCTGCACTAAACCGGTATGATGGAGCGAGGTAGAGGGTCGGAGTCCTAGTGATAATGCTGCACTAAACCGGTATGATGGAGCGAGGTAGAGGGTCTGAGTCCTAGTGATAATGCTGCACTAAACCAGTATGATGGAGCGAGGTAGAGGGTCTGAGTCCCAGTGATAATGCTGCACTAAACCGGTATGATGGAGCGAGGTAGAGGGTCTGAGTCCTAGTGATAATGCTGCACTAAACCGGTATGATGGAGCGAGGTAGAGGGTCGGAGTCCTAGTGATAATGCTGCACTAAACCGGTATGATGGAGCGAGGTAGAGGGTCTGAGTCCTAGTGATAATGCTGCACTAAACCGGTATGATGGAGCGAGGTAGAGGGTCTGAGTCCTAGTGATAATGCTGCACTAAACCGGTATGATGGAGTGAGGTAGAGGGTCGGAGTCCTAGTGATGATGCTGCACTAAACCGGTATGATGGAGTGAGGTAGAGGGTCGGAGTCCTAGTGATAATGCTGCACTAAACCGGTATGATGGAGCGAGGTAGAGGGTCGGAGTCCTAGTGATAATGCTGCACTAAAACGGTATGATGGAGTGAGGTAGAGGGTCTGAGTCCTAGTGATGATGCTGCACTAAACCGGTATGATGGAGCGAGGTAGAGGGTCGGAGTCCTAGTGATAATGCTGCACTAAACCGGTATGATGGAGTGAGGTAGAGGGTCGGAGTCCTAGTGATAATGCTGCACTAAACCGGTATGATGGAGTGAGGTAGAGGGTCGGAGTCCTAGTGATAATGCTGCACTAAACCGGTATGATGGAGTGAGGTAGAGGGTCTGAGTCCCAGTGATGATGCTGCACTAAACCGGTATGATGGAGCGAGGTAGAGGGTCGGAGTCCTAGTGATAATGCTGCACTAAACCGGTATGATGGAGCGAGGTAGAGGGTCGGAGTCCTAGTGATAATGCTGCACTAAACCGGTATGATGGAGTGAGGTAGAGGGTCGGAGTCCTAGTGATAATGCTGCACTAAACCGGTATGATGGAGTGAGGTAGAGGGTCGGAGTCCTAGTGATAATGCTGCACTAAACCGGTATGATGGAGCGAGGTAGAGGGTCGGAGTCCTAGTGATAATGCTGCACTAAACCGGTATGATGGAGTGAGGTAGAGGGTCGGAGTCCTAGTGATAATGCTGCACTAAACCGGTATGATGGAGTGAGGTAGAGGGTCGGAGTCCTAGTGATAATGCTGCACTAAACCGGTATGATGGAGTGAGGTAGAGGGTCGGAGTCCTAGTGATAATGCTGCACTAAACCGGTATGATGGAGTGAGGTAGAGGGTCGGAGTCCTAGTGATGATGCTGCACTAAACCGGTATGATGGAGCGAGGTAGAGGGTCGGAGTCCTAGTGATAATGCTGCACTAAACCGGTATGATGGAGCGAGGTAGAGGGTCGGAGTCCTAGTGATAATGCTGCACTAAACCGGTATGATGGAGTGAGGTAGAGGGTCGGAGTCCTAGTGATAATGCTGCACTAAACCGGTATGATGGAGTGAGGTAGAGGGTCGGAGTCCTAGTGATAATGCTGCACTAAACCGGTATGATGGAGTGAGGTAGAGGGTCTGAGTCCCAGTGATGATGCTGCACTAAACCGGTATGATGGAGCGAGGTAGAGGGTCGGAGTCCTAGTGATGATGCTGCACTAAACCGGTATGATGGAGCGAGGTAGAGGGTCTGAGCCTTAGTGATAATGCTGCACTAAACCGGTATGATGGAGTGAGGTAGAGGGTCGGAGTCCTAGTGATAATGCTGCACTAAACCGGTATGATGGAGCGAGGTAGAGGGTCGGAGTCCTAGTGATAATGCTGCACTAAACCGGTATGATGGAGCGAGGTAGAGGGTCTGAGTCCCAGTGATGATGCTGCACTAAACCGGTATGATGGAGCGAGGTAGAGGGTCGGAGTCCTAGTGATAATGCTGCACTAAACCGGTATGATGGAGCGAGGTAGAGGGTCGGAGTCCTAGTGATAATGCTGCACTAAACCGGTATGATGGAGCGAGGTAGAGGGTCTGAGTCCCAGTGATGATGCTGCACTAAACCGGTATGATGGAGCGAGGTAGAGGGTCGGAGTCCTAGTGATAATGCTGCACTAAACCGGTATGATGGAGCGAGGTAGAGAGTCTGAGTCCCAGTGATGATGCTGCACTAAACCGGTATGATGGAGCGAGGTAGAGGGTCTGAGTCTTAGTGATAATGCTGCACTAAACCGGTATGATGGAGCGAGGTAGAGGGTCTGAGTCCCAGTGATGATGCTGCACTAAACCGGTATGATGGAGCGAGGTAGAGGGTCTGAGTCTTAGTGATAATGCTGCACTAAACCGGTATGATGGAGCGAGGTAGAGGGTCTGAGTCCTAGTGATAATGCTGCACTAAACCGGTATGATGGAGCGAGGTAGAGAGTCTGAGTCCTAGTGATAATGCTGCGATAAACCGGTATGATGGAGCGAGGTAGAGGGTCTGAGTCCCAGTGATAATGCTGCACTAAACCGGTATGATGGAGCGAGGTAGAGGGTCTGAGTCCTAGTGATAATGCTGCACTAAACCGGTATGATGGAGCGAGGTAGAGAGTCTGAGTCCTAGTGATAATGCTGCACTAAACCGGTATGATGGAGTGAGGTAGAGGGTCGGAGTCCTAGTGATGATGCTGCACTAAACCGGTATGATGGAGTGAGGTAGAGGGTCTGAGTCCCAGTGATGATGCTGCACTAAACCGGTATGATGGAGCGAGGTAGAGGGTCTGAGTCCTAGTGATAATGCTGCACTAAACCGGTATGATGGAGCGAGGTAGAGAGTCTGAGTCCTAGTGATGATGCTGCACTAAACCAGTATGATGGAGCGAGGTAGAGGGTCTGAGTCCCAGTGATGATGCTGCACTAAACCGGTATGATGGAGCGAGGTAGAGGGTCTGAGTCCCAGTGATGATGCTGCACTAAACCGGTATGATGGAGCGAGGTAGAGGGTCTGAGTCCCAGTGATGATGCTGCACTAAACCAGTATGATGGAGCGAGGTAGAGGGTCTGAGTCCTAGTGATAATGCTGCACTAAACCGGTATGATGGAGCGAGGTAGAGGGTCTGAGTCCTAGTGATGATGCTGCACTAAACCGGTATGATGGAGCGAGGTAGAGGGTCTGAGTCCCAGTGATGATGCTGCACTAAACCAGTATGATGGAGCGAGGTAGAGGGTCTGAGCCTTAGTGATAATGCTGCACTAAACCGGTATGATGGAGTGAGGTAGAGGGTCTGAGTCCCAGTGATAATGCTGCACTAATCCGGTATGATGGAGTGAGGTAGAGGGTCGGAGTCCTAGTGATAATGCTGCACTAAACCGGTATGATGGAGCGAGGTAGAGGGTCGGAGTCCTAGTGATAATGCTGCACTAAACCGGTATGATGGAGTGAGGTAGAGGGTCGGAGTCCTAGTGATAATGCTGCACTAAACCGGTATGATGGAGCGAGGTAGAGGGTCGGAGTCCTAGTGATAATGCTGCACTAAACCGGTATGATGGAGCGAGGTAGAGGGTCTGAGTCCCAGTGATGATGCTGCACTAAACCAGTATGATGGAGCGAGGTAGAGGGTCTGAGCCTTAGTGATAATGCTGCACTAAACCGGTATGATGGAGCGAGGTAGAGGGTCGGAGTCCTAGTGATAATGCTGCACTAAACCGGTATGATGGAGTGAGGTAGAGGGTCTGAGTCCCAGTGATAATGCTGCACTAAACCGGTATGATGGAGTGAGGTAGAGGGTCGGAGTCCTAGTGATAATGCTGCACTAAACCGGTATGATGGAGCGAGGTAGAGGGTCGGAGTCCTAGTGATAATGCTGCACTAAACCGGTATGATGGAGTGAGGTAGAGGGTCGGAGTCCTAGTGATAATGCTGCACTAAACCGGTATGATGGAGTGAGGTAGAGGGTCTGAGTCCTAGTGATAATGCTGCACTAAACCGGTATGATGGAGTGAGGTAGAGGGTCGGAGTCCTAGTGATAATGCTGCACTAAACCGGTATGATGGAGCGAGGTAGAGGGTCTGAGTCCCAGTGATAATGCTGCACTAAACCGGTATGATGGAGTGAGGTAGAGGGTCGGAGTCCTAGTGATAATGCTGCACTAAACCGGTATGATGGAGCGAGGTAGAGGGTCGGAGTCCTAGTGATAATGCTGCACTAAACCGGTATGATGGAGTGAGGTAGAGGGTCTGAGTCCTAGTGATGATGCTGCACTAAACCGGTATGATGGAGCGAGGTAGAGGGTCTGAGTCCCAGTGATGATGCTGCACTAAACCGGTATGATGGAGCGAGGTAGAGGGTCTGAGTCCCAGTGATGATGCTGCACTAAACCGGTATGATGGAGCGAGGTAGAGGGTCTGAGTCTTAGTGATAATGCTGCACTAAACCGGTATGATGGAGCGAGGTAGAGGGTCTGAGTCCCAGTGATGATGCTGCACTAAACCAGTATGATGGAGCGAGGTAGAGGGTCTGAGCCTTAGTGATAATGCTGCACTAAACCGGTATGATGGAGTGAGGTAGAGGGTCGGAGTCCTAGTGATAATGCTGCACTAAACCGGTATGATGGAGCGAGGTAGAGGGTCTGAGTCCCAGTGATGATGCTGCACTAAACCGGTATGATGGAGCGAGGTAGAGGGTCTGAGTCTTAGTGATAATGCTGCACTAAACCGGTATGATGGAGCGAGGTAGAGGGTCTGAGTCCCAGTGATGATGCTGCACTAAACCAGTATGATGGAGCGAGGTAGAGGGTCTGAGCCTTAGTGATAATGCTGCACTAAACCGGTATGATGGAGCGAGGTAGAGGGTCTGAGTCCCAGTGATGATGCTGCACTAAACCGGTATGATGGAGCGAGGTAGAGGGTCTGAGTCCCAGTGATGATGCTGCACTAAACCGGTATGATGGAGCGAGGTAGAGGGTCTGAGTCTTAGTGATAATGCTGCACTAAACCGGTATGATGGAGCGAGGTAGAGGGTCTGAGTCTTAGTGATAATGCTGCACTAAACCGGTATGATGGAGCGAGGTAGAGGGTCTGAGTCCCAGTGATAATGCTGCACTAAACCGGTATGATGGAGCGAGGTAGAGGGTCTGAGTCCTAGTGATAATGCTGCACTAAACCGGTATGATGGAGCGAGGTAGAGGGTCTGAGTCTTAGTGATAATGCTGCACTAAACCGGTATGATGGAGTGAGGTAGAGGGTCGGAGTCCTAGTGATAATGCTGCACTAAACCGGTATGATGGAGCGAGGTAGAGGGTCTGAGTCCTAGTGATAATGCTGCACTAAACCGGTATGATGGAGCGAGGTAGAGGGTCTGAGTCCCAGTGATGATGCTGCACTAAACCGGTATGATGTAGTGAGGTAGAGGGTCTGAGTCCTAGTGATAATGCTGCGATAAAGCGGTCTAATGGAGTGAGGTAGAGAGTCCTTGAGAATGTGCTGTGGTAAAGCAGTCTGATGGAGTGAGGTAAAGAGACCTAGTGATGGTGCTGTGGTAAAGCAGTTTGATGGAGTGAGGTAGAGAGTCCTAGTGATGGTGCTGTGGTAAAGCAGTTTGATGGAGTGAGGTAGAGAGTCCTAGTGATGGTACTGTGGTAAAGCAGTCTGATGGAGAGAGGTAGAGAGTCCTAGTGATGGTGCTGTGGTTCAGCAGTCTGATGGAGAGAGGTAGAGAGTCCTAGAGATAGTGCTGTGATAAAGCAGTCTGATGGAGTGAGGTAGAGAGTCCTAGTGATGGTGCTGTGGTAAAGCAGTTTGATGGAGTGAGGTAGAGAGTCCTAGTGATGGTGCTGTGGTAAAGCAGTCTGATGGAGAGAGGTAGAGAGTCCTAGAGATAGTGCTGTGATAAAGCAGTCTGATGGAGTGAGGTAGAGAGTCCTAGAGATGGTGCTGTGGTAAAGCAGTCTGATGGAGTGAGGTAGAGAGTCCTAGTGATGGTGCTGTGGTAAAGCAGTCTGATGGAGTGAGGTAGAGAGTCCTAGTGATGGTGCTGTGGTAAAGCAGTCTGATGGAGTGAGGTAGAGAGTCCTAGAGATGGTTCTG
The DNA here is from genome assembly GCF_038048845.1 of Mixophyes fleayi. NCBI lineage: Eukaryota > Metazoa > Chordata > Amphibia > Anura > Limnodynastidae > Mixophyes > Mixophyes fleayi. The sequence goes on along the minus strand of NC_134404.1, from coordinate 323,446 downwards.
CGATAAAGCAGTCTGATGCAGTGAGGTAGAGAGTCCTAGAGATAGTGCTGTGGTGAAGCAGTCTGATGGAGTGAGGTAGAGAGTCCTAGAGATGGTGCTGCGATAAAGCAGTCTGATGCAGTGAGGTAGAGAGTCCTAGAAATAGTGCTGCAATAAAGCAGTCTGATGCAGTGAGGTAGAGAGTCCTAGAAATAGTGCTGCAATAAAGCAGTTTGATGCAGTGAGGTAGAGAGTCCTAGAGATGGTGCTGCGATAAAGCAGTCTGATGGAGTGAGGTAGAGAGTCCTAGATATATAGTGCTGCGATAAAGCAGTCTGATAGAGTGAGGTAGAGAGTCCTAGTGATGGTGCTGTGGTAAAGCAGTCTGATGGAGTGAGGTAGAGAGTCCTTGAGAATGTGCTGTGGTAAAGCAGTCTAATGGAGTGAGGTAGAGAGTCCTAGAGATGGTACTGCAGTAAAGCAGTCTAATGGAATGAGGTAGAGAGTCCTAGAGATGGTGCTGCGTTAAAGCAGTCTGATGCAGTGAGGTACAGAGTCCTAGAAATAGTACTGTGGTAAAGCAGTCTGATGCAGTGAGGTAGAGAGTCCTTGAGATAGTGCTGTGGTTCAGCAGTCTGATGCAGTGAGGTAGAGAGTCCTAGAGATAGTGCTGTGGTAAAGCAGACTAATGGAGTGAGGTAGAGAGTCCTAGAGATGGTGCTGTGGTTCAGCAGTCTGATGGAGTAAGGTAGAGAGTCCTAGAGATGGTGCTGTTGTTCAGCAGTCTGATGGAGTAAGGTAGAGAGTCCTAGAGATGGTGCTGTTGTTCAGCAGTCTAATGGAGTGAGGTAGAGAGTCCTAGAGATGGTGCTGTGGTTCAGCAGTCTGATGCAGTGAGGTAGAGAGTCCTAGAGATAGTGCTGTGGTTCAGCAGTCTGATGGAGTAAGGTAGAGAGTCCTAGAGATGGTGCTGTGGTGCAGCAGTCTGATGGAGTGAGGTAGAGACACCTTGAGATGGTGCTGTGGTGCAGCAGTCTGATGGAGTGAGGTAGAGACACCTTGAGATGGTGCTGTGGTGCAGCAGTCTGATGGAGTGAGGTAGAGAGTCCTAAAAATGGTGCTGTGATGAAGCAGTCTGATGGAGTGAGGTAGAGAGTCCTAGAGATGGTGCTGTGGTAAAGCAGTCTGATGGAGTGAGGTAGAGAGTCCTAGAGATGGTGCTGCGATAAAGCAGTCTGATGGAGTGAGGTAGAGAGTCCTTGAGATGGTGCTGTGGTAAAGCAGTCTGATGGAGTGAGGTAGAGAGTCCTTGAGAGGGTGCTGTGGTAAAGCAGTCTGATGCAGTGAGGTAGAGAGTCCTAGAGATAGTGCTGCAGTAAAGCAGTCTGATGGAGTGAGGTAGAGAGTCCTTGAGATAGTGCTGCGATAAAGCAGTCTGATGCAGTGAGGTAGAGAGTCCTAGAGATAGTGCTGTGGTAAAGCAGTCTGATGCAGTGAGGTAGAGAGTCCTAGAGATGGTGCTGTGGTGCAGCAGTCTGATGCAGTGAGGTAGAGAGTCCTAGAGATGGTGCTGCGATAAAGCAGTCTGATGGAGTGAGGTAGAGAGTCCTAGAGATGGTGCTGCGATAAAGCAGTCTGATGGAGTGAGGTAGAGAGTCCTAGAGATAGTGCTGCAGTAAAGCAGTTTGATGGAGTGAGGTAGAGAGTCCTAGAGATAGTGCTGTGGTAAAGCAGTCTGATGGAGTGAGGTAGAGAGTCCTAGAGATGGTGCTGCGATAAAGCAGTCTGATGGAGTGAGGTAGAGAGTCCTTGAGATGGTGCTGTGGTAAAGCAGTCTGATGGAGTGAGGTAGAGAGTCCTTGAGAGGGTGCTGTGGTAAAGCAGTCTGATGCAGTGAGGTAGAGAGTCCTAGAGATAGTGCTGCAGTAAAGCAGTCTGATGGAGTGAGGTAGAGAGTCCTTGAGATAGTGCTGCGATAAAGCAGTCTGATGCAGTGAGGTAGAGAGTCCTAGAGATAGTGCTGTGGTAAAGCAGTCTGATGCAGTGAGGTAGAGAGTCCTAGAGATGGTGCTGTGGTGCAGCAGTCTGATGCAGTGAGGTAGAGAGTCCTAGAGATGGTGCTGCGATAAAGCAGTCTGATGGAGTGAGGTAGAGAGTCCTAGAGATAGTGCTGTGGTAAAGCAGTCTGATGGAGTTAGATAGAGATTATAGAGGCAATGCCGATGGAGTGAGGTAGATATATCCTCGAGAAGAAACGCAGCTGTAGACATCTTGAAGATGAGTGTGAGAGGACGTAACAAGAGTAGTATCAAGTAACTAACCCATAGATGAGCATAGGGTGCAGCTATATGCTATGACTGGTGGAGTTGTATCCAGACCATGAGTGATGATAATCCTGGCAGCAGCATTCCTAATGGATTGAATTGGAGATAATTTTGATAGTTACAATACTGAAGGCGTATTATGAAAAATTATTGAGTGAAGATTTTGGTGACGTCTTGTGTGGTCAAAAATAAACATAATAATATCAAATCTTATAGCGCACAATTTAAAAGTGATACGGTTTAATTAAACAATAATGCATATACCATAATAACTGAATGGATGGTCAGGTCATAGGCATTTGTTTTCCAATTGTAAGGGATAGTAGAATGTTCTCCCAATAGCTCATCGATACATTCACAAGAGAGAAACAAAAGTGGGATCAGTCTAAGGGGCACATTTATCAATATTCACATAAAGTGAAAAGTAGTTTTCAATCCTTATCGCAATGATAAGGATTGAACTACATCTCACATTTATGTACAGCCCTGCACAGAAACAGCAGTTCCGAAAAACTGCTGTTTCAGTGAAAAAAAAAATCATACTTACCCCCCTCTTCGGAAGCGATGTCTTCGGGTCTTCTCTTCACTCTTCAATTGCGCATGTCCAGTTCCAAGAACTGGACATGCTCACACAGATCCCCTCTCTGTCTCTGCAACGATAGTTGCAGAGAGAGCGCGTTGAGTGACAGGGAGGGATCATGTGATCCCTCCACACATGCGCTGTCCAGCTCTGCTCATCGGAGCAGAGCTGACAGCATTAGATTTCTTCAATTAGGATGATGTACGCCAGCTTCAGCTGGTACATTAACATGACAAGTTCCCGAAAAAAAAGTTTTTTCGGGACTTGTTAGATTGCGGCCAGGAGCAGTCACCATTCTGTTGAATGGTGACTGCTCCCAAAAACAAAGAGGAATGCAAAGCAGCAGATATCCATGATATCTGCTGCGATGCCCCCTTAATAAATTTGCGGAGGACACTGTGGGACCTAAATGACCCGTTAAAAGCACTATCGTGCTTTATTAAATATGCCCCTAAGATAGGATCATTGAAAACAAGGTATAGATCACTTACATGTAATCACTGTTCCCTCCTCCACAACGGTCAGCTGCAGCATGTCCAGATGACCTGAGATCCCTTGTGTGAATTCTAAACTCCTCCATCCTCAATGCCGGCGTCTGCACTATAGGGTTATCATTCCTCAAAGGCTGCTCCTCGAAGACCGCCTCGGGCTCTCAATGTGAAAACGGAAGGTGGTCGCAATCAAATAAACTTTATTGTGCACATGCGATCGTAGCACTTACACATAAGTGAAATTAACTGCGATCATAACGGAATGCAGCCGGCGTCCCCTTCTGAAACACCAGCAGTTAAAACATAAATCACATGGTAGTGGTAATGGTTTGAAATTGCCTTGTTACTCAACGCGTTTCGTTCTTAATAGAACTTTTTCAAGAGTACATGTTCCAAAAATGTCCATCCTTTTATACATAGATATGGTCCCTTATTGGTTTGTTATACAAGGCTTTTGATTGGTGAAATCTCTTATCACTCACAATCTACATAAAACATTAACCCATTCACTACAGGAATAATATTGAACTTGTGGATCCACCATTTCCCTGCTAAAAATGTCCCTATAATTGTTCAGTAATAAATTATTTAAAATGAATATACAAAAAAAGTTAATAAAATAATAAATATGTATATATAAATAAAAATAGAGACATAACTTCTAACAATGGTACATCCGTAGTCCTAAGATGTTAATACTAGGTCTAGTCGAATACCTATAAAAAAAAAACCACACATATGTACCCACAATCTCATGTTAAATATTAGATACAAATCTTCCTAAATTTGAAATTTGAAATGCTCACATAATAAATATATCTAAATAATTACAATGTTACATCCCAAATTATGGTAAATATATTGTAAAACAGTAAAACCCCAATGTATACAGCAAACTCCCATAAACTATGATACATAGATAATTAATTCAACTACTACCATACTAATTAAAACACCTGCCACAGTCATACTTAGTGAAAGAAAATATACATTTCTAGATTATCCTACCATACCCTACCCCTATCCTTACAGGAAGGGCCCTCACTATTTATTTATATTATCGTATTCATTTCAAAGTCAATGTTCAACCCTTTGGGTGCTAAAGTTTTAAGTTTGAAAATCCATCTAATTTCCTTATTCATTTTTTTTCTTAAAGTCACCACCCCTCCAATCTTTTTTCACCTGGGCCAGAAAAATATTTTTGGGAGAAAGCCAATACACTATCTCAGACTCAAGTAGATTTTGTTATAGATAGTATAGGTTTAATTCTTCAACACAATTATTTGTGGTATGATGGCACCTATTATCTGCAGATTCAGGGTACAGCGATGGGCACTAGTTTTGCCCCAAGCTTTGCAAACTTATTTATGAGTAAGTGGGAGGAGAGTTACATCTGATCCTCCCATCGGTTTGGGACAAACCTAGTTCTCTGGCGACGTTATAATGACGACGTCCTAAATTGTGCAGGTTGCTATAAACCTTCAAATATAAGTGACAACATGTGCAACATGTTCAATATATTAATAAGATATTGTTAGGGGAAAGACAACCATTACTAGTAACTGGCTACTGAACTGAGATATTTACAAATCACTTGTGAAAATCAAAAACTAGACATTATTCTACACTTACATATTAGTTAAAGGTAAGTTAATCACATTGAAGAAAAGTATACGTCTGTAATCCTTCATTTTATTCTCTTGGCTCCATTGAGTATTTCACAAATATTTATATGACCTTTTCTCTGTGATGGATCCAGCGCAGGTTTCCTCAGCTCATAGTAAATGAACCATTGGGTCACCTTAACTACATTCAATGTGATTTCAGCCCTTCTGAAAACAAGCTGATTATTACTAAGAATATAATTTGAAATGTATAAGTATATGTATACAGGGGTAATAACTAGAGGCCATTCACCTTTTTAGGACTAAGTTTCACAACATAATCGAATATACTGTATATAGGAAATATATATAATCCATCTTTTACATCATTCTTCCCATTAACTTGTTGCAGCTGACAGTGCCTGACAGTACTCCCTCCCTTCTTCCTCACTTGCCGTGAGTCTCAGAATTGTTTCTTGAACTTAGCCAGGAGGCAAGGAGCGTACAGGTCCTCCTCATTAACCCAAGATCTCTCCCTCTCCAGGGGACTAGATATTGAGAATTTCCCGGGATGACATGAAAGTCCAGACGTTGATTAACTGCGTAATCGTCTCCAGTAACCACCCTAATGAGAGATGGAAGGGAAGGTTCTTTGAAGAATTGTCACGGATTAATAGAAACTGATGCTTACATACTGGTATTTGCGCTGCTAAACAAGGAGGCGCAGTTTGGAGTTAGCTGCAGAAGACGCGCAGGTCATGGCCCTCCTAGTTAGCCACCAAAGTAGTAGGTGAACAAACGTGGTCATGCAATCCAAGGTCAGGTCGTGCGAGCAGAATGGTACAAAAGGGTCAAAAAATAGTGTGGTCAGGAAGCTGAGGGTCAAGCCAGGAATCTGTAAATGCCAAAGGGAGATCCAAAAGGGAGATCAAGAAAAGTCAAGTCTGGAACCGAAGGGTCAGTCAGGATGCAAGGAAGCAAACAGGAATGCTGGAGCATAAGGAGACCTTGATACTCTAGAACAAGTATTGCACCATAGCCTCCTTTTAAATAGAAGAAGATGTATTCTTATTAGTGGCAGTCAATAGGGCGGTAGAACAGCTGACCGCCAAATAACAGCGTCCCATTGCCTAGCAACGGAGACACTCGCCTACTGCGCATGTGCCCGCCGGCCTCAGACAAGAATAATGCCCCGTCATGTTGCCTAGCAACGGGATGGGATGGGGCATCAAGAAAGGAAGGAGTCCATCCCTGGAACTGAGCAGATGTACGGGGACGGAGCTTGACAAGAATTCATCAAGGACCAAAGGTTTCAATAGTGAGATATTGAAGCAATTATGGATCTTGAGGGATGAGGACAAGCAAAGTTTACAAGTTACGGGATTGATGACTTGAGTAATACGAAAGGGACCGATAAAACAGGAAGCAAATTTCATGGATGGTATTTGTAGTCTCAAGTTACGGGTGGAAAGTCAAACTCTAACTCCAATGAGAAGAAGGTTAATAGTTCTTTGCCAAAGGTCTGCAAACTGTTTGTACTGCTAATAGATCTCCATGAGCTTGGTTTTTGGTTTGTGACGAGATATGAGAAAAGTCACACCCTACAGAATCTGCTACCAAAACAGAGCAATCGGAAAAATTGGCAAAATCGGGCAGTTTAGGATGTGTTCCATAGACAATAAAGAATGGTGTGGTACTGGTTGACTCATTGAGATGATTATTATGAGCGAATTTGGCCGAAGGAATCTCCTTAGAAGCTAATTCATCTCTTATGCGGCCCATTAAACCCTTGCAGAAGGTAGCCACCAATGCCTCATTATTCCATTTCAGTTCAGAAGCCAGGGTTCAAAATTGGACTACATAATGGCCCATGGGAAGAGACCCTTGATGTAAAGTTAGCAGACTGGAGGCCACAGAGGATACACACCCAGGTTCATCAAAGATCTTCCGGAAAGTCTTGATGAAGGAAGCTGAATTCTGCAGAATTGGGTCATTGCGTTCCCAGAGAGGTGAAACCCAGGCGAGAGGGTAACAAAATAATATATCTTAGATCTTTCTCACGAGAAGTTTTAAGGACTCCACTTGAACTGGATGGCGCACGGGTTCAAGAATCCTTGACTCTTTTTGGGGTCACTGCTGTATTTTTCCGGAGGAAGAATACATACGTTCCTAGACGAAGTGACTGTGGTGGCTGCGGCCCTCAAAGCAGCAGACATAACAGGAGCAGCCTGAGGAGACGCTAGTGTACTCTGGAGGGAATTAAAGCAGGATACTATTCCTTGGATACACTGCGCCAACTGCGCCTGGTTGGTCTTATGTTGATCCACTCGACACGCCAGGTGGAGAAACAGCTCACAGGCGGAAGGTTCACCTGTACCATCCATTTTGGACTAGAGTATACAATCATAGAAGCAGGTGGGAAATGGTAGATACCTGCTAGTAATTTGCATTAATGAGCTAAGAGGTGTGGAGTCAAACGTGCCCCCGATGTTCACCAGGGACCCCCGCAAGGATACATGGCTTTCAGGTGGGATGCACAGGTCGCGGTTCTTAAAGTATTAGGTGAAAGAGAGTGGTCAGATGGTCCGGCAGCTGGGAGGGAAGTACAGAATCGTGATCTGAAGAGGTGTCAGGGAATGGCAGAGGTCAGAAGCCAGACGGGAGCAACAAGACAGAATCAGGATCCAGAAGAATAGTCAATGCCAAGCTGAAGTCACAAGCCAAAGGAACCAATCGGATGCTGGGAAAATGGAGAAGGGAGCTCAATGCAGGAACAGGTAAGTATTGCTGAAGCTAGGTAGACCTAATAATCTGGCACCTTATTGGTGCCAGAGTCTCCTTTAAATATAACAAACACACAGATAAGGGGCGCTAGTCCAACTAGAATGTCCGATGAAAAATGCTGCTTATCTAAGCAGGATCTGGACCTGCTGGTATAAACAAACTAAACAAACAAATAAGATAGCGCAATTCTCAAATCGGCACAATTATTTAATAATCATATATATAAAATCAATATAAATCTATATCATCATGAGCATAAATATGCATATGAATAATTCCAATACATACTGGATTCCTATTAAACAAACGTAGTATATAGTACATATATGCAGTCAGTAATTCAATAAAAAAGTATCATGACAACACCTGAAAAAAATACCACCATGGAGTAACGTTCACCTGGGTTCAGCAACACCCAGTATATCGATGAAAAAATGCCACTGTATTCAAAGGAGATTTGTAGAGTGGAGCCTCACATCCATATATGTGGAAAATAACAACCTCCTAATTAATATCTCCTCTGTCAATGTACAGAACCTGGGCGGTATACTGCGCTATGGATTTGTAGGTGAGCCTGTGTTGTCAGCACATGTGCTGTATTCGACAGCTTACGCTTCCCATTAAGGGGCTCGCTTGTTTAATATTGAAACTTGTCAGCCCACCTGCAACACTGATTGAATGACAGCATATAGCGGGGTAATATGAGTAAATTTGTATTTCAAGTCATGCGCTGTATACGGGCACTCCGATGTCCAGCATTAAAGTATGTCAACCCGCCTGTAGTTCTGGTATGAGGTTGGGGCGTATATTGTCAGCCCGTGTAATATAGACACTGATCTCTACTTGCTGCAGGAGATATATCTGTATATACTATAAACCAGGGTTATCCAACCCGCAGGCCGTGGGCCGCATGCGGCCCAGCACGTCTGTAAATGTGGCCCAGAAGGAGTTTTGGTTGTGGCAAGGGGGCAGCACTGTTAATGGAAAAAAAAAATCCTGCAAAAACAAGAAAATATAATACTTACCTGTCACGCGGTCACGTCAGCTGGTACTCCGGCTCCCTCCCTTGTCTCCTCCTCCGTGCGGTGCTCGCAGTGAATGTCGGGTGTGATGTCATCACGCCCAACATCCATTGCGGATCGCAGCACAGAGGAGTCACCCGTGCGAGAAGAACAATCAGCAGCACAGAATTAGAGAAAAGAAGAGGACAGGAGAACAGGCCGATTAAAAGGTAAGTTAAGGGGGATTTTTTTTATTATTGCAAGGGACGCTGACCAGTGAATAAAAGTCACCTGGTCCTGGAGCATCATGGACCTTATCTCCCTGCTACATACTTCTACTTGTATTACTAATGGGGCATTATATATTATTCTCTTAGGCCCATTATAAGTTGTTATCCCTTAACTAACATAGTGGTGTAATTAGCAAAACAGGTGACAATTTGGGGTCACAGTGATGTATATGTCAGGTACCGCAGGCCTGGTCAGGGCACCCTGATATACAATGCCTGGCTTAAATGCACTTTATTGATATTGCATCGAAACAATACAAAAAGTGATTATAGTATAATAACTAGAGAGGATTTTTTGAACAGGGCGATTGAAAGGTAAGTATAGGGGGATTTGAAAAAAAAGTGATATATATATATATATATATATATATATATATATCACTTTTTTTCTCATATATATATGTTAACTATGTTTTCTATGGTTTTTTGGATGATCAGCTATCGTTATTGTTAGTGTATCTTATGTGCGGCCCAAACCAACTCGTCGTCTTCCAATGTGGCCCAGGGAAGCTAAAAGGTTGGACACCCCTGATATAAACGTATCATCAATGACAGCATAGCTGGTAGAAAATTCAAGTCCTACCCCGGGGTATGTCCAGATCTCCAGATCTCCAGTGTGTATCATCCAGTATGTACGGTCTGTAATCTGCCTGACGCGTTTCTCGGCAATCTATTGCCGTTTCATCAGAGGCAAAGGGGTCTCCTTTAAATAGCATGCTGAATTGTCACATCACTGACTGCCACTGCAGCGCAGAAGCACAGCAAGATGGCTGGAGAAGAGGCGTCCGTCTCTGTGTGGCTGTGTAAAAGCAGGGACGGCGTCTGACAGATATAAAGACAGTATTGAAGACATTTGTATTTTACAGATTTTAGGATAATGCTTCTGTTACACAGGGCTCTTATGACATGGGACTGGCAATGTGTTCTGTAAGGTAATATTATATGGTATTGAGTCACTCCGTGTAACATGAGATCACACGGCACATGGTACAAGTTAAATGTCACATCGGATAATTATGGTACATCACATGATTTATCATCTTGTATTTGGCTATGCAGTATTCCTGATTCAACTCATCATTTTCACTCTTGATTATTGTAACCATCTCCTTACCAGCATCACCCCGCTCCCACCTTGTCCTCCTTCATTCTATAATCAATGCGGCTGCTGGACTTCTTCCTTTTACAACACTTTTCCTCTGCCTCCCCTTCCCTTACAAAATCCTTTTCAAACTCCTCACCCTCCCCTACAAGGCCCTCTCCTACTCCGCTGCCTCATACATCTCCAATCTTCTCTTCATTCACATTCCCTGCGATCGGCCAATGACCGTTGCCTCTCCTCCACTCTGATCACCTCTTTCCACGCCACTAGGCTGCTCCTCTCCACTGGAATGACCTCCCTCACCATTTCCAACTGTCCCCTAACCTGTGCACCATCAAATGGGCACTTAAAACTCATCTGTTACTTAAAGCCTACCAGCCATCCTCCTAACCCTCTCCATGCTTGTTCTTCTCACCTCTCTCCTCCTGTCCCTGTATGCGTTCCTCTTGCACCTGATCCCCACCAATGACATCCTCGTGTGCCTGTTGTCTGTTTGCACTCCCTTTAGTATGTAAGCTCTTCCGAGCAGGACCCTCTTCCCTTCTGTGTCAATACTTATTACTTCTGATCCAGCCACACTGATTCTGGTCCTGCTTGAAGTCTTTGGAATCTAAGTAGTACTTGTTTATTGTTCTGTGCTGCTTATCCTGTGGTCTATTGTTTGTAATATGTGCAACGCTGCGGATACCTTGTGGCGCCTTCTAAAGTTTCATAATAATAAATAATATTCCCAATAATTCATTCCCAATAATTCATTCTCAATTCATTCTCAACATTAATATTTGTAGCAGTGATTTCCAAGGGCTTTTATTTCATTCTATGGGGGGATTCTATATATAATATAGAGTTAATTAATTGTCAGTTTAAAGTCCATTTCCCTTGACTTTCATTGGATTTCTCCCATTTAGACTTTTTCTGCCTTGTTACAGTCTCGCTCAATCCGGGAATTTGACGAACGTTACACCTCAGTCGTGTTTGGTTATGAGTCTTGTGATGACTATTACCACCATGCCAGTCCTTACAACAAGCTGAGCAAAATCAGGACCCCGGTTCTGTGTATGAATGCAGCAGATGACCCGTTCTCTCCCATGGAAGGTGGGTTTCTTTTATAGGACGCCAGAGAACAGACATCCATTCTAGTTGCTCTTGTGAAGAAAGCCAGGAGGTGTTCATACACTTTTTGCCATTCATAGTTTATGTATTTCTAATAAGCTATAAACAAGTTTTTATGAAAAAAACACTTATTACTGTAAACTGATTTGGTTTTAATATCTATGGTCCTATTTTTTCTTTTATGACCTGTGACAGGAATTCCACTGGGTGAAGCGTCCTTGAACCCTAACGTGGCTTTGCTGATACTTGCTCATGGTGGACACATTGGATTCCTCGAAGGTCTCTTTCCAAATCACCAGAGCTACATGGATCGTGTCTTCAAACAATTTGTGGGTGCAGTAATTCACCATTGTGACAAACTTAAAGCAGCTACAGAAAATGAACTCTAAATCATTAAATCCTAACATCAAAACATTTATATTCAAAAACCTTGATACCTCAATAAAGCAGATATTTAATAATTGTGAACAAACTTCGCACACACCCCAATCTGTGGTAGCAGCGACAATCGGACAGCAACTTCCAGCAACAACCCCAATGAAAGTTTCAGCCCAGTACAATAACATTTTATTTTAGAGACTGGAAGTCACACACAGTGGCTTTTGAAGGTTCTTCTTCCTATCATTTACCAATAATTAGGTGACTAATCTTATACTATCACACCAATTGTTTTCTTTTTCTTGTACACAATATCTAACTTAATATAGCTTATCCAGTGCTTAATCTTAAAACATAATGAAGAAGGAGCAAAATTACTGGTGTCAGGTAGACCACTGATTGCCGCTTCAGGTTCACTGCTGGCCAGAGCCATAACTTAGAATTCTAGCGCCTGGGGCGAGAAAGACAAATGCCGTGCCCCTAGCACTCAATTTTAACCAAATGAATCTAAAATATTCCTAAAGTGCGCCCCCCTTCAGCGTTGCGCCCTGGGCAATCGCCCGTCGCACAGCTCTAGTTACGGCCCTGCTGCTGGCAATGAGGTATTTTTGTCTGTCAATAACCCGAGGAAACAAAATGAATTTCTCCTTCCATACCGTATACATAATCACTGTAAGCACAGGCACTCAGAATGTACCCTTTATCTACAATGAGCTGCATAGAAAGAACAGTTGAAAATGTATGGTGTGGGCATTTGTAACCCAAGGGCACTCTGGCACAGGGGGCATGCAGCTCCTCCACTCCATTCTTAACTGGGTTTCCCGGCTCACGACATGTATCGGATGAGGACTTCACCATAGACAGGAGAACTCCGACCTGACTCGTTAGACACAAATAAACTTCAAAAGGTATGAACAGGGGGACAGGTCAAATGGCACGTGTACTAAGGATAGCAGTTGAAGTGAATGAATAGTGTGATGATGTTATTGGAAAGTAATGTAGTGAATAAGCAATGCTAAAACATTAACATGATACTGGCGATAAGTAAAACTACAACTTAGCACAGTGCTTTTTGTTTTGACTGCACAATCAGCTATTATAGGTACTGACAAGAATCAATATTACCTCAACGCTGGGGGCCTGGAACAGGGAACTCCATATTCTATGATTCAGGGGAGAACTCCTATTATTCATACCAATAATGTATTTTCCTCTAAATACTCTGTGGCAGCATAACACTACAGTTTCCCTCTGAAGTGTAGGTAGAGAAAGGTTAACCCCCCACCCCCCCTGGTATGATATATAAGGTATGTTCCTCTGTTTCTCTTATGTCTTTGAGGGACTTCCCAAGCTTTCTTCTGAAAAAAATTCCAAGCATGGGTGGGAAATTTGGCTGCCATGGAGACTTACCAGGTAAAGGAATTATCTGTAGGCGTAATCTGTTCTTTTCCTCTTTAATCCACCATGGCAGCCATAACACTGGGATGGACCAAAACAATACAGCAGGGAGGGTCACACAGAAAAAACAAAACCAGCTATGTATGCTGCAAAAGAATAATTTATTTAGTAGCTCAACTGAGAACACGTCTCCCAAACTGAATATCAGAGGCGGATAAGATTTCCAGAAGATATTGACCAAAGAAAATATGAATAGATGATCATCAAGCTACAAAGTTCCCCTGCAGAAGTCAGGGCCTTGCTTGCCCAAGAAGTTGCTGCTAATGTTTAGTGGACACTGAGGATTTCTGGCACCTTACACCCATTACTCATGTATGCCTGTATAATAACTTCCCTGATCAAAGCTGGAAATAACTTGTATAGAATGGGGATACCCCTCCGAGGCACAGCCAAAACCACAAAGAGTTGTTCCATGTTTCTGAAACCTTCTATATTCGACAAATACACTATATGGACTGTTGCCAGAGGTGTATAACATCCAGCACCAGCCATGCAGTCCCTATTTACAAACATTTGTGATACAAAATGAGTCGTTCTGAAGAGCTCAGTGACTTTAAGCGTGATACTGTGATAGGATGTGTGGTACTGTGATAGGATGTGTGGTACTGTGATAGGATGTGTGGTACTGTGATAGGATACGTGGTACTGTGATAGGATGTGCGGTACTGTGATAGGATGTGCGGTACTGTGATAGGATGTGTGGTACTGTGATAGGATGTGTGGTACTGTGATAGGATGTGTGGTACTGTGATAGGATGTGTGATACTGTGATAGGATGTGTGGTACTGTGATAGGATGCGTGGTACTGTGATAGGATGTGCGGTACTGTGATAGGATGTGTGGTACTGTGATAGGATGCGTGGTACTGTGATAGGATGTGTGATACTGTGATAGGATGTGCGGTACTGTGATAGGATGTTCGGTACTGTGATAGGATACGTGGTACTGTGATAGGATACGTGGTACTGTGATAGGATGTGCGGTACTGTGATAGGATGTGTGGTGCTGTGATAGGATGTGCGGTACTGTGATAGGATGTGTGGTACTGTGATAGGATGTGTGGTACTGTGATAGGATGTGTGGTACTGTGATAGGATGTGTGATACTGTGATAGGATGTGTGGTACTGTGATAGGATGTGTGGTACTGTGATAGGATGCGTGGTACTGTGATAGGATGTGCGGTACTGTGATAGGATGTGTGGTACTGTGATAGGATGCGTGATACTGTGATAGGATGTGCGGTACTGTGATAGGATGTGTGATACTGTGATAGGATGTGTGGTACTGTGATAGGATGTGTGGTACTGTGATAGGATGTGTGATACTGTGATAGGATGCGTGGTACTGTGATAGGATGCGTGGTACTGTGATAGGATGCGCGGTACTGTGATAGGATGTGCGGTGCTGTGATAGGATGTGCGGTACTGTGATAGGATGTGCGGTACTGTGATAGGATGTGCGGTACTGTGATAGGATGTGCGGTACTGTGATAGGATGTGCGGTACTGTGATAGGATGTGCGGTACTGTGATAGGAGGTGCGGTACTGTGATAGGAGGTGCGGTACTGTGATAGGATGTGTTATACTGTGATAGGATGTGCGGTACTGTGATAGGATGTGCGGTACTGTGATAGGATGTGCGGTACTGTGATAGGATGTGCGGTACTGTGATAGGATGTGCGGTACTGTGATAGGAGGTGCGGTACTGTGATAGGAGGTGCGGTACTGTGATAGGAGGTGCGGTACTGTGATAGGATGTGTTGTACTGTGATAGGATGTGTGGTACTGTGATAGGATGTGTGGTACTGTGATAGGATGTGTGGTACTGTGATAGGATGTGTGGTACTGTGATAGGATGCGCGGTACTGTGATAGGATGCGCGGTACTGTGATAGGATGCGCGGTACTGTGATAGGATGCGCGGTACTGTGATAGGATGCGCGGTACTGTGATAGGATGCGCGGTACTGTGATAGGAGGTGTGGTACTGTGATAGGATGTGTGGTACTGTGATAGGATGTGTGGTACTGTGATAGGATGTGCGGTACTGTGATAGGATGCGCGGTACTGTGATAGGATGCGCGGTACTGTGATAGGATGTGTTGTACTGTGATAGGATGTGTGGTACTGTGATAGGATGTGCGGTACTGTGATAGGATGTGCGGTACTGTGATAGGATGCGCGGTACTGTGATAGGATGCGCGGTACTGTGATAGGATGCGCGGTACTGTGATAGGATGCGCGGTACTGTGATAGGATGCGCGGTACTGTGATAGGAGGTGTGGTACTGTGATAGGATGTGTGGTACTGTGATAGGATGCCACTTTTGCAATAAGACATTTCATGAAATTTCATCCCTGCTGGATATTCCATGGTCAACTGTAAGTGATTTTATTAGAAAGTGGAAGCATTTAGGAACAACAGCAACTCGGCCATAAAGCAGAAAACCACGTAAAATCACAGAGCAGGGTCAACGACTGCTAAGGCGCATGGTGTGCGATGGGACTTGATGGAATGGGTTTCCATGGCCGAGCAGCTGCATGCAAATCTCGCATCACCAAGACCAATACCAATACCTAGAAGGAGTGGTGTAAACACACTGACACTGGACTGTGGAGCAGTGGAAACATGTTCTGTGGAGTGACAAATCACGCTTCTCTGTTTGGCAGTCAAATTGAAGAGTCTAGATTTGGCGGATGCCAGGAAAACGTTATCGGTCTCACTGCATTATGTCAACTGTGAAGTTTGGTGGAGGAGGGATAATGGTATGGGGCTGTTTTTCAGGGTTTGGACTATGCCCCTTATCTCCAGTCAAGGGCAATCTTAATGCTTCAGCATACCAAGTCATGTTGGGCAATGCTTTGCTTCCAACTTTGTGGCAACAGTTTGGGGAAGGCCCTTTTCTATTCCAACATGACTGTACCCTAGTGCACAAAACAAGGACTACAAAGGCATGGTTTGATGAGTTTGTGTGGAAGAACTTGACTGACCCACACAGAGCCCTGACCTCAACCCCATTCAGGGGCGGGCTGGCCCGGGTGGCAGGGGGGCATCGCCCCCCCCCCCCGGGCCGGTCAGAATTATCGATGTTAGGGTCGGACGGAAGGCCGGCCCGCCGCCCCCAGATTAAAAATTTTTTTCCGGCGGCCACATCACAAGACATGCGATGCGGCCGCGTCATCGCACAGGCGGCCGCATCACATGACAAGGGATGCGGCCGCGTCATCAATGACGCGGCCGCATCTCTTGTCATGAGATGCGGCCACCTGTGCGCCCCCCTGGCTGGAATTGCCAGCCCGCCCTTGACCCCATCAAACATATTTGGGATGAACTGGAACAGAGGTTGCGAGCCAGGCCTTCTCGCCCAACATCAGTGTATGACCTGTAATGTGCGTATTGTCGCTAACCAGTAACGATTGTCGAACCTCGATTTGTGTTTCCAACGCACAAATCTTTATTCGCAATAAGTTGAAAAAATATGCTCAAGCGATGTAATAGTAAATACAGCCGTTACTTAACGCAGGCGCTCTGGATCCAGTGCAGTCATTCAATCCTGAAGTCTGGGGACAAGAAGTCTGCACTCTGGATCACAAGCTGCTGCTTATATACACAATCAAGTACAGTAATACAATGAAGATGGTATGGCTTGCATCTATTGGTCCGGGTCTCAGGAATGTCCAAGGGGTCGTCAATCATTGGCTGGTTCATCCTAAGGAATCCAAAGGAGGGGGTCATATCTGCAGGGGGTATGCTCTGCTCTTCCCGCCAGAATTCCTTCCTCTTAAGTAGTTCATAATTCCCTATCATTCATAACTTGCATATGCACTCTGCGATTCCCTCGCAGAGCGCACCAAACAGTAGGATATGTAACAAGGTTCATTATGATACCACTCATGATGTTATTCCTTTAACCCGTTCTGTGTATTTCACTAATATGCATGTAACTCTGATATAACATATAAATACTACTATATTTCGACATAACTGACCATGTGTTGCAACTACCAATAATGTGTACTATTTTATAAGTATGCGTGTTTGTGCAAATGTATGGTAAAAGACCAATTACTGTTGCTGCCACGTGTAGTGGATGCGTACGCCCTTTCACGCCGTAGCGTGCCCTTGTACGACATAGCGTACCGTACGCATCTTTTCAGACAAAGACAACCAAGTTTGCTAGACTTTAATTGAAATGACTTTATCCAATTTGCTGACTTTGACAGTTCCACCCTTTGATAGTGTAATAAACTATCACCCAATCACCGTTTCAAGTTCAGGATTATACAATACTTCTTCACAGACCATGATCTCGGTATCTGGTACCACCCTTTCAGTCTCTTTCTCAGTGTTACTCTTATGAGACCGTTTTCCACACTTCAACACAGTAGGAACACATTTGACAACTAAACCAATTGCTAAGATGACACCCAGTATAAGGAGAAGGAGCTTACCTACACTCGCAATCATTTCCTGTACCCACTCCCCCAGACCAGAGAACCATTTTGCTGGGTTCAACCATGAGAACCAACCCGCCACCTTTTCCCCGACCTCATATAACGAAGAATTATGGCTCTTTCGAAATTCCCATTTCAGCTGCAAAATTTCATCCATCTTCCGGTCTATAACCTCTTTAGGGTCTTCCGTATTATTAGTAATGTACGTGCAACATTTGACACCGAACTGGGTGGCCAGTGTCACACAGTACCCACCAGTAATAGAGGTGAGATAATTTAGTACCAGTCTATGTTGCACCAACTCCTTCTTGTACGCTTGTAGCTCCCTTCCAGTATACCTGAAAGTGTCATCATACATCTCGGTGATATTATCTATTAATTTAGCTAGGTCTTGGATATACTTAAAGTTTAATGTTCCCCGAGCGGTCCTGGTGAGATCTAGAGCAACCATAACTTGGAAACCAGCAGTTTCACTAATCAATTTTGTAGCTATGGGTTCCTCACCAGGAATCATATTTCTCTTGCCACGGTGTTCATACTGTGTGTGTATGTATGGTGGTGATGTAGTCTTGTGAATATCTACCATTTCTTCATGAGTAATAGTCATGATTTCAGGAACCAGTTTAGCTAAGAAACACAAGCCCTTGGAACTCGGAGTCACCCAGGAATAAGCTTTCCTAACACAAACAAAATACACATCATCAGGGAGAACATAAGGAACAGTATGCCCATGAATTATATCACACAGAGTTTTGATAAAACTACCCATGCCTAGTGTCTCCATCTGCTCTAGACACGTGTCGGCATTAATGACATTTTCACATTTATCTGTAGAGACTTTTCCAATAGATACCTTCTTATGTTTGGTTATACGCCCTAACTTGTGACTTCCATCAGCATTCCTGCCTAGTAGTGACCTTGTGGGTCTCTCTCTAAAATGAGTGTGGCGAGCCATTGTCTGATCTGATAGGTCAGCCTCCCAATTCTCCAGGCGCTTTGCATGAGATATGTTTAGGCACAGCAACGATCTGCCTATGGAGTATTGTCGAAGCGTCAGACTAGGGGACCTAGTGTTATTGTACCTCCCTTCTATGGGCCTCCCACCCCTTAATTCGAGTACTTCGGATATGTTTAGCGGGAATGGCACTAGTCCTATGTTATGCTGCCCTTGAGGCACGTGAGAGCACACCCAACACTCAGTTTGGTTTAGCACCTTACCCACCAGGGAGTGATAATCCTCCAATGGATGCCCGCCTATATTCAGAGTACTGGGGGACTGGCATCGTTGGATGCATCTCTCGTCAACTAGGGAGTTGCAGAACTTGCAGATACAATACTCATCAGACAATAGCCCCTCACACTGCCTCCGAGTTCCTGAGCTAGCAGACCTTTTCATAACCCCTGGACCAAGTTTGATAATGGGCTGCTCAGGATATCCTATTAACTTTTCTTCGGCCTCCATTTCATCCGTATCACTCCCAGAACTCTCCTCCATCCTCCATTCTCCTTCACAAAAATAGAATGTCCTAGAAAAAGTAAAAACAAGGAAAATCCTGGAACAAAAGAAAAACAAAAACCGCCACTCCATCGCTGGAAAGATAGTTCTGAGGCAACGTCTCTGGTTCAGGTGTCTTAACTGCAGGCTTTAGGTCTCCCGGAACAGGCTCACAAGTGACAGCTCTATGTCGTCGGTCTGAGTCTTGTCTTGCACTTTCTCCGGATTATGGACTCTCCTGCAGTGGGTGGAATGGACCCAAGTGTCTCTCTCTGCAACCTTCAGTGATGTAGTACTGGTCAGCAGCACTTGGTACGGGCCTTCCCAACGGTCTGTTAAACAACCTGAACGTAAGAAATTGCGGATCATAACATAGTCTCCAGGTTCAACATCATGACAGTTCGTTTCTGGCATACCAGGTGACAGCATTTTTAGTTTTTGTTGTTGTTGTTTCAGCTGTCTACTCATTCTTATAAGATATTGTATAGTCACTTCATTATTACACTTTAAGTCGTCTTGTGGACTCACGATCAAATGAGGTTGTCGTCCGAACAGTATCTCAAAGGGGGACAGATTAAGAGGAGGTCTAGGAGTGGTTCGAATGCTGTGGAGGACCAACGGCAAAGCCTCAGGCCATGCCAACCCAGTTTCAGCCATTATCTTACCTAGTTTGTTCTTGATAGTACCGTTTACTCTCTCCACCTTACCACTGGCTTGTGGTCGGTAAGGGGTGTGAAGTCTGCTACTGATTCCCATGAGTTTACACATATTTTGGAAGACATCACCAGTAAAATGGGTACCCCTATCACTTTCAATGATTCTAGGGATACCGAACCTACACACAAAGTCTTGTACAATTTTCTTTGCAGTGAACACAGCAGTATTAGTGGCTGCCGGATATGCTTCTACCCAACCGGAAAACACATCAATACACACTAACACATACTTCAGATTCCTGCACGGTGGTAGTTGGATATAGTCAATTTGTATTACCTGAAAAGGTCCGTCTGTAGGAGGGATGTGGGATGGCTCAGTTGGAATAGTTTTCCCAACATTTTTCCTCAAACAAGTAAGACATGACATTGCTTTCTTACCAGCTTGAGAGGAAAATCCGGGAGCACACCAGTATGCTCTCACCAGTTTGCACATACCTTCTTTACCCAGGTGAGTCAGGCCGTGTGCTGCTTCAGCCAGGCTTGGATAGTATGTTCGGGGAGCTACAGGCTTACCTTGTCCATCCCTCCAGAGTCCTGAGGACTCTTGACCACATCCCTTCGCCTTCCAGACCGCCTTCTCCTGCAGGGAACACAAATCTTGCATTTCAATTAATTTCTGCGTGTCTAATGTCTGAAAAACCATCATAGTCTCGGTCGATACAGTCATAGGTTGCCCTGCTGCCCATTTAGCAGCTTCGTCTGCCCTGTTGTTGCCCAATGACACTGGGTCTTCTTCAAAGGTATGGGCTTTGCACTTTATGACGGCTACTGTTCTGGGTAACTGTATCGCTGTCAGAAGTCCTTTTATGTGTTGTGAGTGTGCCACTGGTGTACCTGCTGCTGTCGTAAAGTTTCTAAGACGCCAAAGGGCCCCAAAATCATGCACTACCCCGAAGGCGTACCTAGAGTCAGTATATATGTTGGCTGATTTACCCTCTGCCAATTCACACGCTCTCCTTAGTGCTACTAGTTCCGCCACCTGGGCTGAGTGAGGTGGACCAAGGGGTTCAGCTTCTACCACATCCTGATCGTCTACAACAGCGTAACCAGTACATAGCTCTCCTGTCTCTGTCTGTCTATGGCAACTTCCGTCTGTATAAAACGTAAAATCTACATTTTCTAAGGGGGTGTCACATATGTCGGGCCTTGCAGTAAAGGTCTGATTCAGGTGTTCCATACAGTCATGCGTGTCAGTATTCTTGCCTAACTCATCATCAACCAGGGTCTCCTCACCTCCCACCCTTTGTGTCTCTTGAGACACATACGGAAGGTATGTAGCTGGATTTAGGGTGCTACATCGTTTGATGGTGATGTTTGAGGGTGCCATCAGGGCTAGTTCCCACTTTGTGAATCTAGCTGAAGAAACATGTCTGGTTTGGGCTGAATTTAACAGAGCTGATACAGCATGGGGTGTATAGATGGTTGAATTATGTCCTAATACTACATCCTCGCTCTTACTTACTAGAAGGGCCGTTGCTGCTACACTTCTGAGACATGTTGGGAGTGACCTTGCCACATTGTCTAATTGTGCACTGTAGTATGCTACCGGTCTGCTAGCGTCACCATGTTTCTGTGTGAGGACACCTGCTGCACAGCCATCAGCTTCTGTACAAAATAGCTCAAAAGGCTTTTCATAATCAGGTATTCCCAATGCAGGTGCTCTTGTCAGACTATCTTTAAGATTAAAGAACGCTTGCTCCGACTCTTCTGTGTGTATGACACGTTCTGGTTTTGAGGAAGAGACTAGCTCCTGCAATGGTAATGCCAGAATAGAAAAACCTGGGATCCAGGACCTACAGTATCCACACATCCCCAAGAAAGTACGAATCTGCTTCTGGCTCTGCGGCAGGGTCATGTGTTGTATGGCCTCAATTCTGTCGGTTGTCAGGTGTCTTAGCCCCTTAGTGAGGCAGTGTCCTAAGTATTTGACCTTAGTCTGACATGGCTGTAATTTATCCTTTGCCACCTTGTGCCCTGTTTGTGAAAGATGAAGCAACAACAATTTAGTATCATGTAAACATGACATAAAAGAATCAGAGCACAACAACAAATCGTCCACATATTGAATTAGAACAGACCCATTGTGGGGTTGAAAGGATTGCAAACAGTCATGTAAGGCTTGGGAGAAAATACTGGGGCTGTCAATGAACCCCTGGGGTAGTCTGGTCCATGTGTATTGCACTCCCCTGTAGGAGAATGCAAAAAGGTATTGGCAGTCAGGGTGAAGAGGGACTGAAAAGAAAGCAGAACATAGATCAATGACAGTAAAATGACTGGCAGACGGTGGAATCTGCATGAGGATGACAGCTGGATTCGGCACTACGGGGAATTGGCTCTCAACAACTTTGTTAATTCCCCTTAAGTCCTGGACTAATCTATAGCCCCTCCCCCCACTCTTCTTCACAGGGAAAATGGGACTATTTGCTGTACTGGCTGTACGAATTAAAATCCCTTGTTGTAACAGCCTCTCAATAACAGGATATACCCCTAGTTCCACCTCCGGTTTTAATGGATACTGTGGGATTTTTGGGGCTATCCTACCACTTTTTAGATTGACCATGACAGGGGCTACGTTTGCCATCAGTCCAGTGTCCTGTCCATCTCTGGTCCATAGGGAACCTGGTATTTCCAGCAACATCCCCTTTACTTGAGATGGACTTTGTTCTATAACAGGAGAGTGTAACATTAACCTTGGAGGGGTGTCCAATATGTCCTGTACCTCATGTGCAACCTTCTCGGGTATATCTAGGAACACACCATCTGAAGTACAGTATATGACACATCCCATTTTACATAACAAGTCTCTCCCTAGCAAGTTAGTAGGAGCCGCTGCAGCCAAGAGAAACGAATGCTTAGTATGCAGAGGCCCGATAGTAACTTCGGCGGGTTTAGTTAGAGGATAATGTAACACTTTTCCCGTCACCCCCATAGCTGGAATAGTTTTGCTGGTCACCTGTAGATTGAAAGGAGAGGTTATCACAGATCGGGCCGCCCCTGTATCTACAAGAAAAGTTTGTTTCCTGCCAGCTATGTCAACTATCATTGTTGGTTCTTCACTCTGACTCTCAGTTAACCTCACTGGCTGTAGACTACAGGTATGACCTGACCCCTAGCGCTGACTATTGATTTCCCGCGCAGCATTTGCTGCCGTAATATGCGCGGGTAGATGTGAGTCTTCTAGTCTATGTGAATCCTTTCTTGGAGGATATCTATGTGACCCACCCCTATGTGTATTGGGTCTTTCTTTATTACAATCTCTCTTGTAATGTCCTTCCTCGTTACAGTTGAAACACCTGATCACTTTAGGTTTCCTGTTATATGGGTTGTATGCTGGTGGTCGTGTATGCACCCCTTCTAGAGCCTGTATACTTACCGTCATTAACCTATCACTTTTCTCTTCCCTTTTTCTAAAAAGGTTCTTGTCATGCTCCACAGCAGACTCCCTAAGGAAGTCTACCGTGACGCCTCTCCAATTAGGTAATGTGGTTTGTACTCTCGTCTTTAAATTTTCCCTAAGGCCATCCATCAGTACCCCTACAGCTACCTCTCTGTGATGTGGGTCCTCACTTATGTTGGATATCCCAGTAAATCGTGCAATCACTGTTATAGCTCTAGCAAAGTAATCTGAGGCAGTTTCACTATCCTTTTGTTTAATGGTGAAAATCTTACTCCAATTTACTACTACTGGAAAACAGATGGCTAAGTGTTTGACAATTTGTTCTATATTCCGTTGGTTAATCTCATCAGTCAGGGTGTCATCTTCCTCCAACAAACAATCTCCAATAAATTTTTGTATGTTAGTATTGGGAGGAAGACACGCCCTCAACACTACCCGCCAATCCTTACTGGTTGGTTCATGAGCATTCCCTAAGTCTTTAACAAATTTCTGACATTTAGCTAACTCTTTTCTAGGATCTGGGAATTCAGTCATAATGGAACGTAATTCTGATCTAGTCCAGGGACAATGCATTGTAACATTTCTTAAAGGAACTATACCATCCTTATCTGGTTTCCCATTGGGAACTGATATTGTGCGGACCGGGAACACACCCTCTGGTACACTAACTTCAGGGGACGCTACAGGATTTACAGGCCCTAGATTTAGAACACTTTCACTCCTAGTGATCACGCTACTCTCACCTATCTCAGCCATTTTCTCATACTTGCGCTGAGCCTCTAGTACATTAACAGCATGGGCAATGGCCGAAATCACAGTGGGTTCATCTTCGTTTTCAGATACACTTGATTGAAACTGATTTAAAACAGGGTACAACTTAGTAATTTTTCTATTTTCAGTTTTAACAACGGCTGTACTTACCCCTCCCGCCACATAAGGTGGCGGGGGCGCGCTTGCGCTGAGTTCGTCACGCTTCTCAATGGTTACATCCGCCTTGCGCGCGCTTTTCGCCACGCCTATTTCCGGTTTGCATTCGCTGCTCTGCAACGTGTTACCTTCCATTTGCCACAATTTTAAACAATCATTATGTCTATTTCTCTTTTTCGTTGACTTGATCAACCATATTCTATCTTTTACAGTATTCAGTACCTCTGCATTAAAACTCCCTATTGTTGGGAAAGGCCTATCACAAGCTTTGGTCATCCCGACCCACGTGTCACAATACACAGTTGCATATGCACCATACTTCTTACACATGAGAAACCTCGCTGAACCAATAGGGCCTTCCTTAGGCAGTACACTGACCATCTCTAGCGTATACTTAGCACCCATGTTGAACAATATACCTTCTACCCGGAACACAGACACACCGCAATGCTCTGTTCCTTCCGGCCAAATGTGAAATACAGACACACCGCAATGCTCTGTTCTTTCCACCTAATAATTTCAACTCTGTTGCTATACTCACCGCTAGAGATCTATAATCCTCGGTGAACGTATTTCCTTTAGCCGCGCTCACTCGCTTTTCCCTAATACAGAAATATCACTGTGGGCCCCAAGGGCTATCAGCTCCTCGATACCCTGGCTAAACCACAAAATCTGCTGAGTTTATTATCGCTGGGAGCGCAAAGTCGATACAATCAACCTGCCTTTCCAGTATAATTCCTCCTAGCTGCTTCACCAATTCGCACTAACGGTGCGACCGGATCGCACTGCCTACCAATACTAATTATTAGCAAACCTTGCGATCTATTGGTAGCGCTTTGCGAAAACCCAGTTTTCGCATTCGGTATACCTGCCCTGTATACCGTCCTTCAGTTGGGCAATCCGCCTCGTCAGACAGCAACTGAGCACCTCAACAATAAAACAGTGTATCTACGTTACAACATCACACACTATACACCTTTTCTGCGCAGAAAATCAAAAGTTCCCAACAATAGTAATAATGTCTCAGAGGCTTTCACAAGTAATTATACTATGCATGTATAATAACTATCAACACGATTGTTTAACCACGTGGCAAGTTTACCGGAAGTTCGCGTACGCACAGCAGGAAGTACACATACGCTAAACAATGCAATACAGTTAAAACGCACAATGACAGAAAAAAGAAACAGTTTTCTCTTTTGTCCCTAGGTTCTAGTTAGCGTGCCCTAGATAATGCAAAACGGACATTCGGTTTCGCAACACAGAGTAAAATTCAGGTTTTGAACACCATGCGTTCTTACCCGTTTATGACGCGTCTCCACCCTGTCACTCACCGGACCGTGAGTGCCTCTTCCCGGACTTTTAGGAACCGTGGCCGTCCACCATCCTGAGGGTCTGCGCATGCGCAGCCCTTTTCTATACTTCAGTGTATACCCCTTTAACTCAATTGGCAGATCAGGCAACACTCCCTATATTAAGCACCTGTGGTCAACACCACGTTGCCTGATCTTGGAGTCTCATTCCTCATGAGTCTCTGAAGGTGTTCCTGTATTACTCGTGTATTCAGCGCTGCTGATTCCTGTGGTTTCCAAACCATTTCTACTACTGTGGTTCCATACCACTTCTACCATCAACTGTATCATCATGACTGTTTGCTGATTCCTATTCGCTGCCTCCGTGCACTACAGTCTTCTAAACCACTTCTACGTTATTTTACATCTATGTGACTGTTTGCTCATTGCTATCCGCTGCCTCCGTGCACTCCAGCTTTTACTTCACTCACCTGCTTCTCATCAAGTCTGTTTGCTGATTCCTATCCGCTGCCTCCGTGCACTACAGTCTCCTGCTGGCAACTCGCCTGTGTTCAACATCGTGACTGCCAGCTGATTACTATCCGCTGCCTCCGTGCACTACAGTCTCCTGCTTTCAACTCGCCTGTGTTCAACATCGTGACTGCCAGCTGATTACTATCCGCTGCCTCCGTGCACTACAGTCTCATCTCATCTTTGCTGTGACTTCCTCAAGCCTGCCGCTTTCATTACCATCTGCTACACTTGATCAACAGCTCCTGCCCTGCGCTGCACTCCTGTTTCCCATCGCTGTTGGTTCCTGTGGTTGCTACTGGTTACCTCCGTGTGCCGCTGAGTCCTGCTGCTGTGGTCAGCGCTATCCTCCATCTCCTGCTGATCCACTCTCCACGCCTTCACGTGTTCCACTGGTCTCTACCCTCCTGTCAGCATTTGATTCGTATCTCATCTACTACCCTCTGCTGGATCATCTCCATTCTCCTGGGTCTCCTATGAGTCCAGTTCCACGTGTTGCTGACTCCTGTGAATTCGTGTCCCTGTTGGTCTACTCACCTGTGCGCTGCACCTGCTAGACCGCTGCCTCACCTATCCAGGGACTTCCTATCCAGGCGGTCTCCCGCCGTTCAGGTAACGCTGCTATCCCATCTGACTGCTACTGCTGAACCACGGTATGCATACTTCTCATTGACTGTGCTGTGTATTGCATATCTTGCTGGACTGTGTTTGGTTCTCTCTGGAGTCTGCTATCCGCTGAGTCTATTGCCATCATTGACTGTGTTATTATTGTGCTGGACTACTTCAAGAGACTTTCTAGATTGCAGACCTGCTCAGTCATTTATATCTATATGTATATCTATATTGTGCATATTACAGTGGATCGTGTATAAGGTGCCTGTGTATATCCTGTGTTGCAGTCTTCCCCTGTGCACCTCCTCACATATATATTCAGTGGTACAACTTGCTGATGTCAGACCACTGATCCCTGTTTCCGTTATCACCTGTTCCATCATCCTCTCACATAGCAGTGGTACAACTTGCTGCCGCAGACCACTGACTCCCCGGATACCTCCACTTGGATTCCATTCCTTCACTCAGACAGCGGTACAACTTGCTACCCGCAGACCGCTGACTCTCATCACCCCCTTGATTCTGTTGGACATTCCTCCTCCCTATAGCAGTGGTACAACTTGCTATCGCAGACCACTGACTATCTGCACGTGTCCTTGTCCATACAGTTCCTTGTGTATTATTACCTCATTATTACCAGTGGTGCTAGTCATAGACTTTCCTGTGCATCTCATCGGCCATCATTTCATGTTCCGTGATCACCTAGCTACCAGAGTATTCGATTACCATCTACATTGCTCTGGTAAGCCTACCATCTGGTGATCCCTGGGTAAAGACTCCTAGTGCCCGTGACACACCCTTTGTTGAGGAACCGAAATCCGTTGGTCTTGCGTATCATCGGCAACGAAACCTCCAAAGCTCACGAGCCCCCAAATTGTAATGTGCGTATTGTCGCTAACCAATAACGATTGTCGAACCTCGATTTGTGTTTCCAACGCACAAATCTTTATTCGCAACAAGTTGAAAAAATATGCTCAAGCGATGTAATAGTAAATACAGCCGTTACTTAACGCAGGCGCTCTGGATCCCGTGCAGTCATTCAATCCTGAAGTCTGGGGACAAGAAGTCTGCACTCTGGATCACAAGCTGCTGCTTATATACACAATCAAGTACAGTAATACAATGAAGATGGTATGGCTTGCATCTATTGGTCCGGGTCTCAGGAATGTCCAAGGGGTCGTCAATCATTGGCTGGTTCATCCTAAGGAATCCAAAGGAGGGGGTCATATCTGCAGGGGGTATGCTCTGCTCTTCCCGCCAGAATTCCTTCCTCTTAAGTAGTTCATAATTCCCTATCATTCATAACTTGCGTATGCACTCTGCGATTCCCTCGCAGAGCGCACCAAACAGTAGGCAGCACAGTGGCCTAGTGGTTAGCACGTCTGCCTCACAGCACTGGGGTCATGAGTTCGATTCCCGACCATGGCCTTATCTGTGTGGAGTTTGTATGTTCTCCCTGTGTTTGCGTGGGTTTCCTCCGGGTGCTCCGGTTTCCTCCCACACTCCAAAAACATACTGGTACATTAATTGGCTGCAATCAAAAATTGACCCTAGGCTCTCCCTCTTTGTCTGTCTGTCTCCCTCTCGGTCTGTCTGTGTGATTGTGTGTCTATAGTAGGGAATTTAGACTGTAAGCTCCAATGGGGCAGGGACTGATGTGAATGAGTTCTCTGTACAGCGCTGCGGAATTAGTGGCGCTATATAAATAAATGATGATGATGATGATGATGAAACAGTAGGATATGTAACAAGGTTCATTATGATACCACTCATGATGTTATTCCTTTAACCCGTTCTGTGTATTTCACTAATATGCATGTAACTCTGATATAACATATAAATACTACTATATTTCGACATAACTGACTATGTGTTGCAACTACCAATAATGTGTACTATTTTATAAGTATGCGTGTTTGTGCAAATGTATGGTAAAAGACCAATTACTGTTGCTGCCACGTGTAGTGGATGCGTACGCCCTTTCACGCCGTAGCGTGCCCTTGTACGTCATAGCGTACCGTACGCATCTTTTCAGACAAAGACAACCAAGTTTGCTAGACTTTAATTGAAATGACTTTATCCAATTTGCTGACTTTGACAGACCTCATAAATGCTCTACAAAATGAATGGGCACAAATTCCCACAGAAACACTCCAACATCTTGTGGAAAGCCTTCTATGACAGGATGGACCACCTATGCCACCCTGTCTGTTGTTGCTGGTAACTGGGTGGGCTTACTTTGCCACTGTTACCTTTTTTAACCCAAATGTGCCTTTTCACCACAGTAGGAGGGGCTTACAATGCTGCCACCACTGGACTCCTTCATGGCATCCAGAACCGCGTTCCTTCTGGGTAACTGACGCTGCTAGGGTAACCTCTTGCTGGTACTCCTGACCGCTTCCTATAGATCAGGGTTGCTGTGAATGGATCCCCCTCTGGTCCATCACACTGGCCAGAGCTGCTGGGTAGCGGGCAGGGCAGTGGTACCGGAAAACTGGGTCCAAACCTCAGTACAACCGGGAACAGATTAGAGTTAATTCTAATCTGTAGGTCACAGGAATTTCAGTATGGAAGAAGTTGGCAAGCAGGTCTTTGAAGCAAGTGATGTTTATTTGCTCAAGTGCCCTGATAAGGACAGTTCACACCGGTTTAAGGTACCAGTGATCAAGAGGTCTGAAGAAACAAGAATGATACATTTCAGTACAAACCAGTGCTGATTTATAGTTTTGGACACAGCATCGCAGGGGTAATCTAGCCCCCTGAAGTCTGAGTTATTTTTAGTATCAGGATGCAATATGTTTCCCCAAACATGGATTTAAATGCATTTTATTGTTTTAAATGCATATGCGGTAATCTATGATATCCTAAATCACATTGATCAGAGATTTCCTTTCACTTTAACCAGGAAACAGGTAACGGCTCCCTGTTGTGTATTGAAGGGTTGGTCACTCACATTGAATAGACTTACTTAGCATTTCCTGCTATCAGCAAAACAGACTCCATCCCCACCTATGCCTAATTGGAGATTTCCTCTAAAGTTACAGAGCCCCAAACAAGACATTTCCTATACCAAAATACACACAAAATTAAAAAATAAGTAAATTTGCAACAATATAAATTGGCACACTGTGCTAATAATTTAAATACATTATTACACACACCGTCCAAGAAGAGTGGAAGCTGTTATCGCTGCAAAAGGGGGAACCAACTCCATATTAAAGTATATGTATTTTAATACAGTGTCATTACAGTCTCTGTTGTTGTAACGGTCAAGTGTCCGAATACTTTTGCCCATATACTGTATGATATAGAATATAATTTAAATTCTTTGGCTGTGAACAGAACAATGGCAGTTAACCTCCAGATAAATATGATATAGGGAAATCTTTAATTTCTGAGACCAAGGGAAGAAATTCGTCTGTTGTTTAACCTTGCTATAGGTTATGCCTATTTATGATGTATATATCTGATACAATAAGCCTTTGTTTACAAAGCCTTTTTGTGTATTGTGATGTGGGAAACTGGCTTGCTTTTGTTTTTTGTTGTTCTATGTGAATATGTATTCCGAAACGGTCTGATGAAAGGCCCCATGTTATTTAGATCTTTTGATGTGTGAAAGTCAACAATTGAAGACAGGAACTTTTAATTAAGACTGGCTCCTGGATTCTCTGCATCTGAAAACCAGCTGCAGGACATCACAGCGTTTCTAGAATTTCACATACAATTGTAAATATGGCTAGCTTTCCAATGCATGTAAATCCATGTTTGTGTAAATAGAGTACATCCTGATGCTAAAAATAGCCTGTGTCAGAACTGTATAAAAGATGAGCTGTTTGAGCATGTAATGTATTCTTCTGATTTCAACTGACCTGATCACTGGGACCTTTCACCAGTGAGCGCAAATAAACATCTTGCTTCAAGACCTGCTTGAAAACCTCTTCAATATTGCTGTATTCCTGTGACCTACAGATTAGACCTTAAATCTAATTCGTTCTCCGGCTGTCTGAGGTTTGGACCCAAGCTTTTCCAGTACCACCGCTCTGCCTGCTACCCTTGCAGCCCTGGTTAGTGTGATAGGCCAGGGGGGATCAATCCACAGCAACCCTGATCTATAGTGAGAGGTCAGGAGTACTAGCCCGGGTACACCAGCAATGAGGTACACTAGCAGTTACCCAAAAGTAACGTGGTTCTGAGTGCCATAGAAGGAGCTCAGTAGTGGCAGCAGACCCCTCCCACTGCGGCAGGAGGGGCGTATTCAGAATAACGGAAGGGGACGGTGGCGAAGTAAGCCCAGCCAGTTCCCAGCAACAACAGACAGGATGGCATAGGCGGTCCATCCTGTCACAACAACCAACAATGGGAACTCTTCATTCTTCAACTCTTCAAACCCTGTCTCTCTAGCTCATTACCTGCCCTTCTGTTCCACTAATTCTGGGTCATCCTTGGCTCCATCTCCATAACCCAGTTATTGATTGGAGCTTAGGAGACATTGTCCGCTGGAGTTCCCATTGCTCTCAAAATTGTCTGAGCTCTGTGTCTTCGGTTTCTTCAGCCCCTTCCTGAACAACTTCCTTTCCCTTATCGTGAGTTTTAGGATGTGTTTTACAAAAAGGCTGCTGACTCTCTGCCTCCACACCATGACTTTGATTGCACCATTGACCTAATTCCAGGATCAAAATTGCCTGAAGCAAGGTCATACTCACTCTCTGGTCCTGAGACTAAGGCATTGCAGGAATATGTGGAGGAAAATCGACAGAAAGGTTTTCTTAGAGCTGAGTGTTTTATCACGTCTAAACAGAACGGCATTCTACGCCCTTGCATTGATTTCCAAGGATTAAACAAGATAACCATTAAAAACACCTATCCGCTCCCACTCATCTCAGTTCTGTTCGATCAACTTAGAGGTGCTACTGTCTACACCAAGTTTGATCTACGCGGTGCTTACAACCTCATCCGCATCAGGGAAGGCGATGAGTGGAAGACTGCATTCAACAATCAATCTGGCCATTATGAGTACTTTGTCATGCCCTTCGGCCTGTGTCAGTCTTCCAAGATCTTATCAATTAAGTTCTCCGTGATTTTCTTGGACAGTTCATTGTAGTGTACCTGGATGACATTCTGATTTATTCTCAGTCTCTGCCACAGCATTGATTCCATGTCAAACAGGTCCTCCTAAGACTTAGAGAGCATCACCTCTTTGCCAAACTTGAAAAATGTGAGTTCAAAGTTCTGAAGGTGTCGTTTCTCGGATATGTAATCTCTCGCGATGGATTTTCTATGGATCCTAGCAAAGTTCAAGCCATTTTAGAATGGGTAAGCCCTACTAATCTAAAAGCTATCCAGAGATTCCTGGGCTTTGCAAATTATTACCGGGGATTCATTCAAGCCTTTTCTGATTTGGTGGCTCCAACTACAGCCCTCACCTGCAAAGTGGTGGATTCCAGCAACTGGCCACTGTAGGTCATAGCCTCATTTGAAGCCCTTCAAAACGGCATTCAGCACTGCACCAGTCCTAAAGCATCTCAATCCGGAGTTGCCATTCATACTGGAGGTAGACGCCACTGAGGTCGGTGCTGATGCTGTCCTATCCCAGAGGGACACCTGCGACCATAGACTTCATCCATGTGCTTTCTTTTCGCACAAATTTTCTGTTGTTGAGGTTAACTACGATGTAGGCAATCGAGAAATTCTGACAATTAAATGGACCTTTGAAGAGTGGCATCACTGGTTGGAGGGAGCTGTTCATACAGTTTCAGTCTTCACCGGTCACAAAAATATTTTGTAGATTGAAACTGCTGAATGGTTAAACTCCAAACTAGCTCAATGGGCATTATTTTTCACTCGTTTTAAGTTTGTCATTTCCTATAGACCTGGATCCAAGAATACCATGACGGATGCTTTGTCTAGGAGCTTTATTCCTCACCAATTACCTGCTGGAAAACCGCAGCCCATTATTCCTTCTTCCATTATACATGCTGGTTTGACCCTAGGTAATACTGTTCGTCAATTCCAGAAATTAGCTCCTTCAGAGACACCTGCAGGTCGCCTATTTGTTCCAGTTCATCTTCAAAGAGCAGTTCTTTCAGAGTCCCCACAAGAACAAGTTTGCCGGACATTTGGGTATCTCCAAAACTGTTGAGATTCTTTTGCGCTCTGTGTGGTGGCCTTGTCTTCTGATGTCAAAAATTTTGTTCTTTCCTGTGAAGTTTGCGCAAAAAACAAGTCTTCCAAAAGCTGTCCCTCAAGCCCGCTTATGCCCTTGTCTACTCCTATGTCCACCAGATGTGGGACAGGGAGCCACGCTGGCCACAGTTGCGCCAGCAGAGGTCCGAAGTTGCCGGATAGATTGTTTTCAGTCTGGATGGGACTAAATACCACCGGAACAAAAGTTTGTAGGAGTCTTCTTTTATATTTGTACAGATGGAGGATTTGGCGACTGCCTCGCGTATCTCAGTCCATTCCTCAGGATCCAGAGACTCGGCCATCTCCTCCTCCCAGCGGAGCTCATGAGTCTCCTTGTCAGGCAGATTATGATTCAATAGTAGAGAATAGAAAGTAGATATCAAGCCTTTAGAAGACGTTTTGTTTTTACAGAAGGTTTCTAGGGGGGAGCGATTGTGAGGAGCACGAGGGTCTGTTAAGGAGGAGAAAATGTGACGAATTTGAAGATATTGGTAAAACACGAAGGACGAGAGATGGAAACGCTTACGAAGATCAGCAAAGGTTGGAAAAAAAACCATTGGGACAATATCGGAAAGAAACAAAATATTCTGTTTTGTCCATTGGGAGAAAGATTTCGGGTTGACCCCTGGAGGGAAAGAGGGGTTATGCCATAGAGGGAACATCCGCTTGGGATTAGACAAGAGTTTAAAAGTGCGGGTGCTATATCTCCATATTTCAATAGAGAAACAAACTGTAGGGGGGAGAGAGAGCAGGGGAGGAAGGTCCTTAGGGTCTAGCCAGAACAAAATACTGGGAGATAGCATCTGGAGGAGGTCAGCCTCTGTGTCAACCCAAAGCCTAGTTTGGGGGGGAGAATGAGAAAGAACGGCTTGGGTGAGATGTGACGCCAGGTAGTATTTATGGAGGCACGGTAGCCCCAAACCACCATTCCGGGCGTGACGAAAGAGAACTTTGAGATGAACTCTAGGACGACGGCCGGACCATATAAATTGTGAGATGCTTGCCTGGAGATCTTTCAGAAAGAGTGATGGGACACGTACAGGGAGAGTCTGGAAAAGGTAAAGATCCTTAGAAGAATATTCATCTTGACTGAAGCCACTCTACCAATCCAAGAGATATACCTTGGGGACCAGGACTTGAGATCGCGCTTCAGGGCGGATGCTAGTGGGGGAAAGTTGGCCGAAAATAGACGATCATATGTTTTGGTGAGATTGACACCTAAGTATTTAATGTGATGGGGTTGCCAGTGAAATTTGAAGGTGTCTTGCAAGTGAGTTTGTGTGCTCGGATGGAGATTAAGGGCCAGGGCTTCAGTCTTATCGGAGTTGATTTTAAAGTTTGAATGGAGACCGTACTCGTTAATTTCAGCAAAAACAGAGGGGACAGAGACATGAGGGTTTGTAAGGGTTAGAAGGACATCATCTGCGTACAGGGCTAGTTTTGCCGCTCTTAAACCTGTGGAAATACCAGATATATTAGGGTTGAGGCGAATCCTGGAGGCCAGAGGTTCCATCATTAGGGCAAAGAGGAGGGGAGAGAGGGGGCATCCCTGTCTGGTACCATTCCGAATTGAGAAAGCCGCAGAAGCACATCCTTTAGCCAGGACCGTTACTGAGGGGTTGAAGTAGAGAGAGGCAATTCCATTGAGGAAGGGACCTTGAATGTTTGATGTTTTGAGAACCTCACGCATGACAGGCCATGAGACCCGGTCAAAGGACTTTTCAGCGTCAAGCGCGAGCACCAGAGCTGGGGTTTTAAGCTTATTTGAGGCGTGGATTAAGTTGATGACTTTCCTTGTGTTATCGGCTGCCTGGCGTTTGGGAATGAAACCCACCTGGTCAGGGTGGACCAAGGAGGGGATCACACCGGCCAAGCGGTTTGCTAATATCTTAGCGAAGAGTTTCAAATCAGTATTTAGTAATGATATTGGGTGATAACTTGCACACAGACTAGGATCCTTACCCTCCTTCGGGATCACCACTATATTGGCTCTGGTGGTGGCGCTGTCAAACTTTTGGCCCTTGAGGATCGAGTTAAAAAGATCTAGGAGCATGGGTGAAAGGACAGGGAGCAACTTTTTGTAATATTGGGCCGTGAGGCCATCCGGGCCCGGGGCGGAGGTATTTCTCAAAGATTTGACCGTATGTTTCAATTCCTCAGCAGATATATCCTGACTAAGTGAGGTAGATTGCAATACGCTTAGCGCTGGTAGACCACAAGTATTTAGGAATGTTTTAATACGAAATCCGAGGTCTCTAGGGGGGGGAGCGTCAGATTGAAGGTCGTACAGTTTGGAGTAAAATTCCTGGAACCGGTTAGCTATTTTCTGTGGATCAAATTGCTTACAGGAGGAGGCGTCTAGAATATGAATAATTCTGTTGCGGGTCCATTTGGTGCGTAAACTACGAGCCAAGAGGGCGTCGGCTTTATTTCCTTTCTCGTAGAATCTTTGGTGGAGCCATTTCAGGGTGTTGGCTGCTTTAGTGGACAAAAGTTGCTGTAACTGAGCTTTTACAGCCAGGATTCTGAGATAAGTTTTGCGTTTTGGGTAGCGTTGATGCTTCTTGTTGAGGGAGAGAAGCTCAGATTCGAAATCTTGAATCCGAGCTAAATGAACTTTTTTCTGGGCTGATGACATGCTAATTAAGAGGCCTCGGATAGTGGCTTTATGAGCCACCCATACAACAGAGTGCGAGATATCCAGGGAGGAGTTGAAGTTCTTGAACTCCTCGATTGCCTGTGACACTTTCTGTAAGTTTTCTGGTTTGGTGACAAGGGTGTCATGCATGCGCCAGGATCGATGGGGCGGACTGTGGGAAGGATATCAACATTAAGAGAGACCGCCGCGTGATCTGACCAGGTAACTGGGATTATATCCGAAGAGCGCAGGGAGGAGGTGGAAGATTTATCTGTGAAAATCATGTCAATGCGTGTATGGACGTTGTGAGGGACGGAGAAATGTGTGTATGCGCGAGCAGAAGAGTTCAAGACCCGCCTAGAGTCATAGAGATCATACAGCTTTATTAGGGAGCCGAGATGACGAGAGTCTCTAGAGGTCCGCAAGGAGGAGGGTGACGGAGGAGAGCAGTCTAGCTTGGAATCCAACGTGACATTGAAGTCTCCACCCAGAATGACGTGTCCCTTAGCTGACTGAAAAAGTTTAGTGAAGAAATCTGAAAAGAAGGATCCCTGTCCCACATTAGGAGCATATAGAGTCGCTATGGTTATGGGCGTTTGGGAAATAGATCCAATCAGTATTGTATATCTGCCTTGGTCATCTGTTATAGTAGAATGTACAGTTAATGGAACTGAGTGATGGACTAGGATAGCAGTACCGCTAGTTTTGCGAGGGGAGGTGGAATAAAATGCGTGCGGAAAGGTTCTATTTGTAAGGCTTGGGTGCGAGTGTGTTGTCAATGGATTTTATTGTGATCTGCCATGTTCTTCAGGAAACAACACCATTTGGGTAGTAGTGGACCATTTCAGTAAGATGTCCCATTTTATTCCATCAACCTAGCTTCCCAGTGCTGAGTCTAGCTGTACTCTTTATACAGCATGTTTTCCATCTACATGGCTTATCTGTAGATATTGTCTCAGACCACAGCTCCCAATTTGTTGCCCAATTCTGGAAGTCCTTCTGTACCCTCCTTGGGAATAACATCAGCCTCTCATCAACCTATTATCCTCAGTCCGACGGACAGAGTTAATCAATCTTAGAACACTTTCTAAGCTTTTATACCTCAGAATCTCCAGACAATTGGTCATCTTTGCTCCCATGAGCTGAGTTCACATATAATAACTTGTGTCATTGCTCCACTCGCATTTCTCCATTTTTCTGCAATTTCGATTTCCATCCAAGGACCAACTCTTTGTCCTCTCTCAACCAGTTTGACCTCTCGGAGATACATTCCACGGCTTCTCATCCCAGGATCAACTGGAAGAAAGTCCACTCTGCTTTTCTACGGGCCTCTTTCCAGTGTAAAAGACTTGCAGACTGTTACTGAAGAATTTGTTCTTTTAAAGTGGGTCAAAAGGTCTGGCTATCCACACGTAATATCAAGCTCAAACAAACCTGTAAAAAACTTGGCCCTAGATTCATTGGACCTTTTTCTATTATTAATCAGGTCAATCTTGTCGCCTTCAGGTTGAAGCTTCCCCGTTCTCTTAGGATTCCGAAAACTTTCCATTGTTCTTTCCTGAAGCCTGCTATCCCTGCATGCAAATCTAGGTTCCGCTACTTACAAAGATCTCAGCCTGTTAACTTGGAGGATCATCAGAGATTTGTGGTGGAAAAAAATATTGGTGCTAAAAAGGTCCAGGGTAAATCCATTTCCTGGTACAGTGGAAGGGTCGTGGCCCGGAGGAACAATCTTGGGTAATGCAGAGGCGCCGGAAAGCTCCTTAGAGAATTTTTAAATTTCCCAACAAACCAGGATGTTGGGGTTCCTTAACCCCTCTTCAAGGGCAGTACGGTTACAAGCCGCAGCGACCCACGGCTCTTCTCTCCTGCTTGCGTCCCAGGTGACATAGCAACTGCCAGTGCGTCACTTCCGGTTTCTAGGTCCCGGCCATCAACGTGGCACCGGCCGGTAAGTTCTGACAGCCCTGTGTCCCGGCATTAGAGGCAGTCGGGCGCAGGTGCAGATTAAATTATGTATTTACAGCCTCAGGTGGCTGATTAAACCTCCAGTGCCTCCTTAATTCTGATTGGACAGTCTAGGTATTTAAGGGAGGGAGGGCTTAGCCTCCCTGCTGGTTATAGCGTTCAGTTTCCTGGCTGCTGACCTGCTCCTGTACTTTGTTCCTGTACTCCTGGATAGACCCTTCAGTGTATGACCCTTGGCTTGTTATTGGACAGTGATTTATTGCTGGTGACCCTGACTTCTGCCTGTGACTTAGATATCCTGTCTTTCTGCCGGACCTGACCTCTGCCTGAACCTCACCTCACTGTCTGCTTGTGCCCTATGACTTCGGCCTGTCTCTGACTTCGCTTATGTCCTGCAGTCACCCCCTTGCCCACGCTACGTTTATATCCATAAACTTGTTCTATGCAGAGCATAAGACCTGGGGGCATCTGAGTACCTGTGAGCGAAACAAGCTGTACGGGAAAGGCGGCTGCTATAGGTGAAGACCCCCGCCACCAGTTCTACAAGCTTATGATAATAGCCGTTAGCCATGACATTAGCTAGAAATTATGGATTGTATGTAAGCGCCTCTTTATCTCCATGGGTACTGAAATGTCTCATTGCACCACAGTGGCTGCTATTCTCCAACTCTGCGAGCAAGCGTAATTGCCACCTTCAGTGTAATCCATCTCATTTGTCAGGGTCAGACATCAGAGTGTTTAGAATTCAATAAAGGTCCCTTGGAGCCACAACGGATCTTATGAAGGGACAGATCCCCTTTACTGCCTGGAAGAAGCGAGTAAGCAAATCTTCTGAAGCCAACTTGGTATCCAAGAACACATTCAAAGCAGACACTTGCACCTTGAGTGTAGATAAAGCAAGACCTTTACTGAAAATATCCTGACGTCAAGGATCTGTGGAAAAATTGCCGCTGCTAGATTGCATTGAGTCACACCATGCAATAAATTTCTTCCAAATCTTGTGATAGTAGATGTTTTAAGAATTCTTCTTTCTTGCCTGTTGATTACTGGTTCTGAGGTTTCTTTTTATCTTGAGCAGCTTCTGCTCAATCTCCATGCCATCTAGCCCCTCTGGATTTGGACGAAGTACCAGCAGTTGGTGTAGTATATCTGACTACAGAGGCCAAGGCTGTTCCTTGAGCATTGCCCAGGATACAGGAAACCATGGACAGAGAGGCCAAAATAGAAGAAAATTGAAGAATTGCTATCACTTGTGCCCTTTCTTGTTGGATCTTTTTTAGGATATGAGTGATGAGTGCAAATGGAGGGAAGACATATCCCAGGTGAAAGGTCCATGGAATGCCAGAGCATCTATTCCCTCTGACTCTAGAGTCTTGTGCTGAGAAGAACATGCAAACTTTTGCATTCTGCTTGTCGCCATGATCTCCACTTAAGGAAGCCAGAATCATTTTATCAACACCAGGAACACCTGGGTGAGTCTGCTCTCAGCTAAAATAATCCGGTAACACAATTGTGTTTTCATGGTACATTTAATGCTGAGAGTGACTTCAGGTTTCTCTCTGCCCAGGACATAACCTTTGCTACATCCACCATCAAGGTCTGGCTTCTGGTACCTTTCCTTATGAAGGCCAGCACTGTTGTCTGAGGATATTCAGAGATTATATATGAAAGTGCTGAATAGCCTTCAACACTGCACTCGTTTACAAAACTTTCACATAAAGACTTTTTTCATTTTGTGACCAAACACCCTGCACCACTTGTCCCTGAAGGTGGGCTTTGATACTGGTGTCTGTTGTCAATATCATCCCTTCTGGGTCCAAAAGTGACAATCCTTTTATCTTTAAATTTGTGCTTTGCCACTACCTGAGAGATACCCGTTTGGCACGGTGATGGTGTAATTCAGAGAAGTATTTCTGTGATTCCACTGGAGATCCCGCATGTGCCATCTTGCCCAAGGTATGGTCCATACGATGAAGAAAACATCTCCAACATTCGATGCCCCTTTATTATTGACACTAGACGATCAATCTGTAGCTGATGTGCCAAGGATTTCATCTTGATACACCTCTCTTGCGACAAAGACACTTTGCTCTGTATAGTGTCTATCTGGACCCCCAGGAACTTGCTATTCTGAATTTGCTTCCTCATAGCACCATCAGTGATTAGAACTGAAGAGCAGGCAGGTGAATTAAAAGTTATGGCGCAGGGCCTAACCCTGAGGAATTATGATGAACTGCAGCAGGAATATTAAAATAGACATCCTGAAGGTCCATAGATGTGAGAAAATCTCCTCTGGCAATGGCTGTGAGGATAGGGTTCACAGACTTCATCTTGAATGTTTGGAACAAACTTGTCGAAACTCTTCAAATCTATAACTAAAAGAAACACCCCTAATGGATATCTGACAAGGAAGAGTCTGGAATATAAGTCTGTGTGTCCTTGACCTGCAGAATAAGAGAAATTACATGAGTGCTTATTAATGAATGCAGACGGTTATACAAGGCTACCAATTCTGCACTAGACTGAATAAAGAAGTTCCCTTTGGGATACTG
Organism: Mixophyes fleayi; assembly: GCF_038048845.1. Taxonomy (NCBI): domain Eukaryota; kingdom Metazoa; phylum Chordata; class Amphibia; order Anura; family Limnodynastidae; genus Mixophyes; species Mixophyes fleayi. The sequence goes on along the minus strand of NC_134404.1, from coordinate 283,579 downwards.
ATGAAACTCAATCTTGTACCCATTTCTTACAATGTCCAACACCCACTCATCTATGATAGAGTAAGCCCATATTTCTGCATACTGTATGATTCTGCCCCCCACTGGTAGTAATGGGGACTGATCCGGACAATAGTGCTGTGTCTTCTGATTAGACCTTCCTTCTTTGGGCCTAAAAGCCTGAAACAACTGGATGTTGTGGGCCTAATGTGTCTACCATATTGTCTCCCTGGCTCATAACCTCTCTGAAGTGCTGACGAGCCACAAAATAATATTTAGGCCTTTAATAGAGATGTTCTTTTACTGAGCACCTGCAAACCAAGGGTCAACCACAGGGCTCTCCTAACCATCACTGCTGAGGACATTGACCTTGCTGAAAAAGCAACGGTATCCTAAGATGTTTCATGTAAAATGTATATGCCTTGCTGTAGAACGTCAATGCTTTTTAATATGTATAGTCTGCTAGCTTTTTCTTGGACAGCTTTATAAAGTGTCTCTCCCCATAATTTCAGCACCCAGCCACGGAGGCCATAGATGGCTACAACAGATTTCAAAGTAGTTTGAGATGATATATGAAGTGTCTAAAACAACTCTCCATTTTCCTATCCATGGGATTTCTGAGGGACCCGCGAATACTAGACCCAGATGCGTCCAGTTTCGGGACCATGCTCCACTTCTGAGCCTCCTCATCACTGAATGGGTACATACTGTGTATTTAGAGTGACACTTGTCCACCTGTGTCTATTCCCTATATATCAGCTCCTTCGGCACCTGATGTACAGGGAAAACTCTACATTTTTATTATGGTCTTAAAAAAAAAAAGGGGGGGGGGATTTATGAGTCGCTGTGGATGCCTGTTCCTGATCCAGCTGAATTTCCACATTGTCCAGATTAAAGATCGTAGGTGCCTCTTTAATCACTCTGGATAACAACTGGGAAATCGCATTCCGATTGCAAACGTGTGTCCTCCAATTATATGGTTGTCAGGGCCCTTGCTCTCTTTAATACTTGGATAGGACACAGCTCTTAAGTCACAAAATCTTCTCTCATCCACGCTATAAGCTCCTTATACCGTTCAGGAGGCTGAGTTTTGCCCTTTGTGCTAATGACTCTTTCATCATCACCATTTATATACATAGCGCCACTGCTTCCGCAGCGCTGTACAGAGAACTCACTCACATCAGTCCCTGCCCCATTGGAGCTTACAATCTAAATTCCCTAACATACACAGACTAGGGTCAATTTTGTTGGCATCCAATTTAACTACCAGTATGTTTTTGGTGTGGGAGGAAACCGGAGCACCCGGAGAAAACCCACACAAACACTGGGAGAACATACAAACTCCACACAGATAAGGCCATGGTCAGGAATTGAACTCATGACCCCAGTGCTGTAAGGCAGAAGTGCTAAACACTAAGCCACCGTGCTGCCCACTTCATTTACTAAAGGCTTATAATGACAGGCTCCACAACTTTTATGTCTCTTGCTATACTTCTTTTCCACAGCATCTGCTAGAGTACTTGTGGCCGGGTCCCAAGTTCTGGACCTAAGCGCCAGTGCTATGCGGCGCGTCCATAAAGTATTACGTTTAAACGTATTTAATAAAATTAAATGAGTATTTTAAAATGTGCACTGCGGCATGGGAGAGTAATACCAGGCACCACCGCATTCAATAGCTTATACCTGTTACGAGCCACGGCGGTGCCCAGCGGCCGCGACTCTCTCAATGGGGGCCCCAGCCGTCGCTATGACGACTGGGACGTCACTTCTGGGGCGTAGCAACGGTCGGACGCTATTGTGTTCAGCGCCGTGCCCCAGCACTATGGGGCAGCCGGGCGCGTGCACAGCAGTCCAGCAAGCCTGCGGGCTAATTAATATAATCAATGGCCAGTCTGAGCGCAATTAGAGAGCTAGGCTCTCATTGGTTTATTTCTGTATTTTAGGGCTTAGCCTCCCTGCCGGTTATAGCTTCCAAATTTCTGTTTGCTACCTGCTGTTGTGCTTTTGGTGTAAAACCTTTGGACTTTCTTTTTTGTGTGTATGACCCCTGGCTGTACCTTGGATTTGCCTTATTGCCTGTGACCCTGACTCATCTTGCCTGTGCCTCGGACCCCGCTATATTGCTCGTGACCCTGACCCTTGGCGTGTTTCTCGACTATCCCTGCTCGCAAGTGACCCCTGACCTTGGATTTCGTCTGACCATCCGCTGCCATCTTCGCTGCCTCCTGGTGTGCCGCTACGGTTTATCCTCACAAACTCACACTACATCTGGAGATAAGTCCTGGGGGCATCCGAGTACCGGTGAGCGTATAAAGCTCTATGGGAAAGGCGGCTGCTAAAGGTGAAGACCTCCGCCAACTAGTTCTGTGAGTTTGTGTACTGACTGTCAGCGTAATAATACCCTGATGTCCTGTACAAATGGGTACTTGAAATGTTTAATGTATAAATGTATGGCACTGCTGCCCCCTTAGTTAACCGGCGCATGGCGCCCAAAGTGTTACCTCCCGATGCTAGGCATTGGGAGTGTAAATTGGTAAGTGTGTAAACTAAACATGTATATTTAATAAAATATGGTCCTACCATTCCATGGTGATCCAGTGGGGATCTGAGATTCCCTGGGGGTCCTGCTGCAGGAAGCCCAGGGACCGGTTCAATATAGGGGTGTTAACCAATCCCTGGTGGTCCAGCGGGGAAACTGAATGACGAGGGGGCCCTGAGTGTATCCCTGCTGGCACCTGCAGCTCCGTGGCTGCCAGAGGCACTTGTAGCAGTGGCTCAGAAACAAAGGGCCTGCTGGGGACCCCCAACATGCTAAACAACCGCACTGGAGCTCAGAGCTATAATGATAAAACTTGCGCCCTAGACATTCTGGCACCAGGGAGGAGAGGAGGCTGCGCCGCTCTGATTCATGTGCAGGCTACATCAATCGGCTTGGATTGGTTAAAGGATGGAATACCTCCTGCAACATTATGTGTGTAAAACTGTATAAAAAGAGCCCTGTTGCCCATGTAAAGGTAGTTTTATTCCATCTGTACTTCTAGATAGTTCCTTCACCGGCACCTGGAACCACTTCCTTCTGGGTAGCTGATAGAGCTGCTGCAGAGTCTCCTTGCTGTGGGCTGGCTGGTGCCTCCTGACCGCACTCTAGACTGCTCAGTAGTGGGCAGAGTGCTGACACATAGAGGCTGAGATAAACACAGGACAGCCGGGGAACGGATTAGAGTGTAAGCTCTTGTTTGTTGGTTACAGGACACAACAGGTAATAGGCATCAGGCAGATTCTTCAAGCAGTGATATTGATTGCTCAAGCGGTCCTTATAAGGACCTTTACCCACTAGTTACAGTTAAAATACAGCTCTTTATATACTGTTTCTGAGACATGTTGGCAGGGGGTAACCCAGTCTGAGATATTATATCCGATGTTTAGAATCAAGATGTAATACATTCTCTAAACACAATTTAAACTTTACAAAATTTACATCAATCTGTATATTTCCCACATTACTTGCGTTACATTATTCAAATAGTCCCCTATCTATTTAACAGGACCCAATACACAGGATAGAAAAGCAACGACCCCCTTCTGTGTATTCAGGCTAAAAATATGTGTTGGTCACGCACAGATGAAAGGCCTTTACTTGCATAAGACTTCCTTTCTTCAGACAGCTGCAGAAACAAGTTTCCTCCAACATGGCATACGGCCTCAGAAATAAATACATTTCCAATATAAAAATCAGCACATTTCCAATGATATATATTGGCTCATTGCGCCACTAATTAACATAAATGAATACAGTAAGTTATTTCTAGGTGATCCAGCCACACTGTACAAGCTGTGTTTTTAACCTGTCTTTTTTAATAAGCTGGAAAGGGAATCTACCCAGATTTATGGCTCCCATGGAGGACTGAGAGGAAACAGACTTTGCCTGAAGATACCTGTGGCTGGATCGTGTAAATATTTATTATAATTAGGGGTGCAAGGTACCACTGTATATCATTGCACATGTACGGATGTTTTTATATTGTGTTGTAGAAACACATTTCCTACACAGAAATACAACTGTCTGAAGGCAGGTAATCTCATGTTAATTAGACCTTTACACTTCAGTGACCAACACGTCTGCTTAGCCTGAAAGCACAGGAGGGGTAATTACACTTGCTGTCAAGACTTCCCTATGAACTCAGATTGACTTTTTAAGTTAAATTGTGTTAAATGTAAGATTAGAGAAATATCACATCCTGATGCTAATCTCAGACTTTTTGGTGTCTGGGCGGAAAAGGGGGCTGGTTCACCCCTTGCCAGACTGTGTCCAAAACTATATATATATATATATATATATATATATATATATATATATATATATATATATATATATATATATAAAAAGCACTTTTTGGCCATGTAATGTATCGTTATTCCATCTGTACTTCTGGAAAGATCGCTAGTACCACAGATTGGCGTGTAACTGTCCTTGTTAGGACTACTTGAGCGAATAAAACATTATTGCCTCAGATCCTGATTTGACGCCCACTTTCCTGCAGCAATTCCTGTGACCACCGATTAGACCAATCTAATCTGTTATCTGGCTGTTCTGAGGTTGGGACCCAGCATTCCAGTAACAACGCTCTACCTACTACCCACAGCTCTGTCTCGTGGGTAGGCCAGGGGGAATGATCCACAGCAACCCTGATCTAAAGGAAGACGTCAGGGGGATCAGTCCAGGTGCCCAGCAACAAGGTACACTAGGAGCGAAAGTTACCCAGAAGAAACCGGTTCGAGATGGTGGCCAAGGAGCCTAGTGGTGGCAGCAGCAAGCTCCTCATACTGCAACAGGAGAGGCACAATTTGGGATAAAGGGGACAGTAGCAAGGCAAGCCCAGACAGGTCTCCAGCAGCACGGACAGGGTGGCATAGGAGGTCTATCCTGTCACAATACCCTTTAAGCAAAGCAGAGCAGAAGACAAGCTGGCGGCACACCACGTTGGCTTATTCTCCTGTCTCTGCAATAGGCCATGTAGAGGACGCTGGATAATCCTGTAACATTTACTCACTCCTATTTATACCTCTGATTGGGAGTAGCTAAGCCATTATCCTCCTTTCCTTATCCTATGGGCACTGACATCAGCAAGGACTCCACTATAAAGCAACAAGGCAGATCGTTCAGACTGTTCACGGTAACCTGTGGCTCGGGCCGTCAGCCCATAGTAACACAGCTTGTGCAAGCTATCCCGTCCTTAGTAAAACGGCTAGGTCAGCCATATCCACCCCTGATAACACATGGCTATCAGTCAGCCCACCCATAGTACCATGTGGTTTGGAAGGTCGGCTCATCGGCACATTCATGGTGATATACATGTAGGTTAACTCAAACTTACTTAAGAGTCGATTGTCTTCAGGTTACAATGCCTCTGAGTGGATTTAATTTTGTCCTTCTAAAATTAAATTTTTGTTGCCCCCTTACAAAACATTTTATTGAATCTCAAGTCAGATGTTACCATGTATTGCTCACTATTCACTATAATGCCTCCCACCATGTATATTATATCTGCTCTAGTAGATATTACCGAGTCCAGCAGAGCATCTGCTCTAGTCCAAAATACACGTCAAGGAGAACAGAATACACAGGATATTTGATGCAAAAGGCACAAACATAATATGGTTCTGCCTACAAAAGTGGATGCAATGACATTACAAACTGTGACAGGATGGCCGCATATGCCACCCTGTCTGTTGTTGCTGGGAACCGGCTGGGCTTACATTGCTACCGTTCCCTTTCATTATCACAAATGCGCCCTCTAACCACAGTAGGAGGGACTTACAAATGCTGCCACCACTGGACTCCTTTACTGGCATCCAGTACCGGGTTTCTTCTGGGTAAATGACGCTGCAAGTGTACCCCGTTACTGGTGTACCTGGGCTGGTACCCCTGACCTCTTCCTATGGATCAGGGATGATGTGGATGGATCGCCCCTGGCCTATCACCCTGGCCAGAGTTGCTGGGTAGCGGGCAGAGCGGTGGGTCCAAACCTCAGAAACAGCTGGCAACGGATTAGAGTTGGGTCTAATCTGTAGATCGCGGGAATAGAGAAGTTTCCAAGCAGGTCTTTGAAGCAAGTGATGTTTATTTGCTCACCCTGGTTGAAGGTACCGGGGAGCAAGTCAGATGAAACAAGAAGAACAATTTTCAATACAAACAGTGCTTTTTTTATATAGGTTTGGACACAGCCTCACAGGGTAAATCAGCCCCCTGAGGTCTGAGCTATTTTTAGTATCAGGATGCAATATGCTTATTGCATCAGGTATATACCAAAATACACACAATATCAAAAATAACTACTTTGGCAATTATATAAATAAGCCCCCTTTGCCATTTCCTTTAAATAAATTTATATCATAAGTTAAGTGATCCAGTCGCACAAGCTCTGTACACATCTGCCCTAAATGCCCAACCCAAGAGTGGCATTTCCTTCTTCCATCTAAAAGGCTGGAAGGTCTTCGGATCTGATAATTTCCAGAATCCTCAACATGTATATTAGTTATTATTAGTAAATATATCAGTTTATTGTTCTTCCATAGAAGTGTCTTCATTATTATTTGGCATAATAGTCATTATTTTAAATCTATTGCAAAACCAGAAGAAATTTTATTAGTGAGAGGTTGGATTAGTGTCTGTCTACCGACCCTCAGATGACCTATGATGGTCTAATGGTGTATGACGAACATGGTGCTAGGAGTCAATAAATAAAGGACAGTCTGGATATAGAGAACAAAGACTTGAGTATGCCAAGTATAAAAACTGACTTTATTAGAGTAGACATAGTTATGAATTAGTAGTGAGGCCTCAAACCCACCAGCAGGTAGGTCAGCACTGAATTATCCCCAGCGATTCAAGAGGGAATACTGGACGTGAGAAGATGGTGATGATCTACAGCGTCGGAATGGTTAATATGCAGAAGTCTCCCTCAGAAAGGAACGTAGAGATGGATGAGAGGGAACATCACGGTCTATCCAGCAGATAAATTAATTTCTGCTCTCGATGCCATGCACGTGGGTGTACTGTTCCGATGGTGGCATCACCACTGGTATGTTCATTGTTTATCTGGAAACCACTGTTGGCAGGACCAGAGGTCATCAGTCTGTTAAATAATAAGTCCTGTCAAGTTATAGAAAAGTCCATATGCAAAGCCCTTCCATATTAGTATGTGTGCAAAATGTTACTGTGTGAGATAAAACATTATCTCCTTGCTCTAGACACAGACAAATTCTAATTAGAGCCATGATTCTACATCTTGGAAGGCGGCAGAAGAGGAACAGAGGTGGGAAAGCTCCACTGAAAATTTTCACCCGAGTTTCATTGACAAGGTTTCAGCTGATAGTCCACAGGCAGTTCTCAGGCTAGATGTGAGCCAGGAGGTCCTTCTAACGTCTCAATCTAATTACATATGGATAAATTAATGTACCAGCACAGGTGGGAATAGAAAGAGCAGACCAAATGACACAGTTGCTTCTGGATTACAGCTCTCTCAGACATCCGCTGAAGACCATCCTTGTGACATATAGGAGCCACAAAGGTGGATTGAGGTGTTCAGACAAGCCTTGTGTTTCTGTCTCTAGAAGAAGCCTGGAAATGTGTACTGAAGTAGAGTAACCACAATGATCACCAGAGTGGCACACATCACAAGGGCCAGCCACACTGGGAACGTTCCTTAAAGAGAGAACATGGAAAAAAAAATTACTAGGCAGAAGAAATCCTCAGCGTGTCTCTTGTTGTCCTGTCCTACAGCTCAGTGCCCCACACATGCTTCATGTCCCGAATACATGGCAGAGACACAGTTCTATAGCATCACTATGGGGAAAGTGGGGGGCATGGAAGGGGGTATAGCCCAACACCATCTCACTGTAGAAAGTGGGGAGGCGGTCCGACGCTCTCCCACTATATCGCTAAGCGCGTGAGACTTATCTCACTATAGCGCAGAGTGGGGGAGGGAGAGAGACTGTCATCCTCCAACTATAGCGCAAGGTGAGGGTGGGAGACTGATACGCTCCCTATAGTGCAGAGGAGGAAGACTGACGCTCTCCCACTACATCCTACCAGTTCTCACTCCTCTCCTCCCATCACAACCCTTTCTTGCTCCGATCAGGCTGTCTCCTTCTATAATAACACCTTTACCACTGCACTTTACTCTGTAATCCCGGCTGTCTTCATTAAACGTCATTGGTCCCCGCCTCAACTTCGGCTCTCCAAACTTATCCGCTATCTTCAAAACTGCTACTGTAGCGTGGAACGGTGCCGCTTACTTCCTTCACTTCAAGCTCATTCTCTCATAGTTCTGCCCTATCATGCTCTACACAGTCCTACTTCAAGGATCTCATTTCCTCCCCGTCCTCCAACCCTCATTGTATCTTTGCCTCTCCCCTCTCAATTTTGCTACCCACTTCACCTCCAAGGAAATCCAAAATGGAGTCCATGACTCAAGCCTTCCCGACTCTCACCTTGCCACTCTCTCTCTCTATTGTCCCTTTCTGCCACATTGGCTCTACGTGGCCTACAGAATTAAATGTAAACTCCTTACCCAACCCCCACAACTCATCTCTACCCTCACTCCTTGCCGCAGCCTCCAGTCTGCCAATGACCGTTATCACACTGATTACCTCATGCCACTCCCGCCTCAAAGTCTTTGTCCTGGCTGCTCCCCAGCTGGGAATTGATCTCCCACACCCTACCAGTTTAGCCTCTACTCTCCAAGGCTTCAAGCATGCTCTTAAAACGCACTTCTTAATTCAAGCCTATCAGCGCTCCTTTGCCTTGACTATTACCTCCTCTCCCTCACTCAGTGCCACTCTATAGGTCTCCCCTTCCAGTTAGAATTCTGCTCATGAGAACTTACATCCTCTTTCCTGGTGTTGTCCTTCTATTATTATAATTACTACTCCGTCACCCTCTGTAACTTCCCTAGCCCAGTCCTACATCACGGTGGACATTACCATCACTCTCACTCACAGTCACGTAAAAAACTTGATCTCCATTACCAAGTTATCTGTGAGGGAATTGTTTAATCAGCATTTCTGTTTTGTTGCTCATGTACTATGTAATGAGTTAAGGATTGTTGCTGCTTGTTTAGCGTATACTACTTGAAGTGTCTTGTACAGCGATGGGGATCTTTTGAGGCTATGAAAAGAAAATATACCATCTCCCTATAGTGCAGAGCGGGGGAGGGAGCGAGACCGACACCCTCTCACTATAGTGCAGAGCGGGGGAGGGAGCGAGACCGACACCCTCTCACTATAGTGCAGAGCGGGGGAGGGAGCGAGACCGACGCCCTCTCACTATAGTGCAGAGCGGGGGAGGGAGCGAGACCGACGCCCTCTCACTATAGTGCAGAGCGGGGGAGGGAGCGAGACCGACACCCTCTCACTATAGTGCAGAGCGGGGGAGGGAGCGAGACCGACGCCCTCTCACTATAGTGCAGAGCGGGGGAGGGAGCGAGACCGACGCCCTCTCACTATAGTGCAGAGCGGGGGAGGGAGCGAGACCGACGCCCTCTCACTATAGTGCAGAGCGGGGGAGGGAGCGAGACCGACACCCTCTCACTATAGTGCAGAGCGGGGGAGGGAGCGAGACCGACACCCTCTCACTATAGTGCAGAGCGGGGGAGGGAGCGAGACCGACGCCCTCTCACTATAGTGCAGAGCGGGGGAGGGAGCGAGACCGACGCCCTCTCACTATAGTGCAGAGCGGGGGAGGGAGCGAGACCGACGCCCTCTCACTATAGTGCAGAGCGGGGGAGGGAGCGAGACCGACGCCCTCTCACTATAGTGCAGAGCGGGGGAGGGAGCGAGACCGACGCCCTCTCACTATAGTGCAGAGCGGGGGAGGGAGCGAGACCGACGCCCTCTCACTATAGTGCAGAGCGGGGGAGGGAGCGAGACCGACGCCCTCTCACTATAGTGCAGAGCGGGGGAGGGAGCGAGACCGACGCCCTCTCACTATAGCGCAGAGCGGGGGAGGGAGCGAGACCGACACCCTCTCACTATAGCGCAGAGCGGGGGAGGGAGCGAGACCGACGCTCTCTCACTATAGCGCAGAGCGGGGGAGGGAGCGAGACTGACGCCCTCTCACTATAGCGCAGAGAGGGGGAGGGAGCGAGACTGACGCTCTCTCACTATAGTGCAGAGCGGGGGAGGGAGCGAGACTGACGCTCTCTCACTATAGTGCAGAGAGGGGGAGGGAGCGAGACTGACGCTCTCTCACTATAGTGCAGAGAGGGGGAGGGAGCGAGACTGACGCTCTCTCACTATAGTGCAGAGCGGGGGAGGGAGCGAGACTGACGCCCTCTCACTATAGCGCAGAGAGGGGGAGGGAGCGAGACTGACGCTCTCTCACTATAGTGCAGAGCGGGGGAGGGAGCGAGACTGACGCTCTCTCACTATAGCGCAGAGCGGGGGAGGGAGCGAGACTGACGCTCTCTCACTATAGCGCAGAGCGGGGGAAGGAGTGAGACTGACGCTCTCTCACTATAGTGCAGAGCGGGGGAGGGAGCGAGACTGACACCATCTCACTATAGTGCAGAGCGGGGGAGGGAGCGAGACTGACGCCCTCTATATAGCAGACTAAGAACACTGGTGAGAGACCATCGCACGCACTATAAGCAGAGGACACCTACGTCTATTGGGCACCACATGCAGTTTACAGCGGCTGTCCACAGCTACACTCAGCATGGCCATCTCGTTGTCGCCCTGCAGAGTCAGTCCTTGCTTTGTGTCAGGAAAGAAAGTGAGGTCCGTTACCACAATGCCGTGTGCTTCTTCCACATAGTACAGCTTCTGTAGGACACGAGAGGAGGAAAAGGAATTAACCAGAGCTGCATCATCTACAACAGCACCCAATGTAACCTTCTATAGTTTCACTACAGATTGCTTCAATAACAATATTATTATTACATGTCGCTGCTTTATTATTCACACTAATGATGGTTCCTAATAGCTTCCTGCAGCACAGTCTCAGGGAACACAAGGAAGTCACAATGTGCGTAGATACCGAGAACTGAAGTGGCACTGTGCAGTATCTCACAGCACCGCAACATCAGCAACACAGGCACCGACACCATCTCTATGTACGCACCCCGACAGTCTACGCAACACCCTGAAATGATCTATACTGGTAGTGACAGCCGTAAATACTGGCAGGGAGTGGTGTGCCACAGCCTCTAGGAGAGAAGTTAGGTATTTAGCTGACAGACTGCAGACAGAGTTAGACATGTGTACAGTAGTGCAGCCAAGTTAAAGATACACAGGTGGAGGACATATGTGTGACAAAATAATAGTATAATGGGATTTAACCGACATGTTTTGAGGTAATTTGAACAGCTGACAGGGTGTGTCTGCAGTGACACTGATCAAGCAGAGCACCCGATGAGAACTCCTTTATAAAGAGCAGGTAGGAGTGACACTTGTCTGTCAAGCTAGGGCTGGGGGAGGAGTGTAAAACATTTAAGCGCGAGTTGTTCATTATGTACGTGTGACCCATGTTGAACAAGTTGGCTGGTGTCTAGGGAGTTGGACTTAGTTAACATGGCGTTAGGGTCACAAGAAAGTGTGTGGAACTTTGTGTTAGAAATTACTTTGCCATTCTGATAATAAGAGAAAAGAACAAAGCAAGAAGTTGTTCGGTTGTGCATCGCCAGAATATATCTTAAATCTCCTAGCTACGCTCACATTACATGAAAAATGAATGGATGCAAAAAAAAAAAAAAAAAAAAAAAAAAAAAAAATCTAAATCTAAAAATGACCACGGAAGATTAATAAAAAGTCCTATTGCACTGTCCAAATCTGCAGCTCCTTTCTTCCAATAATCCACACCTGCTGTGGAGAACATAAAAATAAAAAAAATAAAAAATAAAAAACACGGAAAAAGAGGGCTCATGGTGTAGTATTTCTTTCTTTTTTCTTGGCCTCGCTGGCTCTGTCCTCGCTTGGTTCACCTCTTATATCACCAACCGCTCCTTCTCTGTATCCATTTCTGGTTCATAAGCCTGCCCACCCCCCCCCCCCCCCCCCTCTGTCCTCTCTGTAGCAGCTCCTCAGGGCTCAGTTCTTGGATCTATACTCTTTTCACTCTACACTACCTAACTGGGTGATCTCATCACCTCTCTTGGTCTCCAGTATCACCTTTACACTGATGACATTTAACTCTACCTCTTCTCCTGATCTGTTCCCCCTCGCTCCTCTCTCGTGTATCTGACACCTTTCTGCCATCGCCTCTTGGATGTCTTCACGTTTTCTCAAACCTAACAATCACCAAAACTGAGCTAATCGTCTTCCTTCCTTCTAATTCTTCTTCTCATCTTGATCGCTCTATCACTGCTAACAATACCATCAGCTCATCTGTTCCCCGACTCCGTTGCCTGGGTGTCACCTTCACTCCTCCCTCTCCTTTGCTCTCCACATTCAATCTCTCCCCCAATCCTGTCGCCTCCAACTCCGCAATATCGCCGGCATCCGGCCCTTCCCACTAAGACCATTATCCACGCACTCATCATTTCCCATCTTGACTACTCACTGTTCTTCCCCTCTCCCACCTCAGGTCTATACTTAATGCGGCTGCAAGACTCATCTTCCTCTCCCGCCGTTTTTCTTCTGCCTCCCATTCTGCCTTGCCCTACACTGGCTTCCTCTTCCCTACAGAATCCGCTTCAAGCTTCTCACCCTCACCTACAAGGCCCTCTCCCACCTTACTGCCCCTTTCATCTCCTACCTCCGCTCTACTCACACCCCATCCCACTCTCTGCGATTGGCCAATGACCGCCACCCTCCTCCACTCTGATCACCTCATCTCACTCAAGAGTCCAAGATTACTCCCGGGCTACGCCCCTCCACTGGAACGTCCATCCGACTGTCCCCTAATTTGTGCACCTTTACACGGACACTTAAAAAAAACTCACTTCTTCTTCATAGCCTACCAGCCATCCATTTAACCTGTTCTCCATGCCCGAGTTCCTCACCTCTTTTTTCCCGTCCCGCCTTTCTTGCGATTGATCCCCTCTGACTCCCCATTGTACCTCCTGTCTGTTTCCCCTCCTTTAGTATGTCAGCTCTCACGAGCAGGGCCCTCATCCCTCCTATCTCTCTAGCTATTCTTCTGCTCCATCATCAATGTGGAAGCTGTGCTTGGAGCGTTGAAGTACTGGTATGTTTCGTTTATTGTTTGGGATGTTTTTACCCTGTATGGTCCAATGTCTGTAGTCTGTAAGGTGCTGCAGAAACCTTGTGGCGCCCTATAAATAAAGACTAGTAATAATAATAGTATTTGACAAACCAATAATCCAGCTTCAGAATGAAAGCAGTGTAAGATATCTTATCTGTCCAATACAATCACTGTAGATTCGAGCCCAAGAGGTGCCCAACAGCCTGCAAATGGCAATACAGGATCAGCAGGCCCCGTCCGCTTCCGGTACTATTGTCTGGCTGCTATTCATCATCCTGTTACTCACAGCACTCACACCAATATGGTGCACCGCTGTGCCTGTGTGCAGTGTGAATGGTAACCCTGTCTGCAGACTCCTTGGGATTATACCCATCACTATGCAGGAGATGTGGTAAATAACCAACTTTGTCACAATAAATACACACACATATACATACACAGACACACACATATATACACACACACACACATATATATATATACATACACAGACATATATATATATATACATACACACACACACACACACACACACACACACACAGACACATATATACATACAGACACATATACTGACAGCACCAACCTGAAGGGAAAACGAGATGTAAATGGCCACAGACCCAGTGACTGAGCCCAAACCCAGGAACGTTCCACAATCACTGCACAAATCATAAAGCAGGAATTAGGTATAGAAAGTGAGAGGGAGAGAGGAGAGAGAACACGAGTAAGGGGGACAGGTCAGAGAAATACACAGATGACATCAGTGATCTCACCTCACTGCGAGACACGAGATGACTTCATTACCACATGGCTCAGTGAGTAAAGGCAGACAGCTCAGTCCATCCCACTTGGTTAGGTAACAGGGGGGAGGACGACGTTCCCTCTTATGAGGGATCTGTACGGTGTAGAGTCGGAGGCTGTTTCTCTGATCTGTCCCTTTCCCAAACCTGTAAGAGAAATCTCAGTGATACCAGAGTGCGTCTGACAGTATACGCTGGGCAAATCCCTCACACCCGAGGGTGTACAAAAGAACACCCCGTCCTCTCCCTCCCATCATCATCTATTTATATAACGTCAATAATTCTGCAGCGCTGTACAGAGAACTCGCTCACATTAGTCCCTGGAGCTTTCAATCTAAATTCCCTAACATACACACACAGAGACAGAGAGACGAAGGGCAATTTAATGGCAGCCAATTAACCTACTAGTATGTTTTTCTTTTGGAGTGTGGGAGGAAACCCACGCAAACACGGGGAGAACATACAAACTCCTCACAGATAAGGCCATGGTTGGGAATCAAACTCATGACCCCAGTGCTGTGAGGCAGAAGTGCTAACCACTGAGCCATGGGAACGTGACAGTGTACCCCTCACCTGCAGGCTCGATATCTGTACATTCTATCCGGGATATTCGGCAGATTCTCATTCCAGTGAAGCTCAGATAGCAGCTGATCCGTCTCCCATACACAGCAGCGGAAATCTTGTCCCACTGACACCACCTGCGGAACACGTGCAATCTTTAACAGTTATAGACTCCACTTAATGCACCACAATATACCCCAAATCATGGACAACGCCATTTACCTTATTTGCTGGGCTGACTGCAATGTCTTCTATTTCTCCTTCATGAGCTTTAAAATCAAACAGTTTTTTCATCCCAGGGACCTAGAACATCCAAAGATATAAAAATAGGTAACACAAAAAGGAACTTAGTCCTTATCTGTAGGAACCAGCAATACAGCAGGTATAGGGGTCTCACAGGACAGCCGGGGGATGGATGAGAGTGTTAGTCCTTATCTGTAGGACACAGGAATACAGCAGGTATAGGGGTCTCACAGGACAGCCGGGGGATGGATGACAGTGTTAGTCCTTATCTGTAGGACACAGGAATACAGCAGTTATAGGGGGCTCACAGGACAGCCGGGGGATGGATGACAGTGTTAGTCCTTATCTGTAGGACACAGGCATACAGCAGTTATAGGGGGCTCACAGGACAGCCGGGGGATGGATGAGAGTGTTAGTCCTTATCTGTAGGACACAGGAATACAGCAGGTATAGGGGTCTCACAGGACAGCCGGGGGATGTATGAGAGTGTTAGTCCTTATCTGTAGGACACAGGAATACAGCAGGTATAGAGGTCTCACAGGACAGCCAGGGGATGGATGAGAATGTTAGTCCTTATCTGTAGGACACAGGCATACAGCAGGTATAGGGGTCTCACAGGACGGCCGGGGGATGGAAGAGAGTGTTAGTCCTTATCTGTAGGAACCAGCAATACAGCAGGTATAGGGGGTCTCACAGGACAGCCGGGGGATGGATGAGAGTGTTAGTCCTTATCTGTAGGACACAGGAATACAGCAGGTATAGGGGTCTCACAGGACAGCCGGGGGATGGATGAGAGTGTTAGTCCTTATCTGTAGGACACAGGAATACAGCAGGTATAGGGGTCTCACAGGACAGCCGGGGGATGTATGAGAGTGTTAGTCCTTATCTGTAGGACACAGGAATACAGCAGGTATAGAGGTCTCACAGGACGGCCAGGGGATGGATGAGAATGTTAGTCCTTATCTGTAGGACACAGGAATACAGCAGGTATAGGGGTCTCACAGGACGGCCGGGGGATGGAAGAGAGTGTTAGTCCTTATCTGTAGGACACAGGAATACAGCAGGTATAGGGGTCTCACAGTACAGCCGGGGGAGGGATGACAGTGTTAGTCCTTATCTGTAGGACACAGGAATACAGCAGGTATAGGGGTCTCACAGGACATTACCAATAGGCAGATCATTTCTATAGTCAGACAGAATGACAGATCTTTCATTACAGTGATCTAACATTGTGATTTAGTCCTAAATACAATACACAATGGACTGGGTCAAAAAAGGGACTACAGCAATTTTTGGGCCCTTAACATCGTTTGACATGAGTAGGGTTCACTCTCCATCCACACACAGGAAGAGCACCTGCATTCTTTGGCTAGCAGCCTTCACAAGAGAACATCACTGTCAAGATAACGCCATCGCACTTTTGTGGTGTTCAGATACTTAATCAGCATGCCATACCCTGTAGGGTTAAACACCTAAATACGCTGTGAGCATCATACATCAGAGAAATTATAATTATATATATATATACATACACACACATCCCACCAGTAATGTGGTATGTATGCATGTATGTATGTATGTATGTATGTATGTATGTATGTATGTAGTCATTTTACGAGGGTAGTGAACCATTATAATATCATACTCAATAGCATGTTGACAAACACTCTTTGATAATGTAGTAGTTAATCTGGGCAATCACTCATTCTGAGGGCACCTGGCAGTATATACCCATGGTGGTGGCAGCAACAAGAAGGGTCATACCTCCCACACGCGGATATGGCCATCAGCTCCCCCTGTGAGCAGCTTGGAAGAGTCTTGGCTAAAACACACTGCCTTCTGCAGAGTATCAGCACTATAATCGGTCTGTACCACCTCCACAGTCTGCAGGCTGATCTCTGGCGTTTCATCCTTAATGCCTCCCGTGGTGGTCTCAGTAGTGCTCCTAGACGGCTTCCTCTTCCGCGACCCCCGATCATTGTTTTCTGAGGATGGAAAACATATCAGCTTATTACTGCCTAGCCAAATCACGACAGGGCCCGAAAGCTGAAACACATAGTTGCACGGTTACAGTCACAAAGTGTGTGACACGACACAACTTGTTACAGTCAGCACACATGCGTGACAATAAACACGTGCGAGTGACTGCAGACAGTACACGAGTGACATGAGGCGCGTAGGTGTGGTTACAGACAGTACACGAGTGACATGAAAGCTGTAGGTGTGGTTACAGACAGTACACGAGTGACATGAGGCGTAGGTGTGGTTACAGACAGTACACGAGTGACATGAGAGGCGTAGGTGTGGTTACAGACAGTACACGAGTGACATGAGAGGCATAGGTGTGGTTACAGACAGTACACGAGTGACATGAGAGGTGTAGGTGTGGTTACAGACAGTACACGAGTGACATGAAAGCTGTAGGTGTGGTTACAGACAGGACACGAGTGACATGAGAGGCATAGGTGTGGTTACAGACAGTACACGAGTGACATGAGAGGCATAGGTGTGGTTACAGACAGTACACGAGTGACATGAGAGGCATAGGTGTGGTTACAGACAGTACACGAGTGACATGAGAGGTGTAGGTGTGGTTACAGACAGTACACGAGTGACATGAGAGGTGTAGGTGTGGTTACAGACAGTACACGAGTGACATGAGAGGCGTAGGTGTGGTTACAGACAGTACACGAGTGACATGATAGGCGTAGGTGTGGTTACAGACAGTACACGAGTGACATGAAAGCTGTAGGTGTGGTTACAGACAGTACACGAGTGACATGAAAGCTGTAGGTGTGGTTACAGACAGGACACGAGTGACATGAGAGGCATAGGTGTGGTTACAGACAGTACACGAGTGACATGAGAGGCGTAGGTGTGGTTACAGACAGGACACGAGTGACATGAGAGGCGTAGGTGTGGTTACAGACAGTACACGAGTGACATGAGAGGCGTAGGTGTGGTTACAGACAGTACACGAGTGACATGAGAGGTGTAGGTGTGGTTACAGACAGTACACGAGTGACATGAGAGGTGTAGGTGTGGTTACAGACAGTACACGAGTGACATGAGAGCTGTAGGTGTGGTTACAGACAGTACACGAGTGACATGAGAGCTGTAGGTGTGGTTACAGACAGTACACGAGTGACATGAGAGCTGTAGGTGTGGTTACAGACAGTACACGAGTGACATGAAAGCTGTAGGTGTGGTTACAGACAGGACACGAGTGACATGAGAGGCATAGGTGTGGTTACAGACAGGACACGAGTGACATGAAAGCTGTAGGTGTGGTTACAGACAGGACACGAGTGACATGAGAGGCGTAGGTGTGGTTACAGACAGTACACGAGTGACATGAAAGCTGTAGGTGTGGTTACAGACAGGACACGAGTGACATGAGAGGCTTAGGTGTGGTTACAGACAGGACACGAGTGACATGAGAGGCTTAGGTGTGGTTACAGACAGTACACAAGTGACATGAAAGCTGTAGGTGTGGTTACAGACAGTACACGAGTGACATGAGAGGCGTAGGTGTGGTTACAGACAGGACACGAGTGACATGAAAGCTGTAGGTGTGGTTACAGACAGGACACGAGTGACATGAAAGCTGTAGGTGTGGTTACAGACAGTACACGAGTGACATGAGAGGCGTAGGTGTGGTTACAGACAGTACACGAGTGACATGAGAGGCGTAGGTGTGGTTACAGACAGTACACGAGTGACATGAAAGCTGTAGGTGTGGTTACAGACAGTACACGAGTGACATGAAAGCTGTAGGTGTGGTTACAGACAGGACACGAGTGACATGAGAGGCGTAGGTGTGGTTACAGACAGGACACGAGTGACATGAGAGGCGTAGGTGTGGTTACAGACAGGACACGAGTGACATGAGAGGTGTAGGTGTGGTTACAGACAGTACACGAGTGACATGAGAGGTGTAGGTGTGGTTACAGACAGTACACGAGTGACATGAGAGGTGTAGGTGTGGTTACAGACAGTACACGAGTGACATGAGAGGTGTAGGTGTGGTTACAGACAGTACACGAGTGACATGAGAGGTGTAGGTGTGGTTACAGACAGTACACGAGTGACATGAGAGGCGTAGGTGTGGTTACAGACAGTACACGAGTGACATGAAAGCTGTAGGTGTGGTTACAGACAGTACACGAGTGACATGAGAGGCGTAGGTGTGGTTACAGACAGGACACGAGTGACATGAGAGGTGTAGGTGTGGTTACAGACAGTACACGAGTGACATGAGAGGCGTAGGTGTGGTTACAGACAGTACACGAGTGACATGAGAGGCGTAGGTGTGCATACAGACAGTACACGAGTGACATGAGAGGCGTAGGTGTGCATACAGACAGTACACGAGTGACATGAGAGGCGTAGGTGTGGTTACAGACAGTACACGAGTGACATGAAAGCTGTAGGTGTGGTTACAGACAGTACACGAGTGACATGAAAGGTGTAGGTGTGGTTACAGACAGTACACGAGTGACATGAGAGGCTTAGGTGTGGTTACAGACAGTACACGAGTGACATGAAAGCTGTAGGTGTGGTTACAGACAGGACACGAGTGACATGAAAGCTGTAGGTGTGGTTACAGACAGTACACGAGTGACATGAGAGGCTTAGGTGTGGTTACAGACAGTACACGAGAGACATGAAAGCTGTAGGTGTGGTTACAGACAGTACACGAGAGACATGAAAGCTGTAGGTGTGGTTACAGACAGTACATGACAAATGAAATGTGTTGGATTAGTTACAGTTAATCAATATGAATATAAAAGGAGGTATTTTACCAGTTTTAGCGCTGATGTCCCCGTCAATCCTCTCTTCCTTTGGGTGGTGCTGGTAGCGCAAAATGTTGCATGTTGCGTCCTGACCTGCAGCCAATAGGTCACCTGCTATGGCCAAGTTCATGGTAGCCCTGGTGTCCGTGTCATGTGAGTACAACAGAGATGCGCTGAGCTGGCCGGAGATACGCTCCAGTCGCAGGAAGTGCTGGGTACAGAAATGCCAACAGTCATTCCCCCGCCTGTCACGCGGACACAGACAATAATGAGAACACTTACCAGGGCGTTCTTGATGCCAGTCTTGGACGCCCCACCGCCGCCACCGATGATAACCGTCCCATCCTCACGGTGAAAGCGGACAGTGTACAGAGGGAAAGGAGCACAGTATAAATCAGGGTGACGTCGTCTGCCCATGTTCAGGGGTCACAGAGAGGAGAGATCTGTCTGGACAGTAAATGGTGATAAGTTATCACACAGCCTAACCAGAGACAGCCCACGAGAGACACAGGTGAGACAGCCCACGAGAGACACACAGGTGAGACAGCCCACGAGAGACACACAGGTGAGACAGCCCACGAGAGACACACAGGTGAGACAGCCCACGAGACACACAGGTGAGACAGCCCACGAGACACACAGACGAGACACACAGGTGAGACACACAGGCGAGACAGCCCACGAGAGACACACAGGCGAGACACACAGGCGAGACACACAGGCGAGACACACAGGCGAGACACACAGGCGAGACAGCCCAGGCGAGACAGCCCAGGCGAGACACACAGGCGAGACACACAGGCGAGACAGCCCACGAGAGACACACAGGCGAGACAGCCCACGAGAGACACACAGGCGAGACAGCCCACGAGAGACACACAGGCGAGACACACAGGCGAGACACACAGGCGAGACACACAGGCGAGACACACAGGCGAGACACACAGGCGAGACAGCCCACGAGAGACACACAGGCGAGACAGCCCACGAGAGACACACAGGCGAGACAGCCCACGAGAGACACACAGGCGAGACACACAGGCGAGACACACAGGCGAGACACACAGGCGAGACAGCCCACGAGAGACACACAGGCGACACAGCCCACAAGAGAGACACAGGCGAGACAGCCCACGAGAGACACACAGGCGAGACAGCCCACGAGAGACACACAGGCGAGACACACAGGCGAGACAGCCCACGAGACACACAGGTGAGACTGCCCACGAGAGACACACAGGTGAGACACACAGGCGAGACAGCCCACGAGACACACAGGTGAGACACACAGGCGAGACACACAGGCGAGACACACAGGCGAGACAGCCCACGAGACACACAGGTGAGACACACAGGTGAGACACACAGGCGAGACACACAGGCGAGACAGCCCACGAGACACACAGGCGAGACAGCCCACGAGAGACACACAGGTGAGACACACAGGCGAGACAGCCCACGAGACACACAGGTGAGACACACAGGTGAGACAGCCCACGAGAGACACACAGGTGAGACAGCCCACGAGACACACAGGTGAGACACACAGGTGAGACAGCCCACGAGAGACACACAGGTGAGACAGCCCACGAGACACACAGGTGAGACACACAGGCGAGACAGCCCACGAGACACACAGGTGAGACACACAGGTGAGACAGCCCACGAGAGACACACAGGCGAGACAGCCCACGAGACACACAGGCGAGACAGCCCACGAGACACACAGGTGAGACACACAGGTGAGACAGCCCACGAGAGACACACAGGTGAGACACACAGGTGAGACACACAGGTGAGACAGCCCACGAGACACACAGGTGAGACACACAGGTGAGACAGCCCACGAGACACACAGGTGAGACACACAGGCGAGACAGCCCACGAGACACACAGGTGAGACACACAGGTGAGACAGCCCACGAGACACACAGGTGAGACACACAGGTGAGACACACAGGTGAGACAGCCCACGAGACACACAGGTGAGACACACAGGCGAGACAGCCCACGAGACACACAGGTGAGACACACAGGTGAGACAGCCCACGAGACACACAGGTGAGACACACAGGTGAGACAGCCCACGAGACACACAGGTGAGACACACAGGTGAGACAGCCCACGAGACACACAGGTGAGACACACAGGTGAGACAGCCCACGAGACACACAGGTGAGACACACAGGCGAGACAGCCCACGAGAGACACACAGGCGAGACACACAGGCGAGACACACAGGCGAGACACACAGGCGAGACACACAGGTGAGACACACAGGCGAGACAGCCCACGAGACACACAGGTGAGACACACAGGTGAGACACACAGGCGAGACAGCCCACGAGACACACAGGTGAGACACACAGGTGAGACACACAGGCGAGACAGCCCACGAGAGACACACAGGCGAGACACACAGGTGAGACAGCCCACGAGAGACACACAGGTGAGACACACAGGCGAGACAGCCCACGAGACACACAGGTGAGACACACAGGTGAGACACACAGGCGAGACAGCCCACGAGACACACAGGTGAGACACACAGGTGAGACACACAGGCGAGACAGCCCACGAGAGACACACAGGCGAGACACACAGGTGAGACAGCCCACGAGAGACACACAGGCGAGACACACAGGTGAGACAGCCCACGAGAGACACACAGGTGAGACAGCCCCAGATGAGACAGTCCCGGTGACAGACACAGATTAGACAGTCACACAGATTAGACAGTCACACAGATTAGACAGTCACACAGATTAGACAGCCGCCGTCACCTCCGCTGTCACATTCCGGTTTATCTCATTTACACCATCATCAGGATGTGGTTCCGGACACAAGGACCGCGCATGCGTACAGACTCGCGCCAATACTGCGCATGCCAAGTAGGGGGCATCTCAGCCAACGCGCATGCGCATTCGAGTCTGTGCTGCGTTCTGTTTATACCGGCGGCACTTTCTACACATGCGCAGTGTGAGCCCCGCCCTGATTATTCTAGTGACACGTCAGCTTGTAGTCAGAGAACTTGTCTGCACTACCGGCGCCATCTTATTAAAGATTGGTCTCTGGGAAAATGTCTGCACCTTAGTCTTAGTTATCATTAGTCTTTGACCATATCCCTGTTCTCAGTACTGACCACTTACACAATACAACTCCATCCATCTGTAAGACGGTGGAATGCTGGAACTTGTAGTGCACGCAGGAGAGAGCAGGGGCGCACGCAGGATTTTTAAGGGGGGCCCCCAGGACAAAAAAAAAAGAGAGAGAGAGAGAGAGAGAGCTGCTCCATATCGACGGCACTGTACTGTACAACAGGGGCGGCGCTGTACCGCCGAGGACCCTTCTTTGACAGCGCCGCGGCTGCTGTACAGTACAGTGCCGCAATGTAGGGGCCCCCGATCTTCGCGGAGGGGAGGGGTTTCTGGAGAACCATAACCCCCCCCATGCGTGCGCCCCTGGAGAGTCCCTACACAGAAGTATAAAATAATCTGATTGGTTGTGACAGAAACACCACCTCCTTCCATTGCACCAGTTTTCATAATGGTCCCAAAATAAACGTATTCTGCCACCTGGTCTGTTGGCGCTCTGCGGTTTATTTGGGGTTTCCTCCTACTATTACTAACCTGCCATTACTGACCACTCCTTGTGCGCTCAGACATCTGACTGCGTGCGCCACCTGCGCTCTACATGTACAAGGATAGCGCTGCCACCACCAGGCTCTGGAACCGCTTACTCCTGGGTAGCAGGTATAGCTGCTGCAGCACCTCTTTGCAGTGGGTTGGTACCTCCTGACTGCTTACTATGGATCAGGACTGCTGGGTAGTGGGCAGAGCGCTGACACAGAGACCCTGGGTGCAACACGGGACAGCCTGGCAACAGATTAGAGTGTTAGCATCTATCTGTTGTTCACAGGATAACATGCAAGATTTTGGCAGCAGAATGGTGTTTATTGCTCTTGAAGGGTCTTTACAAGGACTGTTACACACCAGTTATAGGTACAAGCCAGAAGTACACACTGGAATACCACTTTTCATGCACAGTACAGCTCTTTTTATGCAGTTTTAGCTGACAGAAGGTAATCCAGTCTCCTGCACCTTTAAGCAATCCAGGATAATTCATGCAGGTAGCATATGAATAAGCCTGGAGAGGTTTCACCCCTTTAATATTGTTTCTAGGGGCAGGGGGGAGTGTTTCTCTCCGCTGTCCACGCTTGAACAGGGTGAGGGAGGCTTATGCCGGCTCCTTTCCATCTTGGCGTCACTAAGTCTGTGCTGGGAACTTTAATCCTTAAATCTCCTGCCCAAAATACTTGCAGGAGACTTGATATTGGCCACTAGCCCCAGAGCAGCAGTGTGGAGCTTAATTGGCTGGGACTCTCAGGAGTCACTCCCGAGCTGTTGTTCTGTGGCTACCAGCCACAAGATACAGTGCAGCGGCTACGTGCACAACTGGACAAGCTCTGATCTCCAGTGGACCACCAGGGCGTGTTTAAAACATTTATATTTATTATACATACATTTTTATGTTAAAACCACATCTTTAAATACATTTTTGTACAGCAGCACCAGGTGTTAACTCTTCCGGTGCCATACCACCAGACATTGTGTGAGGAGGGGGACTGGGGAAAACAAACGGCAGTCACAGCTTGCAACAACAGCAATATGGCCATGCCCAAGCATACCACACATCTCATCAGCCGATACGGATCACAGCCTTTCCCCACCCTGGCCAGCAGGCTGTGGTCCCCGGGATGGCCTCCTGCATGCAGCACTGTAAATGAGCTTCGGGCTCTGCGGCCTTTGCTAGGCTGTTGTGTAAAGGACATAGCCTTGCTCCCTCTTTGTTACCTACCTCCCTGAGATACTTTCTAATCTGTGTACCGACCCTGTATTTCTGTTGGGACCTCACTTGGATTAACCCTATACTATCTGTTCAGTGAATCATGTTTCTTAGTTTACCAAACCATTGGCTGCCTGTTAATATGTTCTTGGCTTAACCCTTCACTGCTACCATCTTTCCAGTGTACCAAACCTTTGCTTCCCCTGACCACATCTCTGGATTTATCCTTTGGCACCCAGACCACCACTCCTAGCTGCCCTGAGTACTGCACTACTGCTCGACCCTGACCATAACTCTGGTCAAGACTATGTCACTTCCATTTTCGCCATGCACTGAACTGTGCATACTCCTAGGTATCGTACTGGAATTTCCTCCATACGATTCAACTGAACCACCAAGTAACAGTAAACACAGGTGCTTCCTCCCATACTCTCTGTGAAGATACCGGGTTTATCTGGCCCAATGCTACCCACTTCACTCTGGCTGGCCACCCAGGGGTGCGATTCTATGCCAGGGAAGCCTACCCAGTACCTTCTAGGGTTCTTCTTAGTCACTCAGACAAATGCAGTTAGAAAAGTACAACAATACATTTATTGTAACAAAAGCAAATCACTAGATTATTATGTACACACAGTACATAAATGCCAGACAGGTTTACCACATCATCTGTCCCTTACCCCACTAGCTTAAGGAATTACAGTGACCTGGTTGTCCAGACTTGACGACCTATGGATCTGCCAATGTATTTCACTGGTAGAGCCACCAGCTACACTGCAGCTTCCAGATATCAATTCCCAGAATGAACATCACCTCCCCCCCCCTGGAGTGGCTCCTTATATCTAGGGTCAAATTTCCACAGTGCTTTCCCCTCTCTGGGCAAACCCCTGGGCCTCTCCTTGTTAAAAATTGGTGAGTTTTGGACTAAGGGGTAGGAGAGGGGAGTGGAGATGAGCTATACGTTCACAGAAACTCCCCTGCCAGATTGTAGACAAAATGTCTGGAGTAGTCTTGTGAGAACAATGGATACTAATTAGCTGTTCCTCTCACCAGTATCTTGCAACCTGAACTCTACCCATAACTCCCCTGTCTTCACTTTAAGGACAATGAATAAGCTACAATGTTGCCTTATCCACATGTAATTAGACACTGTAGTTGTAGTCTGTTGAGCTGTGGAACAAAAGTAAGGGATATAAAAAGCACATGCTATAATCCACATTGTGTGAGAAACGAGGGACAGGCTGGTTAGAGTGATATTAATACCTCGTTTCACCACATTCCTCATCCCCTTTTTAGCCATTGTTCCCCAGTGGCTCCCTTGCCCCAAGTAAACCTTTCTCCCCCAAGTCCAAAGCCTCTGGCCTGCTGTGGTATCACCTGTGTCTGATGGTAAGGTAGACAGCAGTACACAGTTAAATAATCTCCCCCCAGGAGCCCATGGGTGGGGGCGTATTATCCCACCCAGCTGGAGTGGGCTTTATGCTGCCCTGTGTCATAAGATGAGACAACAATAAAACTGAGCCACTCCTGTGCACACATCCGTGGTAGGAGAGTTGTAGTCCAACATCCCTTGGGTGCCTTCTCCACCCGTAAATGCCCTACTGTCCTTTGGCCTGTCCTCTGTTTCTGGAGACCCTGCTCCCCTGCCCCATATAATCGAGTGAAAACTGCCCAGGGGCCGGAAAACTTATGGTTTCCTTGTCCGGTTGTTTCTGGCAAAGATCCGATCCCCCTCCCCAAAGACTCAAGGGACAACTGCCCAGTGGCAGGCAAACGTGGGGGCACCATTAATTCTTTGCTGCTGGGAAATCCTCTGTCCCACACCCAAACCACTTGTGGGTGCCCCTGTATGTATGTTGGAGTGCATCTCTCTTCCTCGCTACCACATCCAACTGTTGCACTACTTCCCTCTCCTCTGGCGCATCGGGGTAGTGTGAATCCTCATTGGACCCAGACTTATCCTCCTGGCAGCAAACCAGAGTGGATGGTCCAGTGCAGGCGTCTGGTATGGGGTCCTGGGTCCCCAGATTTGGAGCTGGAGTGCGATGCTTCAAAGCTTGTGGGGCTGGTGAATCTTGCTGTGCTGGTGCCCTCTCAGACACCCACTCAGTCAACATCTCCTCATCTGCCAATTCTGCATAGGGAAAGGCATAAGTGTAGTTTTCCCAGGGCCCCATGGTAGTGGCCCCTGACATTACAATTCCTTTTTCCTCTCCAATTAATTCTGTCAGTCTGTAATCATGATTTCTGCTGAGATCATATGTTGAGCAAGTTTATGATCCTCTTCTGCCACAATTGGGTATAGCTGTACATCACTTGCACCGGAGAGCACACATGCGGTATCCTGCGTTACTTCATTAGATAAAACATCTTCAGACACAACAGGGGTGGATAACTGGTCTTTTCTGTAATTCTGTTCTAACTCAGACACAGTCTCAGGTGCCAATAACACTGGCCAATTATCAGGAGATGCTACCAGGGCCGCCATCAGGTGGGTACGGGGGGTACTGTTGTACCGGGCCCGGGCTCACCAGGGGGCCCGGTACAACAGCTTAGCACAGACTTACCTGGGGCCCGCCGCTGGTCTCCGCTATTCTGTCTTCAGCCTGGCTGTCACCGTGACAGCCAGGCACCAGGATCCGATCGCAGGGGTGGAGGATTCATTCCCCCTGCGATCATGTGCTCTGCCTGTGACAGATCACATGATCGCAGGGGGAATGATTCCTCCACCCCTGCGATCGGATCCTGGTGCCTGGCGGTGACAGCCAGACTGAAGACAGAATAGCGGAGACCAGCGGCGGGCCCCAGGTAAGTATGTGTTGCTCATGGGGGGGCCCGGGTGGCACGGGGGCCCGTACTGGACCCGATTTTTTCTGAAGGCGGCCCTGGATGCTACTACATGGCACTTACATGGTAGCTCTTCTCCATCCAAGTCACCAAATGGGAGGATTTCTCCTAATCCTTTCTGAGTAGTCAGAGATACAACATCCTCACCCAGCAGATCTTCTCCAGTCTCCCCCAAGATAGCAGCTTGGGCAGCTGTGTATAATCCGCGGGGATGGTGATATAACAAAAAGTCTTTTCAAGTCTTCTGAAGTATGAAGTCTTTTCTGCATTCACATCAGATGTGGACACCTCTCAAGCAGAGAGAAGTGGGCCCTTGTACAGACAAATGCAAGATTTTATACCTTTTCACAACATCTGTTATACAGTCAGTTATTTTTACTTAGTTACTGTTTCCTAATATGGTGAAGAAAAGGTTTTCTACTACACAGGGTTATCTTGAAATAAACAACACACTTTGACAGTCTAGAGCATATGAGATGTAAATCTTACTCCACCTTATTATACTTAACCTGTTCTCATGACCTTTCTTTAAATAAAAATAGGATTGTCCTTCAGTCACTAGAATACATCTGTTTAGACCAGGGGTGTCCAACCTTTTAGCTTCCCTGGGCCACATTGGAAGACGACGAGTTGGTTTGGGCCGCACATAAGATACACTAACAATAACGATAGCTGATCATCCAAAAAACCATAGGAAACATAGTTAACATATATATATATGAGAAAAAAAAGTGATTATATATATATATATATATATATATATATATATATATATATATATATATATATAAAATCACTTTTTTTTCATATCCCCTATACTTACCTTTCAATCGCCCTGTTCAAAAAATCCTCTCTAGTTATTATACTATAATCACTTTTTGTATTGTTTCGATGCAATATCAATAAAGTGCATTTATGCCAGGCATTGTATATCAGGGTGCCCTGACCAGGCCTGCGGTACCTGACATATACATCACTGTGACCCCAAATTGTCACCTGTTTTGCTAATTACACCACTATGTTAGTTAAAGGATAACAACTTATAATGGGCCACAGAGAATAATATATAATGCCCCATTAGTATTACAAGTAGAAGTATGTAGCAGGGAGATAAGGTCCATGATGCTCCAGGACCAGGTGACTTTTATTCACTTGTCAGCGTCCCTTGAAATAATAAAAAAAATCCCCCTTAACTTACCTTTTAATCGGCTTGTTCTCCTGTCCTCTTCTCTTCTTTTCTCCAATTCTGTGCTGCTGATTGTTCTTCTCGCGCGGGTGACTCCTCTGTTTTGCGCTCCGCAATGGATGTTGGGCGTGATGTCATCACACCCGACATTCACTGCGAGCACCTCACGGAGGAGGAGGCAAGGGAGGGAGCCGTAGTACCAGCTGACGTGACCATAAGGTAAGTATTTTCTTTTTTTTGTTTTTGCAGCATTTTTTTTTCCATTAACAGTGCTGTCCCCTTGCCACAACCAAAACTCCTTCTGGGCCACATTTACAGGCGTCGTGGGCCGCATGCGGCCCAAGGGCCGCGGGTTGGACAACCCTGGTTTCGACCATGTCAACTTATGACCCTTTCTTGCTGACTAGAGTAAAACTAATTCAGATAAAGAAATAAGTATATTGTATTGCTTAATTGATACAATATTAACCATTAAAAGTCAATATTGTGTCAATCAGGTTGGCTCTCCCATCAATGGACCTCCCCCTGATTAACAGACTGAGCAGCCCTTTTTTTAGAATGTGACAAAATATATTTTAATTGACATTTTTCAGTATTCATTCGATAACACTGATCCTGCCACATTTCAGTGCCAGTAAGTCCTTATCACCATACGTCATCCTCTGCTTCTTCAAAACTCTGTTGCAGATATTGCATCTGTTCCCAGAGAGGTAGGTGGGGACCTAAAATGAGCATCCATATCCTATAGACACTAAAGGCATTGATGGGATTCTCCTGAACTTTTAAAAGACATTTGAGGATATTCCTGTGCGTGCAGTACAGGTAAGGTATGTAAGGGTGAAATTGTATGATTATTGATTTAATATCTGTCATGTGCTAAGCTTTAGAAAATAATATGCTATAACCTTAAAAGAAATTAGCAGATATTTTACTCAGAATGAGAAAAGAAAAAGATTTAAGCCTTGCAACAATGTTACAACAAGATGTTCTCAGAGAACATGAACAATCCAAGGGCGCGTAACTGAATGTACCGTTCAATGTAAAGTAACAAAACTGATGGCAGAATGCCTGAGAAGATAAAAATATAAATGAGAAAGATGCAGAGTACACATAATTAGCTTGTTGTTGTTTTCAATAATGATTGGTTGTTAAGCTTCTGTACCTCTATTAATTTACTGTCTTATGATTGGTTGTCAAGCTTCTATACCTCTACTAATTTACTGTCTTATAATTGGTTGTTAAACTACTATACCTCTAATATTCTACTGTATAAATAAAGAGTCTGAAGTAAGCTCTGGTTGGAACAGAATCAGAATTACTCAGCATTATATCATACAGGTGTTGTGTGTTTTTCTGTTCACCAGTCGACTGAAATTCAAGAGACATCTGACTGACATTGCAGGAAATTGATAGAAGTATTGGTGAACTCCGATACCCCAACAATTTCTGGGGGCTCGTCCGGGATGCTCCAATATCTCCACACCTGACGCCAGACTTCACTGATGTCCAGAGAACTGCTGAACTAAATTCCGTAGAGTGAGTAAGAAAAAGTGTAGATTTCTACCTTCTTAATGAGTTCAGTACTTCTTTGTATGTCTAAGGAAAGTCAGTTGAGGTGATTTGAGGGTATTCCATGAAACCAATGTTCAGTCAGAGGAAAGGATAATGAAATTATAAATATATGGATACTGTAGATTATGATGGATGTAGACAATTTGAGCTAGAAGATAATAAGAGAGGTGTATGTAAAAATTGTACCTGCTGCATTGTTCTGAAAAAAATATTTAGGTTGCAAGGGAGCTAGACTAAAGGGTGTTACAACTATAAATGCATATTACGGTTTTGTGAGTAATGAAAAATAACTATATTGTACGTTAGGGTATCATTTGAATCAAGAAATACTAGAGAGGAATTTAGGTCAGGATTGGTCAAACATAATTACATACTGGTCACGAAATCATATGTTACCAGATTATAAACCTATGTGCCCATACACTGACTTGAGAGGAAGGATTGGATCCTGCCAGCCTTTTAATCAAAAGCCGATAAAACTCACATCTGGTGTTCATAGGGCAGACTAGGATGTAAAGGATTAAAGACACTTGTAGTCTGTACAAAGGGGAAAATTATATTACCTTATTCTGCTTACACTTAGATACTGACAGCACTGTGACCAGTAACCCAGTAATGGGGGGCACAGAACAGTAAGATGCTTATTATAGGTAAACAGATGGATATAAAGAGGGAAAGAGAAGGTAGTAAAGTATTACCTTATTCCGCTTACAGGACATTTTATCCCAGATACTGACAGTACTGTGACCAGTAACCCAGTAATGGGGGCACAGAATATTAAGATGCCTATTATAGGTAAACCCATGGATATAATGAAGGAGAGAAAAGGTAGTAAAGCTCTTAAAAGAATTCATAAAGTACTCAACAGAAGGGACATTAGACTTGGAGAAATGGTCTCGATTTTATTTGAATAATAAAGAATGAATAAAAAGGCTTGGCTATGAAGATTAGGTCAATAAGTGTATATGCTAAATGGATGAGAAGCTGAATGATATAATGAATCAAGTAGGTTGTGTACTATAAATGTATGTTCGATGCTGCGCAGCTGAAAGAGTGAAATGTGCCCCCCTCCCTTATTCTGTGTAAAAGATTTCAGTGTGTTTAGATACGAACTACTCTGTTTTTGTTATCTGACAATGTATGTAACATTGATAAAAAGGTTCTTCGACTATGCTTCAATAACTCAAAAGTAGTAATAATAAATTGAGGCTGTCTTGTATTTAGTTTAATGCTGGGACTTGTAGTTCCACAGCAGTAGTCTGGAAGATATCAGTTCATTTTTCTTCCTCTGTATATGAGTTTTGTCTCAGTCTTACTGCGTGTGATTGAGATCCAAGTTTTTCTGTCTTGACTGTTTTAAAAGATACATGTTTCAAGGTTGAAAAAGTTGTATATTTGTAAATGTAATGCCTGCATTGCTTAATTGTAAGCTTTTGAAGAGATGCAAAAGAAGTTTTAAAATCTTTGGTCCGTCACTGCACGATTCATTGGACGGACAAGACTGTAAATAATGTACAGAGAGTGTCAGAAGAACACAGTGACTTTCAGCTGGCTGAGGTCCAACAAGCCGTTTCTGTATTTGAACAAAATAATTTTGTTTCTGAAGTTGAGAAAAATAGCTTTTACTTTAAGTTAAAAGAGAAAGGTGGGAGTGTTACATGCAGATATTACAAGCGGTTTTAATCTGTGTGAAAATGGCGCTGATGAATGTTCTCAAAAATCAAGAGGGTTTGTTATGCCCATAAAGAAATGTTAGGAGATAAAATGCCATCTGTGAGTGAGACTTGTTTAAGTGAATATATTTGTACTTTCGACACGGAATTCACAGAATCTGAAAATATGTGTGAATATTTGGTGATGGGAGATTCTGTTGAAAAATGCTGAGTGATTTGCAGACACAATGTGAGGTGTCTAACGAGAGTACTCTGATTTATGAGAGAAGCAGTGTTACTTTTAAAATGGCTCAATACATGCTTTAGAGATTACAGATTGAATGTTTGTAAACCTGGAAAACATATAAGAGTCATTCAAGGGGGCTGTGCTAGGTGAAGAAAGGAGTGGCTTTGAACACTCGCCCAGGTCTCGTCACTTTGACATTCCCTGTTTGTGAGATTAGGGACTGCCCCTTTGAGGAAATCATATTTTCATGGCATGGAACGCATAGCGTCACAGTTAAGTTACACAGAGAAACATTTAAACAAGTGTCTTATTAGCAGCTGTGCACTGCATATAAATATTCACTGGTTACCTGATAATGATGTACTGAAATTGACAAGCATGTTACATGCAATACACACTGATTGGGAAATGCGAATTAATGACAGTTACTGTAATCTCTAATGAATAAATGTTAATCACTATGCAAAATTTTTTTCTTCACAGAAGGTCTCCAGTTACAGAGAAAGACCATTTAGGCAATCCGGATTGAATTTATCCAAATCCCAATGAATAGAACTTTGCAATATATTTTGGTCCACAGCTACAACAAACATAAGTAGAAACTAATGAAGGATTTAAATAACGTAGACTCTGCTGAGTAATGATTACTGTGTTTTGGAAAGAGATATTAGACTATGGGCTATTCGCATAGCAAATGCATGAATTAGATGGTTTTTCTGTATGTCGTAGAAGGTCAGAAGGTATGCTTTTGAAAAGAAAAGGAGAAATGGACTAACATAGTTGCATATGAAATAGTGTTTGGGGTTGTCTGTTTTGTTTTTTGTTTCTTTACCCAAATTTTATATTAAATGGTTTGAAAGAAAGTAATGCAATGTAATGTCAAATTATGGTAGATAACAAAAGGTTTTTATTTGTATCCTCTTAACAGTTTTGAGTCAATCAGTGTTGTAAACACATTCCCTGCCCTTATTTACTGTGCTATAATCATCATATACTGCAAGTACTTCTTTGTATCTTGGGTATGGTAATGCATTGTTGGAAATTCAATGTTTGTACATAAATGGAAAAAGACTTAAGATTTTTATGAGCTATTATCCATTCTCGTGCATTAGCACTTCTGGATGATAGTAAGCCATTTACACTCTCCTCTGAGCGGAACCAAATGTTTAATCAATTTTAAGTATCTTCAGCGCCAGCACTGGCTTTGCCAGATTATGACAGAGCTACTCATGCACATGAAGATGAAGGTTTCACACGAGATAATGCCCAACATCGCAGACTGTTTAAGACCAGATTCCTTAATGTCCTTTCTGAAACATATTGTCAATAATTTTTCCTTATAAGACCAGAAGCAGTAACAATGGAAATGCAATCCATGCTCCAGGTCCTGGAAGGTATAGAAGACCGGGAAAAGGAGAAGCAGAGGAAAGTCAAAGATAAGTCCCAAACTGTTCATGTGGTCCAAGAAAATCAAGACTGGAAGGTTCGAACAGACGCAAGAGGTGCACCTAAGTAACAAATAAAGGAAACACGACTCTGGAAGAAATGATAAAACAAGGGGTTTGTTTCTTTTGCAAACAGAGAGCGCACATGAAAAGAGATTGCATTAAGCATAAGAAATGGCTGGAAAGAAGAAATCAACAAGCTACAGACCAACAACCCGCATAGGAACTTGGCACTCCAATGTACCTCCTGCTCACAAATAACCAAACTCTGAAAGATGACTTAACTAAAGGCCTAGTGAATGTCATATTACCTAATGGTCAAGAAGGTGAGTGTCTAATAGATACTGGAGCAAGCCGCACTGTATTAAAAAAACAGGAGGTACCTCAACAACTATTAACAGAAATTGATTTACCTGCTACAG
Organism: Mixophyes fleayi; assembly: GCF_038048845.1. Taxonomy (NCBI): domain Eukaryota; kingdom Metazoa; phylum Chordata; class Amphibia; order Anura; family Limnodynastidae; genus Mixophyes; species Mixophyes fleayi. Next base: position 249,765 of record NC_134404.1, on the reverse strand, counting down.
GCCTAGCAGGAAAAGAAGTAAAACTAACAGAAAGTAAACCAGTCACACTTTTAGCAGGTGAAGAGAAAATTGAAGTACCAATACAATTTCTCACTTCCTCATCTTGTCCCTATAATCTGTTGGGAGCAGATGTACTTTCAAAGCTACAAGCCAGTATCAAATACACCCCAAATGGAGTAAAACTCACAAGTCAACTCCCATCTCCAGTCCAAGAAGAACTTACAGCAGCAATCTACATGCTAGACCAGATTAGCACATGTTACAAGGATAACACTGTTAATCTACCAGATTGGCTGAACATAGTACCAGGCAAGTTATGGTTCAAAGGAAAACAAGATGTGGGTACACTTAAAGTAAGTCCTGTAAAACTGACACTAAAACCAGGAACACATCCTGTCTAAATTAAACAGTACCCACTTGCTGCAGCTCAAACCAAAGCAATCTCAGAACAAATACAAAGTTACCTACAAATAGGGGTGTTAAGAAAATGTCGCTCTCCTAATAGCACACCCCTATTCCTAGTAAAGAAACGAGATGTCGGACAAGGGGTGCAATATCAGATGGTTCATGACCTAGGAGAGGTCATCAAAAGATTACTGATCAACACTCCCATTGTGCTGAACCCCCACACTTTGCTTAATCAGATACCTCCAAATGCAAAATGGTTCTCAGTAATCGACTTGGCAAACGCTTTCTTCTCAGTCCCCATTACAGAAGATAGTCAACTTCTTCTATTCTTCACCCATGATGGAAACCAATACAGTTAGACAAGACTCCCTCAAGGAGGAGCCACCAGCCCATCAGAATTTTCAGAGCCAATGGCACTAATTCTCCAAGGATTGAGGACTATCAATCCAACTACTCAACTCATTCACTATGTAGATGATCTCATGATAGCTGCGGAAACTGAAGAAGAATGCAAAGCAGAAACACAGTCATTACTTTGTTTCCTGGCCGAACAAGACTGCAGAGTATCACCAAGCAAGTTGCAACTAGTACAGGAAAAAGTAACATTTTTGGGACATTGTATCTCTGCAGGAGCAAGACATCTTACAACTGAAAGAGTTAAAGTTATACGAAACATGAAGACACCAAAAACAGCCAAAGAAATCAGAGCCTTTTTGGGGCTCATAGATTATTGCAAAGAGTGGATCCCTCAGCTTCAATTCTTATGCAACTATTGTATGAATGCTTGAGGAAACAACAGGGAACAGAACCGCTCAATATAACTGAAATAGAGAACGCAGTACAAGCCTTGAAACACGCCATCTCTACTGCACCAGTACTTGGACTACCAGACTACCTGAAACCATTCACATTGTCTGCCAAGAGCAGTCAGGACATGCTCTTGGGGTCCTCACACAGAAGCATGAAACAAAAGGCCACTGGCCTATTATTCGGCACAACTCGATCCAGTTATAAGAGACTCTCCATCATGTATACAAGCAGTAGCAGCAGCAATACTGAAAGAAAAGGTAGCAGATATGGTATTGGACCATGCACTTATTATTCAAGTTCCACATGCAGTCACAGAAATTCTCAATCAAGCAAAGACAAGACATTTGTCTGCAGCTAGACTAACTAAATATGAGGTAGCCTTGCTCAGCGCCTCACATGTAACAATTACCAGATACACAGTCCTCAATGCAGCACCCTGCTCCCCATTGATGATTTAAAAGAGGGGAGTAAGGGGAGTCACAAAGGAGATGAATCATCAGACAGGGAATATGAGGACCTGAGTGAAGCGTCTGAAGAAGAAGCTGAAGAAATACACACAAACATTTTCACATGACTGTTTGGAACTTATGAAATTAGAAACTTCAGCTTTGTATAATGTTACTGACACACCACTTTTAGATGCAACCCTACCTCTTTATAAAGATGGATCTAAATATTATGTGAATGGAGTTCTATATACAGGCTATACCATCACTACTGAGGAAGAGGTACTTGAATCAGGATTACTACCTGTTGGATCATTTGTGCAAGAAGCAGAATTAATGGCTTTAACCAAAGCTTGTATATACGCAGAGGGACAAATAGCCAATGTATATACAGATTCACGTTATGTCTGGGGAGTGGTGCATGACTTTGGACCTGTTTGGAAGAGCTAGTTATTTAGAGCATTGGAACTCCCTAAATGAGTGGGAATTATAAAGGTTGAAGCTCACACTAAAGAACAAACTCCAAAAGCAAGAGGAAATAATTTTGCAGATCAGGCAGCAAAAAAGGCAGCCCTCCAACAAAAGAATATTACTTTTCTAGTAGACTCGACGGTAGAGGACGCAGACAAATTTCAATTTCCGGACCTACAAAGCCTTAAAGACTTTCAGAAACAAGCATAAAAGGAAGGAAAGAAAAAGTGGGAAAGAGAAGGAGCACAGCTTGATGAGCAAGGAATATGGTCAACGGAAAATAAATGGTGCCTACCAAGAGCTTTATACCCAGTAATGATTCAAATTGCACATGGACTAGTACATCATTCCAAAGAAGCCATGACTAATAGGGTATGGAAAAACTGGATTGCCCCTGGATTCAACTCTGCGGCCACAAACTATGTGGCAGCTTGCTAGATATGTGGAATACACAATCCAGGGCAAAGAGTAAACACCCCAGGAGGAAACTTTCCAAAGGCTTTCTATCCCTTTCAGAGACTTCAGGTCCATTATACACAACCTCCTAAATGTGATAGTGCAGCATGTGATGAAGGACTTGGGAGTATCACAAGCTTTTCACACTCCTTATAGGCCACAAGCAAGTGGGCGGATAGAAAGGCTTAATGGTGACATTAAATTAAAACTACAGAAAATGATGCAAGAAACAAAAAAGACTTGGTTAGAATGTTTACCAATAGTTCTGTTTAACATTAGAACTACACTTATGAAGAGACACAGGTTTAGCACTATATGAGATTCTGTTTGGCACAACAAACAGAACAGGCTGCTAATTTCCACAGCAACTACAGCATGTACGTGGTGATTTGTGGAACTATGTTACCTTATTACAGAAACAACTAACTGAAATACATGGTGAAGAGTTCTCCTCCATTCCAGACCCTAATTTTGATACAGGTACCGACAGACTGCAACCTGGGGACTGGGTGGTCATGAGAAAGCATGTCAGGAGAAGTCTTGAATCCAGATACAAGGGTCCTTATCAAGTCCTGTTGACGACTCCCATGGCAGTGAAAGTTATGTGCGTATTGTCGCTAACCAATAACAATTGTCGAACCTCGATTTGTGTTTCCAACGCACAAAGATTTATTCGCAAATAGTAGAATAATATGCTCAAGCGAAGTGATAATAAATACAGCCGTTGCTTATCGCAGGCGCTCTGGATCCAGTGTGCAGTCATTCAATCCTGAAGTCTGGGGACAAGATGTCTGAACACTAAATGTGAAGCTGCTGCTTATATACACACAAAAATACAGTAACACAATGAAGATGGTATAGTTTGCATCTATTGGTCCAGGTCTCAGGAAGGTCCAAGGGGTTGTCAATCATTGGCTAGTTCATCCTAAGGAATCTAAAGGAGGGGGTCACCTCTCCAGGGGGTATGCTCTGCTCTTCCCGCCAAGATTCCTTAGTCTTAAGTAGTTCATAATTCCCTATCATTCATAACTTGTGCATGCACTCTGCGATTCCCTCGCAGAGTGAACCAAACAGTAGGATATGTAAAGAGGTTTATTATGATACCACTCATGATATGATTCCTTCAACCTGTTCAGTGTATTTCACTAATATGCATGTAACTCTAATATAACATATAAATACTACTATATTTCGACATAACTGACTATGTGTTGCAACTACCATTAATGTTTTATTAGTATGCGTGTTTGTGTGACTGTATGGTAAAAGACCAATTACTGTTGCTGCCACGTGTAGTGGATGCGTGCGCCCTTTCACGCCGTAGCGTGCCCTTGTACGTCATAGCGTATCGTACGCATCTTTTCAGACAAAGACGACCAAGTTTGCTCAACTTTAATTGAAATGACTTTATCCAATTTGCTGACTTCAACAGCTCCACCCTTTGATAGTGTAATAAACTATCACCCAATCACCGTTTCAAGTTCAGGATTATACAATACTTCTCCACAGACCATGATCTCGGTATCTGGTACCACCCTTTCAGTCTCTTTCTCAGTGTTACTCCTATGAGACCGTTTTCCACACTTCAACACAGTAGGAACACATTTGACAACTAAACCAATCGCTAAGATGACACCCAGTATAAGGAGAAGGAGCTTACCTACACTAGCAACCATTTCCTGTACCCACTCCCCCAGACCGGAGAACCATTTCACAGGGTTCAACCACGAGAACCAACCCGCCACCTTTTCCCCGACCTCATATAACGAAGAATTGTGACTCTCTCGAAATTCCCATTTCAGTTGCAAAATTTCATCCATCTTCCGGTCTATAACCTCTTTAGGGTCATCCGTATTATTAGTAATGTACGTGCAACATTTGACACCAAACTGGGTGGCCAGTGTCACACAGTACCCACCAGTAATAGAGGTGAGATAATTTAGTACCAGTCTATGTTGCACCAACTCTTTCTTGTACGCTTGTAGCTCCCTTCCAGTATACCTGAAAGTGTCATCATACATCTCGGTGATATTATCTATTAATTTAGCTAGGTCTTGGATATATTTAAAGTTTAATGTTCCCCGAGCGGTCCTGGTGAGGTCTAGAGCAACCATAACTTGGAAACCAGCAGTTTCACTAATCAATTTTGTAGCTATAGGTTCCTCACCAGGAATCATATTTCTTTTGCCACGGTGTTCATACTGTGTGTGTATGTATGGTGGTGATGTAGTCTTGTGAATACCAACCATTTCTTCATGAGTAATAGTCATGATTTCAGGAACCAGTTTAGCTAAGAAACACAAGCCCTTGGAACTCGGAGTCACCCAGGAATAAGCTTTCCTCCCACAAACAAAATACAAACATCAGGGAGAACATAAGGAACAGTATGCCCATGAATTATATCACACAGAGTTTTGCTAAAACTACCCATGCCTAGTGTCTCCATTTGCTCTAGACACGTGTCGGCATTAATGACATTTTTACATTTATCTGTAGAGACTTTTCCAATGGATACCTTCTTATGTTTGGTTATACGCCCTAATTTGTGACTTCCATCAACATTCCTGCCTAGTAGTGACCTTGTGAGTCTCCCTCTAAAATGAGTGTGGCGAGCCATTGTCTGATCTGATAGGTCAGCCTCCCAATTCTCTAGGCGCTTTGCATGAGATATATTTAGGCACAGCAAAGATCTGCCTATGGAGTATTGTCGAAGCGTCAGACTAGGGGACATAGTGTTATTGTACCTACCGTCTATGGGCCTCCCACCCCTCAATTCGAATACTTCAGATGTTTAGAGGGAATGGCACTAGTCCTATATTATGCTGCCCTTGCGGCACGTGAGAGCACACCCAACACTCGGTTTGGTTTAGCACCTTACCCACCAGGGAGTGATAATCCTCCAAAGGATGCCCGCCTATATTCAGAGTACTGGGGGACTGGCATCGTTGGATGCATCTCTCTTCAACTAGGGAGTCGCAGAACTTGCAGATACAATACTCATCAGACAATAGCCCCTCACACTGCCTCCGAGTTCCTGAGCTAGCAGACCTTTTCATAACCCCCGGACCAAGTTTGATAATGGGCTGCTCTGAGTATCCTAATAACTTTTCTTCTGCCTCCATTTCATCCGTATCACTCCCAGAACTCTCCTCCGTCCTCAATCCTCCTTCACAAAAATAGAATGTCCTAAAAAAAATAAAAACAAGGAAAATCCTGAAACAAAAGAAAAACAAAAACCGCCACTCCATCGCTGGAAAGATAGTTCTGGGGCAACGTCTCTGGTTCAGGTGTCTCGACTGCAGGCTTTAGGTCTCCTGGAACAGACTCACGAGTGACAGATCTATGCCGTTAATCTTAGCTTTATCTTGCACTTTCTCCGGATTATGGACTCTCCTGCAGTGGGTGGAATGGACCCAAGTGTCTCTCTCTGCAACCTTCAGTGATGTAGTACTGGTCAGCAGCACTTGGTACGGGCCTTCCCAACGGTCTGTTAAACAACCTGAACGTAAGAAATTGCAGATCATAACATAGTCTCCAGGTTCAACATCATGACAGTTTGTTTCTGGCATACCAGGTGACAGCATTTTTAGTTTTTGTTGTTGTTGCTTTAGCTGTCTACTCATTCTTATAAGATATTGTACAGTCACTTCATTATTACACTTCAGGTCGTCTTGTGGACTCACGATCAAATGAGGCTGTCGTCCGAACAGTATCTCAAAGGGGGACAGATTAAGAGGAGGTCTAGGAGTGGTTCGAATGCTATGGAGGACCAATGGCAAAGCCTCAGGCCATGCCAACCCAGTTTCAGCCATTATCTTACCAAGCTTGTTCTTTATAGTACCGTTTACTCTCTCCACCTTACCACTGGCTTGTGGTCGGTAAGGGGTGTGAAGTCTGCTACCGATTCCCATGAGTTTACACATGTTTTGGAAGATATCACCAGTAAAGTGGGTACCCCTATCACTTTCAATGATTCTAGGGATACCGAACTTACACACAAAGTCTTGTACAATTTTCTTTGCAGTGAACACAGCAGTATTAGTGGCTGCCGGATATGCTTCTACCCAACCGGAAAACACATCAATACAAACTAACACATACTTTAAATTCCTGCACGGTGGTAATTGGATATAGTCAATTTGTATTACCTGAAAAGGTCCGTCTGTAGGAGGGATGTGGGATGGCTCAGTTGGAATAGTTTTCCCGATATTTTTCCTCAAACAAGTAAGATATGACATTGCCTTCTTACCAGCCTGAGAGGAAAATCCAGGAGCACACCAGTATGCTCTCACCAGTTTGCACATACCTTCTTTACCCAGGTGAGTCAGGCCGTGTGCTGCATCAGCCAGGCTTGGATAGTATGTTCGGCGAGCTACAGGCTTACCTTGTCCATCCCTCCAGAGTCCTGAGGACTCTTGACCACATCCCTACGCCTTCCAGACCGCCTTTTCCTGCAGGGAACACAAATCTTGCATTTCAATTAATTTCTGCATGTCTAATGTCTGAAAAACCATCATAGTCTCGGTCGATACAGTCATAGGTTGCCCTGCTGCCCATTTAGCAGCTTCGTCTGCCCTATTGTTGCCCAATGACACTGGGTCTTCTTCAAAGGTATGGGCTTTGCACTTTATGACGGCTACCGTTCTGGGTAATTGTATCGCTGTCAGAAGTCCTTTTATGTGTTGTGAGTAGAGATGGTCACTGACCCCCGTGTTTTGGTTTTGGATTCGGTTTTGGATCTGGATTACCGTCGTGTTTTGGTTTTGGTTTTGGTTTTGCAAAACCTCCATTGCGTGTTTTGGTTTTGGTTTTGGTTTTGTTTGGTTTTGTTTTGCTATTTTTTGGGAAAATCCATGTTTTTGGGCCTAAATTAACCCAATTTAGTGCTCCAACTGTTTTAGAGACAAGTAATCTAATTGTTGAGGTAATAAATCATCCCAAAAAACAGTTTAATTCTTCGTTGGTAGGCCTATTCTACACACAAAACAGATTGTCTTCCTCTCCATCTATGCATATTGGCAATGCAGCCATCGTCTTTGAATGTATATTACACCCTACACTTATAGTTAAATATGTAAAGAAATGGAAAAAGCCAGTTTGGTTTCTGTCTCTCAAGGCCCCCCTCCACTTGTATAAAATACCAAAAAATTCAGCCATTATAGACTGTACAATATTAATTGACATGGAGAAAGCCAGTTTGGTTTCTGTCTCTCAAGGCCCCCCTCCACTTGTATAAAATACCCAAAAATTCAGCCATTATAGACTGTACAATATTAATTGACATGGAGAAAGCCAGTTTGGTTTCTGTCTCTCTAGGCCCCCCTCCACTTGTATAAAATACTAAAAAATTCAGCCATTATAGACTGTACAATATTAATTGACATGGAGAAAGCCAGTTTGGTTTCTGTCTCTCTAGGCCCCCCTCCACTTGTATAAAATACTAAAAAATTCAGCCATTATAGACTGTACAATATTAATTGACATGGAGAAAGCCAGTTTGGTTTCTGTCTCTCTAGGCCCCCCTCCACTTGTATAAAATACTAAAAAATTCAGCCATTATAGACTGTACAATATTAATTGACATGGAGAAAGCCAGTTTGGTTTCTGTCTCTCTAGGCCCCCCTCCACTTGTATAAAATACTAAAAAATTCAGCCATTATAGACTGTACAATATTAATTGACATGGAGAAAGCCAGTTTGGTTTCTGTCTCTCTAGGCCCCCCTCCACTTGTATAAAATACTAAAAAATTCAGCCATTATAGACTGTACAATATTAATTGACATGGAGAAAGACAGTTTGGTTTCTGTCTCTCTAGGCCCCCCTCCACTTGTATAAAATACTAAAAAATTCAGCCATTATAGACTGTACAATATTAATTGACATGGAGAAAGCCAGTTTGGTTTCTGTCTCTCTAGGCCCCCCTCCACTTGTATAAAATACTAAAAAATTCAGCCATTATAGACTGTACAATATTAATTGACATGGAGAAAGCCAGTTTGGTTTCTGTCTCTCTAGGCCCCCCTCCACTTGTATAAAATACTAAAAAATTCAGCCATTATAGACTGTACAATATTAATTGACATGGAGAAAGACAGTTTGGTTTCTGTCTCTCTAGGCCCCCCTCCACTTGTATAAAATACTAAAAAATTCAGCCATTATAGACTGTACAATATTAATTGACATGGAGAAAGCCAGTTTGGTTTCTGTCTCTCTAGGCCCCCCTCCACTTGTATAAAATACTAAAAAATTCAGCCATTATAGACTGTACAATATTAATTGACATGGAGAAAGACAGTTTGGTATCTGTCTGCATCAGATTCTCTCTCCACTAGGAGTAAAATAGAAAACTATTCAGCCGTTATATAATCTAGAATATAAATAGAAATTGAGAAAGGCAATTTGGTATCTGTCTGCATCATAATCATCAACATCATCATTAGCGCCCTCGTCGCCTACACAAATCTCCCCCTCATCCTCTTCTAATTCCAAAGTGGCATCCTCAATTTGGGTATAACCGGCTACACTCGGGCTATTAAGGCACACATCAGCAGAATGCTCACGATTAGACATCCCACTGTTGGATGGACTCTCCACAGGGATTGTTGTCATTTGTGAATCAGAGCAAATATTCTCCTGTAATGCCTCACTGTTATCTTGCAGCTCGGCTTTGACGCGTAACAGTAGTTGTGCACCAATTGTAGGCTGGGTAACTTTTTGGGATCTGCCACTAATAGCCAAAGGTGAAGGCCTCATTCTCTCTTTGCCACTGCGTGTGTAGAATGGCATGCTTGCAATTTTTTTTTTATCGTCACTTAACTTTTGCTCAGTTACACTTCGTTTTCGCTTCAATACAGTAAATTTTTTTTTGGTTTTTGTTTTTTGCACTAATTTGAAAACACTCTGTTGTTTGACATCGCCTTGGCCAGATGACGTACTGGGAACACTAACATCAGGACTGGTGACAGAACCTGGTTGCTCATTTAGATCATATGTGGACTGCTTTGAATCCATTGCGTAGATACTGCTGACAGATATGACTTTTGACAGCCAGAAATATTAATGCACAATTAGAGAGGACACCCCAAAAACACTGAGGAGTGCTAACATTTATTGAGTAGATACTGCTGACAGATATGACTTTTGACAGCCAGAAATATTAATGCACAATTAGGGAGGACACCCCAAAAACACAGAGGAGTGCTAAAATTTATTGAGTAGATACTGCTGACAGATATGACTTTTGACAGCCAGAAATATTAATGCACAATTAGAGAGGACACCCCAAAAACACTGAGGAGTGCTTAAAATTATTGAGTAGATACTGCTGACAGATATGACTTTTGACAGCCAGAAATATTAATGCACAATTAGGGAGGACACCCCAAAAACACAGAGGAGTGCTAAAATTTATTGAGTAGATACTGCTGACAGATATGACTTTTGACAGCCAGAAATATTAATGCACAATTAGAGAGGACACCCCAAAAACACTGAGGAGTGCTTAAAATTATTGAGTAGATACTGCTGACAGATATGACTTTTGACAGCCAGAAATATTAATGCACAATTAGGGAGGACACCCCAAAAACACAGAGGAGTGCTAAAATTTATTGAGTAGATACTGCTGACAGATATGACTTTTGACAGCCAGAAATATTAATGCACAATTAGAGAGGACACCCCAAAAACACTGAGGAGTGCTTAAAATTATTGAGTAGATACTGCTGACAGATATGACTTTTGACAGCCAGAAATATTAATGCACAATTAGGGAGGACACCCCAAAAACACAGAGGAGTGCTAAAATTTATTGAGTAGATACTGCTGACAGATATGACTTTTGACAGCCAGAAATATTAATGCACAATTAGAGAGGACACCCCAAAAACACTGAGGAGTGCTTAAAATTATTGAGTAGATACTGCTGACAGATATGACTTTTGACAGCCAGAAATATTAATGCACAATTAGGGAGGACACCCCAAAAACACAGAGGAGTGCTAAAATTTATTGAGTAGATACTGCTGACAGATATGACTTTTGACAGCCAGAAATATTAATGCACAATTAGAGAGGACACCCCAAAAACACTGAGGAGTGCTTAAAATTATTGAGTAGATACTGCTGACAGATATGACTTTTGACAGCCAGAAATATTAATGCACAATTAGGGAGGACACCCCAAAAACACAGAGGAGTGCTAAAATTTATTGAGTAGATACTGCTGACAGATATGACTTTTGACAGCCAGAAATATTAATGCACAATTAGAGAGGACACCCCAAAAACACTGAGGAGTGCTAACATTTATTGAGTAGATACTGCTGACAGATATGACTTTTGACAGCCAGAAATATTAATGCACAATTATGGGGGACAACCCAAAAGCGCTGGGGAGTGCCAAATATGAAGAAAAAATAATAAACCTCTATCCTCCTCTCTGCACTAGCGATTTTGGTTAGAGCAATTGCAAGAACAATATTGTATTCTTTCTCTGTCCCTGCTCTAATTAGCCTATGACTACACCCTGCTCTCTCCCTCTGTCAAATGGCGATGGATTGCTGTGGAGGCGTGTATTTATAAAGTTGAAGTATCGCGAGAACCGAGTCCCGAGATCCGACGACGTCACAATGACGTTCGGCCTCGATTTGGATTCGGAATTGGCGGGAGAGTACCGAGCTGCTCAGCTCGGTACTCGGATACCCAAAGTTCGGGTGGGTTCGGTTCTCGGAGAACCGGACCCGCCCATCTCTAGTTGTGAGTGTGCCACTGGCGTACCTGCTGCTGTCGTAAAGTTTCTAAGACGCCAAAGGGCCCCAAAATCGTGCACTACCCCAAAGGCGTACCTAGAGTCAGTATATATATTGGCTGATTTGCCCTCTGCCAATTCACATGCTCTCCTTAGTGCTACTAGTTCCGCAACCTGGGCTGAGTGAGGTGGGCCAAGGGGTTCAGCTTCTACCACATACTGATCGCCTACAACAGCATAACCAGTACATAGCTCTCCAGTCTCTGTCTGTCTATGACAACTTCTGTCTGTATAAAATGTAAAATCTACATTTTCTAAGGGGGTGTCACGTATGTCGGGCCTTGCAGTAAAGGTCTGATTCAGGTGTTCCATACAGTCATGCATGTCAGTATTCTTGCCTAACTCATCATCAACCAGGGTCTCCTCACCTCCCACCCTTTGTGTCTCTAGAGACACATACGGAAGGTATGTAGCTGGATTTAAGGTGCTACAACGTTTGATGGTGATGTTTGAGGGTGCCATCAGGGCTAGTTCCCACTTTGTGAATCTAGCTGAAGAAACATGTCTGGTTTGGGCTGAATTTAACAGAGCTGATACAGAATGGGGTGTATAGATAGTTGAATTATGTCCTAATGGTTGAAAAAGAGGGATAGGCTGCGCTTCCTCCAAATATATGAAGCAGCCAAATGCGAACCTGAGAGTGTGTGGGGGACCCCTAAACTCCCAACAATGTTAGATACGTATAAAAATAGTCAGGTTCTGGGCGCTTGTAAAGGAAAGATATATCAATTTAATATGGATAGGTCCACAATACGCTCCGGCCGGAACGAGACAGCTTAGATGTGTTAAACAATTAACATGCATCAATTGACACTGCCGAAAACAATGATAATGGTAAAAAACACTATAAACTCAGTGTGATTGAAAATATGGTTAGAGTGCACTTGCAAGCTACTAAAATATGAAATGACAATTGGTATGAACCGCAAAAAGGGAATGTAAGGAAATATAATGTCCAGAGTTGTAAAATAAAAATGTTGGTGATGATGAAAAATGCAAGCAAAAATGAAATTGGTAGCCGTTACTCACATGAAGCAGGGATGTCTGGCTGTCTATAATGCAGACAGGCACTTAGTAGCGGTCCCAGAGTCTGTGCTGATGAGGTTAAATATAACGTTGATTTCAATGATAAAAAGCACCCAGCAGAATGCCAATTATTAAAACAAGAATGAGGAAGAAAGTTCTTCTAGTTCCTAAAGGGAAATCCTCTCCTTGTTGAGGAGGACTACATTTGGATCATCACCACCTATATTCTGCTGGGTACCTGTCCATTATTGGAGGCATTTTGATATCCATACATTTAATCTCAACACGAAGATATCCCGCAGCGTGCACACGCTATTTGAGCGGGATCATTTTTTCTTTCAACAAGGAGAGGATTTCCCTTTAGGAACTAGAAGAACTTTCTTCCTCATTCTTGTTTTAATAATTGGCATTCTGCTGGGTGCTTTTTATCATTGAAATCAACGTTATATTTAACCTCATCAGCACAGACTCTGGGACCGCTACTAAGTGCCTGTCTGCATTATAGACAGCCAGACATCCCTGCTTCATGTGAGTAACGGCTACCAATTTCATTTTTGCTTGCATTTTTCATCATCACCAACATTTTTATTTTACAACTCTGGACATTATATTTCCTTACATTCCCTTTTTGCGGTTCATACCAATTGTCATTTCATATTTTAGTAGCTTGCAAGTGCACTCTAACCATATTTTCAATCACACTGAGTTTATAGTGTTTTTTACCATTATCATTGTTTTCGGCAGTGTCAATTGATGCATGTTAATTGTTTAACACATCTAAGCTGTCTCGTTCCGGCCGGAGCGTATTGTGGACCTATCCATATTAAATTGATATATCTTTCCTTTACAAGCGCCCAGAACCTGACTATTTTTATACGAATTATGTCCTAACACTACGTCCTCGCTCTTACTTACCAGAAGAGCCGTTGCTGCTACACTTCTGAGACATGTTGGGAGTGATCTTGCCACATTGTCTAATTGTGCACTGTAGTATGCTACCGGTCTGCTAGCGTCACCATGTTTCTGTGTGAGGACACCTGCTGCACAGCCATCAGCTTCTGTACAAAATAGCTCAAAAGGCTTTTCATATTCAGGTATTCCCAATGCAGGTGCTCTAGTCAGACTATCTTTAAGATTAAAGAACGCTTGCTCTGACTCTTCTGTGTGTACGACACGTTCTGGTTTTGAGGAGGAGACTAGCTCCTGCAATGGTAATGCCAGAATAGAAAAACCTGGGATCCAGGATCTACAGTATCCACACATCCCCAAGAAAGTACGAATCTGCTTCTGGCTCTGCGGCAGAGTCATGTGTTGTATGGCCTCAATCCTGTCAGTTGTCAGGTGTCTTAGCCCCTTAGTGAGGCAGTGTCCTAAGTATTTGACCTTAGTCTGACATGGCTGTAATTTATCCTTTGCCACCTTGTGCCCTGTTTGTGAAAGATGAAGCAACAACAATTTAGTATCATGTAAACATGACATAAAAGAATCAGAGCACAACAACAAATCGTCCACATATTGAATTAGAACAGACCCATTGTGGGGTTGAAAGGATTGCAAACAGTCATGTAAGGCTTGGGAGAAAATACTGTGGCTGTCAATGAACCCCTGGGGTAGTCTGGTCCATGTGTATTGCACTCCCCTGTAGAGGAATGCAAAAAGGTATTGGCAGTCAGGGTGAAGAGGGACTGAGAAGAAAGCAGAACATAGATCTATGACAGTAAAGTGACTGGCAGACGGTGGAATCTGCATGAGGATGACAGCTGGATTTGGCACTACGGGGAATTGGCTCTCAACAACTTTATTAATTCCCCTTAAGTCCTGGACTAATCTATAGCCCCTCCCCCCATTCTTCTTCACAGGGAAAATGGGACTATTGCCTGTGCTGGATGTACGAATTAAAATCCCTTGTTGTAACAGCCTCTCAATAACAGGATATACCCCTAGTTTAACCTCCGGTTTTAATGGATACTGTGGGATTTTTGGAGCTATCCTACCACTTTTTAGATTGATCATGACAGGGGCTACGTTTGCCATCAGTCCAGTGTCCTGTCCATCTCTGGTCCATAGTGAACCTGGTATTTCCAGCAACATCCCCTTTACTTGAGATGGACTTTGTTCTATAACAGGAGAGTGTAACATTAACCTTTGAGGGGTGTCCAATATATCCTGTACCTCATGTGCGACCTTCTTCGGTATATCTAAGAACACACCATCAGAAGTACAGTATATGACACATCCCATTTTACATAACAAGTCTCTCCCTAGCAAGTTAGTAGGAGCCGCCGCAGCCAAGAGAAACGAATGCTTGGTATGCAGGGGCCCGATAGTAACCTCAGCTGGTTTAGTTAGTGGATAATGCAACACTTTTCCCGTTACCCTAATGGCTGGAATTGTTTTACTGGTCACCTGTAGATTGACAGGAGAGGTTATCACAGATCGGGCCGCCCCTGTATCTACAAGAAAAGTTTCTTTTCTACTAGGGATGAGCGCACTCGGATTTATGAAATCCGAGCCCACCCGAACGTTGCGGATCCGAGTCGGATCCGAGACAGATCCGGGTATTGGCGCCAAATTCAAATGTGAAACTGAGGCTCTGACTCATAATCCCGTTGTCGGATCTCGCGATACTCGGATCCTATAAATTCCCCGCTAGTCGCCGCCATCTTCACTCGGGCATTGATCAGGGTAGAGGGAGGGTGTGTTAGGTGGTCCTCTGTCCTGGTAGATCTCGTGCTGTGCTGTTTAGTTCTGTGCTGTGCTGTGCTGTGCTGTGCTGTGCTGTTTAGTTCTGTGCTGTGCTGTGCTGTGCTGTGCTGTGCTGTGCTGTGTTCTGCAGTATCAGTCCAGTGGTGCTGTGTTTCCCCAATATTCCCCTGTGTTTAAAAAAATAAAAAAAAGTTTTTTTAAAAAATACCAAAAACTACTTTAATTTTTTTTAATTACCACAAAATTTGCACAACCAATCCTGCAGTATAAGCCCATTGGTACTGCAATATTACCAAGTTCACACATTCAGCAGTAAAAGTCCAGTGGTACTGCAATATTACAAAGTTCACACATTCTGCAGTATCAGTCCAGTGGTGCTGTGTCCTGTGCTCTGTCCTGCTGAGTTCCGTAGTGCTGCTGGGTCCTGTGCCGTGTCCTGTTCAGTCCAGTGGTGCTGTGTCCTGTGCTCTGTGCTTCTAAGGGCATAGTTATTTCCCCATTATTCCCAAGTTTTTAAAAAATAAAAAAAAAGTAAAAAAAAATAAAAAATTTAAAAAAAAAAAAATATATAATAATTATAACCAAATTTGCAAAACCAATCCAGCAGTATAAGTCCATTGGTACTGCAATATTACCAAGTTCACACATTCTGCAGTATCTTGTGCTACATATAATGGAGACCAAAAATTTGGAGGATAAAGTAGGGAAAGATCAAGACCCACTTCCTCCTAATGCTGAAGCTGCTGCCACTAGTCATGACATAGACGATGAAATGCCATCAACGTCGTCTGGCAAGCACGATGCCCAATCTCGTAGTACCGGGCATGTAAAATCCAAAAAGCCCAAGTTAAGAAAAAGTAGCAAAAAGAGAAACTTAAAATCATCTGAGGAGAAACGTAAAGTTGCCAATATGCCATTTACGACACGGAGTGGCAAGGAACGGCTTAGGCCCTGGCCCGTGTTCATGACTAGTGGTTCAGCTTCACCCACGGATCTTAGCCCTCCTCCTCCTCCCCCCCCCTACAAAAAATTTAAGAGAGTTATGCTGTCAGCAACAAAACAGCAAACAACTCTGCCTTCTAAAGAGAAATTATCACAAATCCACAAGGCGAGTCCAAGGATGTTGGTGGTTGTCAAGCCTGACCTTCCCATCACTGTACGGGAAGAGGTGGCTCGGGAGGAGGCTATTGATGATGTAGCTGGCGCTGGTGAGGAACTTGATGATGAGGATGGTGATGTGGTTATTGTAAATGAGGCACCAGGGGGGGAAACAGCTGATGTCCATGGGATGAAAAAGCCCATCGTCATGCCTGGTCAGAAGACCAAAAAATGCACCTCTTCGGTCTGGAGTTATTTTTATCCAAATCCAGACAACCAATGTATGGCCATATGTAGCTTATGTAAAGCTCAAATAAGCAGGGGTAAGGATCTTGCCCACCTAGGAACATCCTCCCTTATACGTCACCTGAATAACCTTCATAGTTCAGTGGTTAGTTCAGGAACTGGGGCTAGGACCCTCATCGGTACAGGGACACCTAAATCCCGTGGTCCAGTTGGATACACACCAGCAACACCCTCCTCGTCAACTTCCTCCACAATCTCCATCAGATTCAGTCCTGCAGCCCAAGTCAGCAGCCAGACTGAGTCCTCCTCAATACGGGATTCATCCGAGGAATCCTGCAGCGGTACGCCTACTACTGCCACTGCTGCTGTTGCTGCTGTTAGTCGGTCATCTTCCCAGAGGGGAAGTCGTAAGACCGCTAAGTCTTTCACAAAACAATTGACCGTCCAACAGTCGTTTGCCATGACCACAAAATACGATAGTAGTCACCCTATTGCAAAGCGTATAACTGCGGCTGTAACTGCAATGTTGGTGTTAGACGTGCGCCCGGTGTCCGCCATCAGTGGAGTGGGATTTAGAGGGTTGATGGAGGTATTGTGTCCCCGGTACCAAATCCCCTCGAGATTCCACTTCACTAGGCAGGCAATACCAAAAATGTACAGAGAAGTACGATCAAGTGTCCTCAGTGCTCTTAAAAATGCGGTTGTACCCACTGTCCACTTAACCACGGACATGTGGACAAGTGGTTCTGGGCAAACGAAGGACTATATGACTGTGACAGCCCACTGGGTAGATGCATCCCCTTCCGCAGCAACAGCAACAGCTGCATCAGTAGCAGCATCTACAAAATGGCTGCTCATGCAAAGGCAGGCAACATTGTGTATTACAGGCTTTAATAAGAGGCACAACGCTGACAACATATTAGAGAAAATGAGGGAAATTATCTCCCAGTGGCTTACCCCACTTAGACTCTCATGGGGATTTGTGGTGTCAGACAATGCCAGTAACATTGTGCGGGCATTAAATATGGGCAATTTCCAGCACGTCCCATGTTTTGCCCACACCATTAATTTGGTGGTGCAGCATTACCTCAAGAGTGACAGGGGTGTGCAGGAGATGCTTGCGGTGGCGCGCAAAATTGCTGGACACTTTCGGCATTCAGCCAGTGCCTACCGCAGACTAGAGGCACATCAAAAAAGCATGAACCTGCCCTGCCATCACCTCAAACAAGAGGTTGTGACGCGCTGGAACTCCACCCTCTATATGCTGCAGAGGATGGAGGAGCAGCAAAAGGCCATTCAGGCCTACACAGCCACCTACGACATAGGCAAAGGAGTGGGGATGCGCCTCAGTCAAGCGCAGTGGAGACTGATTTCCGTGTTGTGCAAGGTTCTGCAGCCATTTGAACTTGCCACACGAGAAGTCAGTTCCGACACTGCCAGCTTGAGTCAGGTCATTCCCCTGATCAGGCTGTTGCAGAAGCAGCTGGAGAAAGTGAGGGAGGAGCTGGTAAGCCATTGCGATTACACCAAGCATGTAGCTCTTGTGGATGTAGCCCTTCGTACGCTTTGCCAGGATCCGAGGGTGGTCACTCTTTTAAAGTCAGAGGAATACATTCTGGCCACCGTGCTCGATCCTCGGTTTAAAGCGTATGTTGTGTCTCTGTTTCCGGCGGACACAAGTCTACAGCGGTGCAAAGACCTGCTGGTCAGGAGATTGTCCTCTGAAGAGGACCGTGACATGCCAACAGCTCCACCCTCATTTTCTTCCACATCTATGGCTGCGAGGAAAAAGCTCAGTTTTCCCAAAAGAGGCACTGGCGGGGATGCTGATAACATCTGGTCCGGACTGAAGGACCTGCCAACCATTGCAGACATGTCTACTCTCGCTGCATTGGATGCTGTCACAATAGAAAAAATTGTGGATGATTACTTTGCTGACACCATCCAAGTAGACATGTCAGACAGTCCATATTGTTACTGGCAGGAAAAAAAGGCAGTTTGGAAGCCCCTGTACAAACTGGCTCTATTTTACCTGAGTTGTCCCCCCTCCAGTGTGTACTCGGAAAGAGTTTTTAGTGCAGCGGGGAACCTGGTCAGTGAGCGGCGAAGGAGGTTGCTTCCTCACAACGTTGAAAAAATGATGTTTATAAAAATGAATAATCAATTCCTCAATGAAGTACAGCACTGCCCTCCAGATACTACAGAGGGACCTGTGGTTGTGGAGTCCAGCGGGGACGAATTGATAATGTGTGATGAGGAGGAAGTACACACTGTAGGGGGAGAGGAATCAGAGGTTGAGGATGAGGACGACATCTTGCCTCAGTAGAGCCTGTTTAGTCTGTACAGGGAGAGATGAATAGCTTTTTTGGTGTGGGGGCCCAAACAAACCAATCATTTCAGCCAAAGTTGTTTGGAAGGCCCTGTCGCTGAAATGATTGGTTTGTTAAAGTGTGCATGTCCTATTTCAACAACATAAGGGTGGGTGTGAGGGCCCAAGGACAATTCCATCTTGGACCTTTTTTTTTTGCATTATATGACCAATCAACAGTCGTTTGCCATGTTCAAAAAGTAAAACCAAATTTAAAAAAATTCAAGAAATTAAACCAAAAGTAAAATGCCCTGTCATAATTTAAAACAAGAGGTATTGACGTGCTCTAAAACTACTGTATTGTTGTTTATATTTTATAAACACTACACTTGAAAGCTTGAGTCTTTCAATAAAAAAGTAACTGTCCATTGCACGAATATTTGCAACAGGGACAATTTTAGGGTTAAGAAAGTCAACTAATAACACTTCGACGCTGTCTGTCTTTATAAACACTACACTTGGAAGTTGGAGGAGGTATTGTGGCCCCGGCACCAAATTTACTACCGGGGCCACTCCACTGTGCAGTCCATATTTAGGTGTATCAGATATTAAACAACGGTGACAGTTGATGCCCAATTTTTTAATTATATTGTGGCCTCGGTACCAAATTGTGTACCGGGGCCACCACACTACGCAGTCCATACCCTTTTTTGGTGGAATTCTGACACGTGGAGGGTTTTTTAATTATATTGTGGCCTCGGTACCAAATTGTGTACCGGGGCCACCACACTACGCAGTCAAGATAGATAGATGCGTATCATAGATAAAGTACATTCAGTGGTGTGGGGCAAATTGAAAAATATTCAAAATGCACTGACATTATCAAAAACAAGAGGTTGTCACACGCTAAAACTCCAACATGTATATGATGGAGAGGATGGAGGAGCAGCCGTATGTGTAGTGTAATGCAGACCTGTTGAAGGTTTTTTATATATTTTATTGTGGTGCCCAGTGCCCACTCCTCTACGCAGTCCAGATACATTTATTGGTGCGAATCATAAAAGTTCAGGGTTTTTAATATATATTGTGGTGACCCACTCCTCTACGCAGTCCAGGTACATTTATTGGTGCGAATCATAAAAGTTCAGGGTTTTTAATATATATTGTGGTGACCCACTCCTCTACGCAGTCCAGGTACATTTATTGGTGCGAATCAAACAAGTTGATGGTTTTCTTATTATATATATTGTGGTGACCCACTCCTCTACGCAGTCCAGGTACATTTATTGGTGCGATTCATAAAAGTTCAGGGTTTTTAATATATATTGTGGTGACCCACTCCTCTACGCAGTCCAGGTACATTTATTGGTGCGATTCATAAAAGTTCAGGGTTTTTAATATATATTGTGGTGACCTACTCCTCTACGCAGTCCAGGTACATTTATTGGTGCGAATCATAAAAGTTCAGGGTTTTTAATATATATTGTGGTGACCCACTCCTCTACGCAGTCCAGGTACATTTATTGGTGTGATTCATAAAAGTTCAGGGTTTTTAATATATTGTGGTGACCCACTCCTCTACGCAGTCCAGGTACATTTATTGGTGCGAATCAAACAAGTTGATGGTTTTCTTATTATATATATTGTGGTGACCCACTCCTCTACGCAGTCCAGGTACATTTATTGGTGCGATTCATAAAAGTTCAGGGTTTTTAATATATATTGTGGTGACCCACTCCTCTACGCAGTCCAGGTACATTTATTGGTGCGAATCAAACAAGTTGATGGTTTTCTTATTATATATATTGTGGTGACCCACTCCTCTACGCAGTCCAGGTACATTTATTGGTGCGATTCATAAAAGTTCAGGGTTTTTAATATATATTGTGGTGACCCACTCCTCTACGCAGTCCAGGTACATTTATTGGTGCGATTCATAAAAGTTCAGGGTTTTTAATATATATTGTGGTGACCCACTCCTCTACGCAGTCCAGGTACATTTATTGGTGCGATTCATAAAAGTTCAGGGTTTTTAATATATTGTGGTGACCCACTCCTCTACGCAGTCCAGGTACATTTATTGGTGCGATTCATAAAAGTTCAGGGTTTTTAATATATATTGTGGTGACCCACTCCTCTACGCAGTCCAGGTACATTTATTGGTGCGATTCATAAAAGTTCAGGGTTTTTAATATATATTGTGGTGACCCACTCCTCTACGCAGTCCAGGTACATTTATTGGTGCGATTCATAAAAGTTCAGGGTTTTTAATATATATTGTGGTGACCCACTCCTCTACGCAGTCCAGGTACATTTATTGGTGCGATTCATAAAAGTTCAGGGTTTTTAATATATATTGTGGTGACCCACTCCTCTACGCAGTCCAGGTACATTTATTGGTGCGATTCATAAAAGTTCAGGGTTTTTAATATATATTGTGGTGACCCACTCCTCTACGCAGTCCAGGTACATTTATTGGTGCGAATCATAAAAGTTCAGGGTTTTTAATATATATTGTGGTGACCCACTCCTCTACGCAGTCCAGAAAGATACCTTGTTGCAACGTTTTGGACTAATAACTATATTGTGAGGTGTTCAGAATACACTGTAAATTAGTGGAAATGCTTGTTATTGAATGTTATTGAGGTTAATAATAGCCTAGGTGTGAAAATAAGCCCAAAAACTTGATTTTTAAACTTTTTATGTTTTTTTCAAAAAAAATCCGAATCCAAAACCTTAAATCCGAACCGAGACCTTTCGTCAAGTGTTTTGCGAGACAAATCCGAACCCCAAAAATAACGAAAATCCGAATCCAAAACACAAAACACGAGACCTCAAAAGTCGCCGGTGCACATCCCTATTTTCTACCAGCTATGTCAACTATCATTGTTGGTTCTTCACTCTGACTCTCAGTTAACCTCACTGGCTGTAGACTACAGGTATGACCTGACCCCTAGTGCTGACTATTGATTTCCTGCGCAGCATTTGCTGCTGTAATATGCGCGGGTAGATGTGAGTCTTCTAGTCTATGTGAATCCCTCCTTGGAGGATATCTATGTGACCCACCCCTCTGTGTATTGAGTCTTTCCTTTTTACAATCTCTCATGTAATGTCCTTCCTCTTTACAGTTGAAACACCTGATCACTTTAGGTTTCTTGTTATATGGGTTGTATGCTGGTGGTCGTGTATGCACCCTTTCTAGAGCCTGTATACTTACCGTCATTAACCTATCACTTTTCTCTTCCTTCTTCCTAAAAAGGTTTTTGTTATGCTCCACAGCAGACTCCCTGAGAGAGTCTACCGTGACACCTCTCCAATTAGGTAATGTGGTTTGTACTCTGGTTTTTACATTTTCTCTAAGGCCATCCATTAATACTCCTACAGCTACTTCCCTATGATGTGGGTCCTCCCCTATGTTGGATATCCCAGTAAACCGTGTTATCGCTGCTATAGCTCTAATGAAGTAATCTGCTGCTGTTTCACTATCCTTTTGTTTAATGGTGAAAATCTTACTCCAATTTACTACTACTGGAAAATAGATGGCTAAGTGTTTGTGATTTTTTCTATATTTTTTTTGGTTAATCTCATCAGTCAAGGTGTCATCTTCCTCCAACAAATAATCTTCGATAAATTTTTGTATGTTAGTATTGGGAGGAAGACACGCCCGCAACACTACACGCCAATCCTTATTGGTTGGTTCGTGGGCATTTCCTAAGTCTTTAACAAATTTCTGACATTTAGCTAACTCCTTTCTAGGATCTGGGAATTCAGTCATAATGGAACGTAATTCTGATCTAGTCCAGGGACAATGCATTGTAACATTTCTTAAAGGAACTACACCATCCTTATCCGGTTTCCCATTGGGAACTGATATTGTGCGGACCGGGTACGCACCCTCTGGTTCACTGACTTCAGGGGACACTACAGGATTTGCTGGTTCAAGATTTAGAACGCTTTCACTCCTAGTGATCACGCTACTCTCACCTATCTCAGCCATTTTCTCATACTTGCGCTGAGCTTCTAGTACACTAACAGCATGGGCAATGGCCGAAATCACAGTGGGTTCATCTTCATCTTCAGATACACTTGATTTAAACTGGCTTAAAACAGGATACAACTTAGCAATTTTTCTTTTTTCAGTTTTAACAATGGCTGTACTTACCCCTCCCGCCACATAAGGTGGCAGGGCGCGCTTGCGCTGAGTTCGCCACGCTTCTCAACGGTTACTTCCGCAGCGCGCGTGCTTTTCGCCACGCCTACTTCCGCTGTGAATTTGCTGCTCTGCCACGCGTTACCTTCCATTTGCCACAATTTTAAACAATCATTATTTCTATTTCTCTTTTTCGTTGACTTAATCAACCATACTTTATCTTTTACAGTATTTAGTACCTCTGCATTAAAACTTCCTATTGTTGGGAAAGGCCTATCACAATCTTTGGTCTTCTTGACCCACGTGTCGCAATACGCAGTTGCGTATGCACCATATTTTTTACACATGAGAAATCTCGCTGAACCAATAGGCCCTTCCTTAGGCAGTACACTGACCATCTCTAACGTATGCTTAGCACCCATGTTGAACAGCACCACTCTACACGGAACACAGACACACCGCAATGCTCTGTTCCTTCCGGCCAACGATTTCAAACCTGTTGCTACAATCACCGCTAGAGATCTCTAATGCTCGCTGAACGTATTTCCTTTAGCCGCGTTCACTCGCTTTCTCTTGTTCCGAACAAAAATTTCCTAACACAGAAATAGTTCCTCGATAGCCCGGCTATCTCAAATTCCTGTTGAGTTTATTATAACTGGGAGAACAAAGTCGATACAATCAACCAGCCTTTCCAATATAATTCCTCCTAGCTGCTTCACCAATTCGCACTAACGGTGCTGTTAGATCGCACTGCCTACCAATACTAATTATTAGCAAACCTTGCGATCTATTGGTAGTGCTTTTGCGAAAACCTGGTTTTCGCATTCGGTATACCTGCCCTGTATACCGTCCTTCAGTTGGGCACTCCGCCTCGTCAGACAGCAACTGAGCACAATGAATAATAAACAGTGTATCTACGTTACAAAATCACACACTATACACCTTTTCTGCGCAGAAAATCAAAAGTTCCCAACAACAGTAATAATGTCTCAGAGGCTTTCACAAGTAATTATACTATGCACATATAATAACTATCAAGACGATTGTTTAACCACGTGGCAAATCTACCGGAAGTTCGCGTACGCACAGCAGGAAATACACTTACGCTAAGCAATGCAATACAGTTAAAACGCACAATGACAGTAAAAAGAAACAGTTTTCTCTTTTGTCCCTAGGTTCTAGTTAGCGTGCCCTAGATAATGCAAAACGGACATTCGGTTTCACAACACAGAGTAAAATTCAGGTTTTGAACACAATGCGTTCTTACCCGTATATGACGCGTCTCCACCCTTTGTTGCGGAACCGAAGTCCGTTGGTCTTGCGTATCATCGGCAACGAAACCTCCAAAGCTCACGAGCCCCCAAATTGTTATGTGCGTACTGTCGCTAACCAATAACAATTGTCGAACCTCGATTTGTGTTTCCAACGCACAAAGATTTATTCGCAAATAGTAGAATATGCTCAAGCGAAGTGATAATAAATACAGCCGTTACTTATCGCAGGCGCTCTGGATCCAGTGTGCAGTCATTCAATCCGGAAGTCTGGGGACAAGATGTCTGAACACTAGATGTGAAGCTGCTGCTTATATACACACAAAAATACAGTAACACAATGAAGATGGTATAGATTGCATCTATTGGTCCAGGTCTCAGGAAGGTCCAAGGGGTTGTCAATCATTGGCTAGTTCATCCTAAAGAATCCAAAGGAGGGGGTCACCTCTCCAGGGGGTATGCTCGGCTCTTCCCGCCAAGATTCCTTAGTCTTAAGTAGTTCATAATTCCCTATCATTCATAACTTATGCATGCACTCTGCGATTCCCTCGCAGAGTGAACCAAACAGTAGGATATGTAAAGAGGTTTATTATGATACCACTCATGATATGATTCCTTCAACCTGTTCCGTGTATTTCACTAATATGCATGTAACTCTAATATAACATATAAATACTACTATATTTCGACATAACTGACAATGTGTTGCAACTACCATTAATGTGTACTATTTTATTAGTATGTGTGTTTGTGTGACTGTATGGTAAAAGACCAATTACTGTTGCTGCCACGTGTAGTGGATGCGTAAGCCCTTTCACGCCGTAGCGTGCCCTTGTACGCCATAGCGTATCGTACGCATCTTTTCAGACAAAGACGACCAAGTTTGCTCAACTTTAATTGAAATGACTTTATCCAATTTGCTGACTTCGACAAAGTACAAGGAAAAAGACACCTGGGGTAAATGTATTATGGTCCGATTTTTTCAACTCACCGGAAATCGGCGAGTTGACAGGTAACATTTAAAGTGGCGCTGGCTTGTAAAGGCAAGTTTAAAAATCGGACCATAATACATTTACCCCCTGGAGTCACGCATCACACTGCAAAGTCTTAAAATCAGGGGAGTCTTGTTCTGATAAATAGGAATGTACTGTCTTATGGTGTTGATATGTCTTGTCAGAATAGATGTGACTGAAGTAGGGATCAAGGCCTCCCTATCCCAGTGTGAAACAGACAGATAAGTGACACATTTTCTATGCCACTGTGAGAAACAGAAGGGGAAGGAGTGCTCAACAATTTGCACTCATAGGAGTAAACTCTGAAAATGCCTTTGTGTGGTTACATAACCTCATTGGTAAAGTTGTCAGTAATGATTCATTTTGGATATTGGGAATATTGGCATTAGTAGCAAAGGGTTTGGCAATCCTGCTGATTGTATATGTGGTAGTGAAAATTGTTATATGGCTGATTAAGAAATTACTGACACTGATCGTTGTTCCTGCAGGAAAATTAATGAGCTTCCCGAACGATCACAGAAATTTCTACAAATTTTTTAATGCCTGAGATAAACAGTGAACATTATGAACAATTGTCAGCAATCAAACAAAAAAAAAAAAAAACCTGCACAGTCTGCAACAAGAGATTGACAGTGACCATCGAGAAACCAGAATGAAAATGTATATCCTATTCATTAGTGGGACATATTTGTTAATGGATAATAAAAACAATAATCCCAAAACAGTTCTCCCTACTAAATGCCTGCCTAAATACACATATGAATGCCACTACATTCAGCAATACATCAAACCAAAAAATATATACAAGGCACATATAGTATTATAAACATATTATCATATTGCAGTCAAAAAATGAAACATATGCAAAACATGAACAATGTCCACAATAGAGTCACTCTCTTCTATCAATAGAGTATAAAGTTCTTTTGCGTTCTTGTTGTTTCAAATCTCTCATCCAATAACTTCATTAATTTCTTATGATATCTCCCAGTAGTGGTGGTTGAGAATTCCCAATAATAAGCAGAAAAACACTGGGTTAGTGTTAGTGAACGAATCGCCAACTGATTTTTAAAAACCCAGAAATGCCATTAGATAGAATGTGTCAGCTATTAAACAATAGTAAGACCACCACACCTGTGACACAGAGTCTGTTGATGAGATTAGATAACAGCCATCAATACACTTATGTGTATAAGTAAATCCACTTCCAAGGTAAAGTTTCCTTCCATGGGGAACCCTCACGTTTAGTCATTACCCAATCGATGGTATAAAAAAAAAAAGGGAAAATGACATCTAACATAATACCCTTGGAATTTATTCGGAAACATGTACAAAACTAAAAACAGTTAAAAAGAAATTCTATATCCAATCCTGACATGAAGCAGCTAATACACTCGTACCGGATAGAAGATAAAAACCAGCATGAAGATATAGAAAGTCCTGGGCACGAATAGCTGGGCAATCAGATTCTGTCCATAGACGAGACGCTGCTGTAGCAGGGTAACCCATGTTCTCTGATGCGTTTCGACCCCGCCGCTGGGTTCAGACCGGTCTTCCTTTATACTCAAGATAGCCAATCGCTATTAAGATATTTAGTTCACAATAAATATATATAAATACACGCAAAAATACACAGATTCGACTGTAATCATTAGTTCTTGCCGCGATACAGACGTGTGTGCAATCGTATTCAAATACAATAAATCTCACTTTTACTCAGGACATATACATGACAATTCAACCATCTAGGAATCAGCATTCCTCTAAATGTCGGCCTTCCACTGTTATACGTCATTTGTTCTGACCGAGATACAGACATGTGTATACAATCGTATTCAGATATAATAAATCTGACTCTTACTCCAAACATATACATGACAAATCAACAATCCAGGAATTCACATTTCTGCAAATACCAGCTTTCCACTGTTGTACATGGTATGACAGATCACTATCCGACCATTGAAAAATTGTACATATGTTTAGATATCTTATGTGTATTAACCCTTTATTGTTTCATGAGTTCACTTTTATATATTCATAAGTTGGAAGTGAGTGGAATAAATTAACCCTACAGACTTTATCACATAAACGGCAAGCAAAAGGAGTCCGTCCTGATGATTAGTAATATAATCACCAAACAATCAAATAAATGCACAATTACTTCTTCCCCATACTTTAAGCAATGTAACAGATAAACATGCACCTTATAAATCAATATACTGTATACAATTCCAATTCTATGGTGAACCAACACATTCACAAAGAAAAAGAGGGGAACTGAACTAATTGAACTAAATGAACTAAATGAGCTAAATGAACTAACTGAACTAAATGAACTAACTGAGCTACATGAACTAACTGAACTAAATGAGCTAAATTAACTAAATGAGCTAAATGAACTAAATTAACTAACTGAACTAAATGAGCTAAATGAACCAATTGAACTACCTAAACTAACTGAACTAAATGAGCTAAATGAACTAAATGAACCAATTGAACTACCTAAACTAACTGAACTAAATGAACTAAATTAACTAATTGAACTAAATGAACCAATTGAACTACCTAAACTAACTGAACTAAATGAGCTAAATGAACTAAATGAGCTAAATGAACTAAATGAGCTAAATGAACTAAATTAACTAACTGAACTAAATGAGCTAAATGAACTAAATGAGCTAAATGAACTAAATTAATTAACTGAACTAAATAAGCTAAATGAACTAAATGAGCTAAATGAACTAACTGAACTAAATGAGCTAAATGAACTAAATGAGCTAAATGAACTAACTGAACAAAACTAAATAAGCTAAATTAACTAACTGAACTAAATAAGCTAAATTAACTAAATGAACTAACTGTACTACTTGAACTAAATGAATTACTTGAGATAAATGAACTAGCTGACCTAAATTAACTAACTGAACTAAATGAGCTAAATGTACTAAATAAACTAACTGTACTAACTGAAGTGAATGAACTAACTGAACTAAATTAACTAAATGAGCTAAATGAACTAACTGAACTAAATGAGTTAAATGAACTAACTGAAGTGAATGAACTGAAATAAATTAACTAAATGTGCTAAATGAACTAAATGAACTAACTGAACTAAATGTACTAAATGAACTAACTGAACTAAATAAACTGAATGAGGTAAATGAACTAAATGAGCTAAATGAACTAACTGAACTAACTGAGCTAAATAAACTAACTGAACTATCTGAGCTAAATGCACTAGCTTGACTAAATGAACTAACTGAGCTAACTGAACTAACTGAGCTAACTGAACTAAATGAACTAACTGAACTAAATGAACTAACTGAGCTACATGAACTAACTGAACTAAATGAGCTAAATTAACTAAATGAGCTAAATGAACTAAATTATCTAACTGAACTAAATGAGCTAAATGAACCAATTGAACTACCTAAACTAACTGAACTAAATGAGCTAAATGAACTAAATGAACCAATTGAACTACCTAAACTAACTGAACTAAATGAACTAAATTAACTAATTGAACTAAATGAACCAATTGAACTACCTAAACTAACTGAACTAAATGAGCTAAATGAACTAAATGAGCTAAATGAACTAAATGAGCTAAATGAACTAAATTAACTAACTGAACTAAATGAGCTAAATGAACTAAATTAATTAACTGAACTAAATAAGCTAAATAAGCTAAATTAACTAACTGAACTAAATAAGCTAAATTAACTAAATGAACTAACTGTACTACTTGAACTAAATGAATTACTTGAGATAAATGAACTAGCTGACCTAAATTAACTAACTGAACTAAATGAGCTAAATGTACTAAATAAACTAACTGTACTAACTGAAGTGAATGAACTAACTGAACTAAATTAACTAAATGAGCTAAATGAACTAACTGAACTAAATGAGTTAAATGAACTAACTGAAGTGAATGAACTGAAATAAATTAACTAAATGTGCTAAATGAACTAAATGAACTAACTGAACTAAATGTACTAAATGAACTAACTGAACTAAATAAACTGAATGAGGTAAATGAACTAAATGAGCTAAATGAACTAACTGAACTAACTGAGCTAAATAAACTAACTGAACTATCTGAGCTAAATGCACTAGCTTGACTAAATGAACTAACTGAGCTAACTGAACTAACTGAGCTAACTGAACTAAATGAACTAACTGAACTAAATGAACTAACTGAGCTACATGAACTAACTGAACTAAATGAGCTAAATTAACTAAATGAGCTAAATGAACTAAATTAACTAACTCAACTAAATGAGCTAAATGAACCAATTGAACTACCTAAACTAACTGAACTAAATGAGCTAAATGAACTAAATGAACCAATTGAACTACCTAAACTAACTGAACTAAATGAACTAAATTAACTAATTGAACTAAATGAACCAATTGAACTACCTAAACTAACTGAACTAAATGAGCTAAATGAACTAAATGAGCTAAATGAACTAAATGAGCTAAATGAACTAAATTAACTAACTGAACTAAATGAGCTAAATGAACTAAATTAATTAACTGAACTAAATAAGCTAAATGAACTAAATGAACTAACTGAACTAAATGAGCTAAATGAACTAAATGAGCTAAATGAACTAACTGAACAAAACTAAATAAGCTAAATTAACTAACTGAACTAAATAAGCTAAATTAACTAAATGAACTAACTGTACTACTTGAACTAAATGAATTACTTGAGATAAATGAACTAGCTGACCTAAATTAACTAACTGAACTAAATGAGCTAAATGTACTAAATAAACTTACTGTACTAACTGAAGTGAATGAACTAACTGAACTAAATTAACTAAATGAGCTAAATGAATTAACTGAACTAAATGAGTTAAATGAACTAACTGAAGTGAATGAACTGAAATAAATTAACTAAATGTGCTAAATGAACTAAATGAACTAACTGAACTAAATGTACTAAATGAACTAACTGAACTAAATAAACTGAATGAGGTAAATGAACTAAATGAGCTAAATGAACTAACTGAACTAACAGGTAAATGAACTAACTGAACTAACTGAGCTAAATAAACTAACAACTATCTGAGCTAAATGCACTAGCTTGACTAAATGAACTAACTGAGCTAACTGAACTAACTGAGCTAACTGAACTAAATGAACTAACTGAACTAAATTAACTAAATGATCTAACTGAACTAAATAAACTAAATGAACTAAATGATCTAACTGAACTAAATGATCTAACTGAACTAAATGAACTAACTGAACTAACTGAACTAAATGAACTAACTGAACTAACTGAGCTAAATGAACTAACTGAGCTAAATGAACTAAATGAACTAACTGAACTAAATGATCTAACTGAACTAAATGAACTAACTGAACTAAATGAACTAACTGAACTAACTGAGCTAAATGAACTAACTGAACTAAATTAACTAACTGAGCTAAATGACCTAACTGAATTATCTGAACTATCTGAACTAAATGAAGTAACTGAGCTAAATGAACTAACTGAACTAATTGATCTAAATGAGCCAAATGAGCAAAATGAACTAAATGAGCTAAATGAGCCACATTGTCACGGTTACATACAGGAATACAGCTAGGAGCCACGAATATGGTGAAAACACTCTGTGTTTATTTGCAGAAATGTACAAATAGCAGGTAATCAAGTTTGTAGTAAATACCATGTGCAAAGCTGATGCAGGAAGCAGGAGGTAATATGAACAGATCCCAAGCAGCAAGTAACCAGAAGCATATCAGAAAGCAGGAACAAGTAATAACAGGATGTGACATCAGGATATGACAACAATAACCAGCAATGTGTGCTAGGAGTGACAGGTATATATGGAACACACCCAGGTGCATGGAATAATGAGTGAGGCAGTGTTAACTACTAAGGAACTAGGAACAGGCACAATAGCAGCTGCTAACACATAAAATGAACACAAATAGTAAAGCCTGATAGTCCAGGTTAGGAGCTGCCAGGCAAAGCAGTAAGCTGCAGGCAGATCGTGACACTCATGAACTAACTGAACTAAATGAACTAATCTTTTTGAACTAATCTTTTGAGTGAACTAGATCAGAATGAACTAATCTCCAAAATGAATTATATTTCTCAACACTAGTGATCTGTTCACTTCTTCCCAGAGCTCACAAACATTTTACTTCCAGGGATCACCTCACTATGATTTCACCTCCTTGAGAAATGGTTCCATCTTCCGCTCTCCACTGGCGGGGTGTACCTGCCCTTATCAAATCAGCACTTAGGCGGCATCTTCCCTTGCCTAAAGCCCACAACGCTTCTTGTGACACTTTCTACCTTACAGTCTTTAGGAGTTTAGGATAATGTGGTAATTGGTTTCTAGTACTAACTGCTTTGCAGAGCCCTGGAATGTGTCACAATACAGTTCCCCTGCAGCTCTACCCAGAGAGGACCTGGGACTAAGTGACCCCACTGCTTGCCACCAAAAATGTGAAGATACCGGGTTTTCTGGTCCAATTCTACCCACTTCGCTTTGGCTGGCCTCCCACGGGTGCCTCACTATGCCAGGGAAGTCTACTCAGTACCTTCTAGGATTCATATAGTCATTCAGGCACATGCAGTTAGAAAGTAAAACAATACATTTATTGTAATAAAAACAATCACTAGATTATTATGTACACAGAGTTACTAAATGTCAGGATGTTTCACCACATTATCTGTCCCTTACCCCACTAACTTAAGGAGTTACAGTCACCTGGCTGTCCAGACTTGACGACCCATGGATCTGCCAATGTATTTCACTAGTAGAGAAGAGCAACTCAACACCAGATCTTGCATCTTACAGGAATCAAATCACAGAATGACCACCCCCCCCCCCACCTGGAGTGGCTCCTTATATATAGAGTCAAATTACCAAAGTGTTTTCCCTGTCCCTGGGCAAATCCCTGGCTCTCTCCCTCTTTAGACATTAGTGGGTGCTGGTTCAGGGGGTTGTAGGGGGGAATAGAGATGAGCTGTGCTTCCACAAAAGCCCCCTGCTGGGTTGCAGAAAAAAGGTCTGGACTAATCCTATGGAGAACAATGGATACTAATTGGCCTCCCCCACCTCCAAAGATAGGGTAGCAGTCAGCCCCTTCTATAATTAACCCCTTACACTACTTTGTGATCTCACAGGGTTCTCAGCTGTTCCTTGCTTTCTGGAGAGAAAGGAGGGGGCGAATGAATGTAGCTACAGCCCCCTCACCTGTATCATGGAATCTCATCCTTACCAATAACCCACCTTCACTTTAAGAACAATGACTAACAGCTTCCATGCAATATCAACAAGAGACAATAAACAATATACATATTTACAATGAGCTACAATGTCCCCTTATCCACATGTAATTAGACACTGCAGTTGTACTGTTGAGCTGGGGAACTAAAGCAAGGGCTATAAAAAGTACATGTTATAATCCACAATATGTGAGAAATGAGGGACAGGATGGTTAAAGTGTTATCAAACTGGTTTTGTGATTCATGTGAATGAGGTATAAACTCCTGGATATCCAGCTGAACTTCTCGTCATCTTACCACCTGCAATCCAATGGTCAAACTGAAAGAGTGAACCAAGATTTGGAGACTTTTATTTGTCTATATTCCTCGGCTTCCCAGGATAATTGAGTGGATTTTTTGCCTTGGGCAGAATTTGCCCATAACAACATCTATCACGAATCCACCTCTTCCACTCCGTTCTCCAATGTTTATGGCCTTCATCCTAGTCTCAGCTCTCTCTCCCACCCAGGTTCCGGCTCCTAATGATCTCCATCATGATTTCCTTGCTATTTGGAACCAGATGATTGAGT
Source organism: Mixophyes fleayi (assembly GCF_038048845.1). Lineage (NCBI taxonomy): Eukaryota > Metazoa > Chordata > Amphibia > Anura > Limnodynastidae > Mixophyes > Mixophyes fleayi. Next base: position 216,713 of record NC_134404.1, on the reverse strand, counting down.
GTCTCAAGAAGACTTCTTCCCGTTATAAACGGTTTGCTGATAAAAAAAACGGACGATTGCTCCCCTCAAATTTGGGGACATATTAGTGTGGCTGTCCACAAAAATATCTGCCTATGAGTCCCTTCCATGAAGTTTGCCTCCCGATTCATTGGACCCTTCAGAATTCTTCGGGTCATCAACCCAGTATCTGTCAAACTCAAGCTTCCTAGCTCACTCCACATCTCGAATTCCTTTGATGTTTAGTTCCTCAAGACTCTAATCATTAAGCTGTTTTCTTCCGATAATAATACTCCTCCTCCTCCGACTGTTCAGCAATCTCAAGAATTCGAGATTTCCCACATCCTGGATTCCAAAACCTTTCCGGGGGAAGAACAAGTCTTTAGTGGATTGGAAGGGATATGGACCGGAGGAACAGTCCTTGGTGGATGCTTTTGATGTTCACGCTCCATCTGTGGTCAAGAAATTTCATGCCAAGTATCCCAACAAGGCTAGGCCTTAAGTGTGCTTTGCCCACCTTTAAAAAGGGGGGTACTGTCACACATTGCACCTGCTAACCTGCATTTTGATCACTGTTCTTACCTGTTTCCCTTGGTTCTCACTACCTTCATTCACTTGCTGGTCTGAACTGAGCATGCACACATCTGGGGATAAATGTATAAAGCTGAGAGTTCTCTGGCGTGTTTGAAAAAACAATCAGATTCTAGCTAACATGTATTTAGTACATTCTACAAAACGATAGCTAGAATCTGATTGGTTGCTTCAGGCAACATCTCCACTTTTCAAACCCGCCGAAAATCTCTCAGCTTGGTACATTTCCCCCCTGGTATTTTCAAAACTTCCTGCATTCTCTTGATTGGCTAATTGCCTGTCAGCTCTGTCTATTTAAAGCACCAGCTTCTCTACCAAGTTGCCAGATCTTCAGGTTTCCTTAGCTGTTAAGACGCTGTTTTCTCTGGCTCCTGTCTGCACATCGGTATCCTGTGTTACCTGTTCCACAATCAAGACTTGTGGTATTATTGCAAGAACCTCGTGCCTCATCATCAGTCCCGTCCTCAAGCTATTCGCTTTCTAAAGACTTCAATGCTCTGGTTCACTGCCGTTCACCTGAACCTCTCCATTTATCTTCCAGCAATCCTGCTCCACTCCACGGTTCCATCTCACCCTGCTCTAATCCCCCTCAGAGGACCGCGACCTGCGGCTGGAGAGCAGCTAAGTCCATATTCTCTTGGTGAATACCTTTCTACTGTTAGAATCTGCACCTCTCTGGGGCTAAGTCTATCTAGTTCGAGGCTTTGAGCTCTATTCCAAACTGAGGCTCCGTGACAAGTTGGAGAAGATTTTGGAGCCACTAATCTTGTAAATCAACTCAGTACTGAGAGGAAGAGAATACCTGTTCTTGATGGTAATTGTGTTTAACTGGCGATAGTCGATGCAGGGATGTAGCTTTCCGTCTTTCTTCTTTACAAAGAAGAATCCGGCGTCAGCCAGAGTTGAAAACCTCCTGATGAACCCTCGTTGCAGATTCTCTGCAATGTACTGAGACATGGCAAGGTTTTCTGAAAGCGAGAGGAGATAGATCCTGCCCTTGGGTATAGGTTTGCCCGGGATTAAATCAATGTAGCAGTCCCACGGCTGGTTAGGAGGGAAGAACTCGGAAGTGGCTTTACAGAAGATATCCCGAAAGGCGGTGTAGAGTGCAGGAAGAGCCGGCTGGGAAGAGAGAGACTGACAAGGGATGGCAACCGGAACAGGTTTCACAGTAGAAAGTCATCCTTTGTGACATCGTGGACCCCAGAAAGTGACTTGGGCAGTCTCCCAATTGAATTGTGGTCTGTGGATCCTCCTGAGCCACGAGAGTCCCAAGATGACAGAATTTATGAATTTTGGGAGAATCAAAAATTCAATCCACTCCGAATGCAACATTCCAACTGTCCGCCAAATGGCAACGGAGACCCGGGAGATGGAACCATCAGTGATACGATTCCCCTCCACCGCGGAGAGGACCAGTAGCTGAGACAGAATCCGAGTGGGTATATGGAGTTGCGATGCCAAAGTGACAGAGATGAGATTTCGGGCAGAGCCAGAATCCATGAAGGCAGAGGTCTCAAAGGGGCTGCTAGGAGACTCCAAAGAAATAGTCATAGAAAAATCAGTTTGAAGGAAGTATAGGGAGTGGTAAATCTAACCCCTAGGTCGGCCTCCCTGTTACCAACTAGGAGGAGGCGTTACCCGACCTACTGGGACAAGTAGATATCAAATGGCCGGATTTCCCACAATACCAACAAAGAATTTGCTTGATGCATCTCACGCATTCTTCTTAAGGTGTCAGACGAGATCGTCCAATCTGCATTGGTTCGTTGGGTGGAGGAACCGGGCTCTGGAAATGGGGAGCCAGACGAGGAGTAAAACGCTTATTTTAGGATCTCTCGTGTGTACGTTCCCAAAAGCGTAAGTCAATCCGGTTACATAGAGAGATGAAAGCATCAAGCTCGGCAGGGAGTTCACAAGAGACCAACTCGTCCTTAATCCGGTCTGCCAAACCTGGCAGAAGGTTGCCATGAGTGTCTCGTTGTTCCACTTCATTTCTGATGCTAAAGTGCGAAAGTGGACCGCATACTGTCCCACGGTCTGCGAACCCTGACGCAGGTTCAGGTTGCTGGAGGCTGCCGAAAAGACCCACCCAGGCTCATCAAATATTTTTGCGGAAGGCTTCAGTAAAGGATGAAGAGTTTTGTAACAAGGGGTCATCCTGCTCCTAGAGGGGGGAAGCCCAGGCCAATGCCTGACCCGAGAGCAAGGAAATGATACCTTGGTTCGCTTTGAGGGGAAGGACGCCAGTTTACACTCAAAATAAATCGAGCATTGATTAAGAAATCCATGGCACCTCTTAGGGTCTCCATCAAATTTTTTGAGTGCAGGAATTTGTAAAGTGGTAGCAGTAGCCATGGGAGGTGGTGAGGCTGACAGGGTCACCCCTGAGCTAGTAACGGTCACCTACTAGAGGCAGCTAAAGAGGCTTGAAGAGCATCCAAACCACTCCCTGGATGCATTGAAGTAGTTGAACTTGTCCTGACTCCTGCTGATCGACGCGGCGAGCAATAAATCATGAGCTAATGGTTCATCCATACCTTCAGTGGACATAGCCAGAGTATACTGTCCTGGGTTTGCAGAGACTGAGGCCTACTTACTGATATTTGCGCTGCTAAGCTAGGAGGCATGGAGTCTAAACGCACCCCTGGTCTTCGCCAGGGACCTCTGCAAGGGACTTTGGAGTTTGTTGCAGAAGACGTGCAGCTCGCGGCCCTCCTAGTTAGCCACCAGCGAAGTAGAAAGTGATCAAACATGGTCATGCAATCCGGGTTCAGGCCGTGCGAGGAAATAGGTACCAAGGATTATGCAGTAGCGAAGGTAGGAAGCCAAAGGTCAAGACAGGAGATCTACACACACCAAAGGAGAATCTAAAAGCAAGGTCAGGTATAGCCAGGTCAGGAGCCGGAAGATCAGTCAGGAGTGCTGGAGCATAAGTGGACGTTGACACTCTGGCACCCTGATGGTGCCAGAGCCTCCTTAATATAGTGTAGAGAAGAATCTGATTGGTGACAGTGCGAATTGGCAGCAGAACAGCTGACTGCTGAATACAGAGAAAGCGTCCCATTGCCTATCAACGGGGACACAAGCATAATGCGCAAGCACCCGCTGGGCGCTAGACAGGAAGAAGAGATGCGTCCCGTTAGTAGGCAAGAAGAAGGCGTCCCTGGCACTTAATGGATGTGCGGGGACAGCGCCCGACAAAGGGGTTGAGAACTGTCTCAGAATAGATGTGTAAAAAAAATTCTGAAATGCCAAAAGTTGCAAAAGTTTGTGCCAGCTGCAGAAAACATCTTGGGAGACTTCGAAAAGAGCAATAGGGTCATTGTTTAGTTCCTCAAGATAGTGTAGTATCAGCTCCCACTTGCTGACATCAGAGGGTATGTAGCTGCTGTCTATGACAACAATCGTGGCTCGTATTTATTCTGGAGAAAGATGAAAACATTGATGAAGTAAGAGACCTTCCTCCATCCAGCTGGGCCATCGCCATCTTTATCATACCCAGGGAAGCTGGATGTGTTATGGATCACTATGGTAGATGTTCTGTGTATGGTGAATCCGTTAACTCCAACAGGAGGAACATACACCCTGGCTGACATGGAGATACTAAAAACAAATGAAGCCTTCAGCCAGATCCAACCCATCAAGTAGCAGCATCCATCCAGAGCAGCAGCACCAAATGGTAATGATCTGTAATAAGCTGTCTTATAATATGTGATAGACATAAAACTATCACAAATGTTTTAAATATTTCAGCATTAAGAGAAAACAAAAAGAAAAGAAAGAAAAGCAATGGGTCGCTAGAACACTCCTATCCAGTCTAAATAAACAGGTTAATCATATGTTACGGCAAATGCCTTTATTAATAGTATCATTTTTAAAAAGGACATATTACCAATCTGAATAATCAGATATTGTACATGTATTTAGGTAAGTATCTTTATTACTGGTATGATATTAAAAAAACATATCGTTGTTGAAAAAACTATTATCCTCGTGGTAAAAAGAGTGAAATATAAAAGAAAACGGAAATGAAATGTGAAAAGAAGAATACAAAAGTGTATTAAAATTATACCACGGATAGTGGAGCCCAGCTAACCAGCAGGGATTTGTTGGTATACCAAAAGTAATCCAAACCTGATATATTGTATAAGGTGGAAAGATGTTATAATCCACTTGATAAAGCTATTGTTAGTGAAACGTACGTTGGGGGTTATGGGTAATTGACGTCAGTATTGACGTCATACCCAGAAGTGTGAGCAGCAAGCGGCGGTGCCCCCAGCGCTCACTGACCGATAACACTATGCGGTCAGTATTTAAACAATAATTCTCAATAGCGCTAGTTACTTAACTTCTAACAGCAGAGTATTTGTCAACACTTAGTACTTGGTGGACATGATATACGTTAGATTATCTATGGGACACTGAGAATTCCAGTTATCCTGGGGGGAGACTATTACGCTATCAGTAATGGGGGCTATATTCAATATACCAGACCCCGCTCTACTACAGGACTATTAGGAGATGTAGTAACACCATATAGTTCTTTTCTCTGTGACGATTATCTGGAACATTTTTCTATTTGCAGGCTAATGCAGTCCATGCTTTAGGGAGCAGATAGGCAGTGATTCAGAATAGTCCTGTAGTACAAGTGATATCAGGTCAACCATAGGATTATTGAGATTCCACCTGTTTACAGTCATACTAACATATGGAGATAACATACCTTATCATTGATGGAGGCAATACTTATTAGACTAGACCCCGCTCTACAGGACTACTGATAGAACGCAGCTCAGTTATGATATATACCTTTCATCTTTGTGAGCATTATCTGAATCACTCTCTGACCTGCAGACCTATGCAACCCCTGTATTGGGTGTATATAGAGGCAGTGATTTCAATAGCCCTGCAATATTACATATTATTGTACATGTTTGTTATTTCTCCTATTGGAAGGGATTTTGGGTTATTCCCTAAACATTTTCTTTCCCTCCTGTATAAGACCTTTTTTTGTATGACATCTATTTTATGTGGATTATACCATCTTTCCACCTTATACAATATATCAGGATTGGATTACTTTTGGTATACCAACAAATCCCTGCTGGTTAGCTGGGCTCCACTATCCGTGGTATAATTTTAATACACTTTTGTATTCTTCTTTTCACATTTAATTTTCGTTTTCTCTTTTATATTTCACTCTTTTTACCACGAGGATAATAGTTTTTTCAACAACGATATGTTTTTTAATATCATACCAGTAATAAAGATACTTACCTAATGTTAGGAACCCCCACAGCCAGCAACACAAAACCCGGAGTCTGCTCAGAAGTCTGGTTTTCGCTGGAGCCCCTAGTGGTGGGGACAGACTTGGCCGCAGACAGCTGAGGGTCGTGAATTGTGCGCGGACTGGGGAGAACCCAGCGATAGAAGGTGGGAGCAATAGCAGAGTGAGGTCATGCAAGGGTCGAGGCCGGCAGCAGACAGAATATCCAGTACACAAACCGGGGTCAGGGGTCACAGGTAAATCAGCAGCGCAGGAGTCCAGGCAAGAAGGTCAAAAGGGCACAGGCAATCAATCGTAGTCAGAAACAAGGCAAAAGTCGGCAACAGTAGACAGAACCCAAAAAGTATTCAGAGAGCAGGGGAACACTGCAGGCTAGTATGCACAAGCAGGAACTATAACCGATAGGGGAGGATTGCCCCTCCCTGCCTTAAATACTAGCACTGGCCAATGGGAGGAAGGCAGCCCCGGGGAGCATAATTAGCCAGCTGGCTTCTTTATTATTTGCGCATGCGCCCGGCTGTCCTGAATGCCGGAGCGCAGCTGTCACTCACCGGACTGTGAGTGCTTCTTCCCGGACATTTAGGAACCGTGGTCATCCTCCATCCTGAGGGACTGCGCATGCGCAGCCCTTTCTAAACCTTCAGTGTATGTTCCTTTAACTTAATTGGCAGATCAGGCAACCTCCCTATATTAAGCACCTGTGGTCAACACCACGTGGCCTGATCTTGGAGTCTCATTCCCCATGAGTCTCTGAAGGTGTTCCTGTGTTTCCTCGTTTATTCAGCCCAGCTGATTCCTGTGGTTTCCAAACCACTTCTACCTCTGTGGTTTCCAAACCACTTCTACTACTGTGGTTCCCATACCACAGCTACCCTTCTGTGTATCATCGTGACTGTGAGCTGATTCCTATCCGCTGCCTCCGTGCACTACAGTCTTCTAACCACTTCTACTACTGTGGTTCCCATACCACAGCTACCCTTCTGTGTATCATTGTGACTGTGAGCTGATTCCTATCCGCTGCCTCCGTGCACTACAGTCTTCTAACCACTTCAACTCTACCATGTATTATTGGGACTGTTAGCTGATGCCTATCCGCTGCCTCCGTGCACTACAGTCTTTCATCCACATCCACTCACCTGTTCATGATTGTGACTGTTAGCTGATTCCTATCCGCTGCCTCCGTGCACTACAGTCTTCAACCTGCAACTCGTCTGTGTTTCATCATCGTGACTGTTAGCTGATTCCTATCCGCTGCCTCCGTGCACTACAGCCTTCAACCTGCAACCCGTCTGTGTTTCATCTTGACTGTTTGGCTGATTCCTATCCGCTGCCTCTGTACGCTTCAGTCTTCAGTCCTTGTCAACTCTCCCGTGTTTCCTTGAGTCTGCTGCCACTATTGCTACCCGCTACTCTCCGTGATCAACAGTTCCAGTTCAACTCTGCTCTCCCGTGTTTCCTTGAGTCTGCTGCCACTATTGCTACCCGCTACTCTCCGTGATCAACAGTTCCAGTTCAACTCTGCTCTCCCGTGTCCCATCGTTACTGCACCTGCTGGTTGCTATTGGCTACCTCCGTGTTCCCGCAGAGACCCGCTGCTGCTACTCCTCAGCGCTACTCATCCATCTACTGCTGATCCGCTCTCCACGCTTTCCTGTGTTCCCTGCTGGTCTACCTACCTGTGCGCTGCACCTACTAGACCACCGCTTCACCCATCCAGGGACTTTGCATCCTGCCGGCCTCCTGCCGTTCAGGTATCTCTGCACTCCTGTCTGACTGCCTTCTCCTGAACCACGGTATGCATACTTCTCATTGACTGTGCTGTGTATTGCATACCTTGCTGGACTGTGTTGGTTCTCCTCTGGAGTGTGCTATCCGCTGAGTCTATTGCCATCATTGACTGTGTTATCTCATGCTGGATTACTTCAAGAGACTTTCTACATTGGCAGTGTTGTTCAGTCATATATACATTTATATTGTGCATATTACTGTGGATCAAAGTCAAGGTGCCCGTGTATATCTTGTGTTGCAGTCTCTCCCCGTGCACCTCCTCACATATATATTCAGTGGTACAACTTGCTAGTGGCAGACCACTGACCCCTGTTTCCAGTTTCACCTGTTCCAGTATCCTCTCACATAGCAGTGGTACAACTTGCTAACGCAGACCACTGACTCCCCGGATACCTCCACTTGGATTCCATTCCTTCACTCTGACAGCGGTACAACTTGCTATCCGCAGACCGCTGACTCTCATCACCTCCTCGTTTCTGTTGGACATTCCTCCTCACTATAGCAGTGGTACAACTTGCTACCGCAGACCACTGACTACCTTCACGTGTCCTTTGTCCATACAGTTCCTCGTGTATTACTACCTCCATATTGCCAGTGCTGCTAGTCATAGACTTTCCTGAGCATCTCATCATCTGCTATTTCCTGTTCCGTGATCACCCTGCTACCAGAGTACCATATTACCACCTATACTGCTCTGGTAAGCCTATCACCTGGTGATCCCTGGGTAAAGACTCCTAGTGCCCGTGACAGTAAGATCAGGCCATGACGGACCCAGATACGGAACCTACCGCTAAAGAGATGCTGCAGCATCTGGTCAGCCGTGTGGAGCAACAGGATGCTCGCCAACAGCTGTTACTTCAATGTTACTAATCGTTAACCTCCCAAGGAACATCTGGACAGACTGTTACAGCTAATATTGAAGCTCCTGTGCTTTCCTCCGTTTCCCCAGTGCCATCCCAGGTGTCTACAGTTCCTACGCTTCACCTGCCTACTCCGTCAAAATATGACGGGGACCCCAAAACTTGTAGAGGTTTCCTTAACCAATGTTCAGTCCATTTTGAACTCCAACCTCAAAATTTTTCTACCCATCGTTCCAGAGTGGCCTATCTTATCTCATTGTTTTCTGGACAAGCCCTGGCTTGGGCCTCCCCTCTGTGGGAAAGAAACGATCCAATTCTACAAGATAGTGCCAAATTCATTTCCACGTTCCGAAGTGTGTTCGATGAACCAGGTCGTGTGACCTCCGCTGCTTCCAGCATTCTTCGTTTGCGACAAGGCTCCCATACAGTAGGACAGTATGTCATTCAATTTAGGATCTTAGCCTCTGAACTTCAGTGGAACACTGAAGCATTAGTTGCCGCCTTCTGGCAGGGGCTCTCCGATAAAATTAAAGATGCACTGACTACCCAAGAGCTTCCTTCGTCACTAGAAGATTTGATCTCTCTTTGCCATCGTGTAGATATGAGATTTCGTGAAAGAGAGTCTGAGAAAACAACGGCTGTCAAAGCACCTCTTCGTTCAAACCCTCAATTTCGTCCAGCTCCATCCTCTGTGATTCCCATGGAGATAGGACGTTCCAAATTATCTTCAGAGGAGAGGAAACGAAGAGTAAAGAATAGACTCTGTATCTATTGTGCTGATTCCACACATATGCTCAGCTCTTGCCCTAAGAGATCGGGAAATGCTAGGCCCTAACTAGTTCTGGAGAGGTGAAGTTAGGGTCCCTGGAGTCCTCTCCATTGTCTATGAAATCTAAAGTCTGCGCTTTTGATGTTACGATTTCCTTTGCTACCAAATCCTTTGAGTCACAGGCATTGATTGATTCCGGAGCAGCAGGAAATTTCATTTCTAAATCACTAGTGAATCAATGGTCCCTACCAGTGATCACTTTAAAAACACCCATTACTGTGACGGCTATAGATGGATCACGTCTCATCAATGGTCTCATCACCCAGAGCACGTCTCCAGTAACCCTTCAGATTGGTGTACTACACCATGAAGAAATTTCGTTTTTAATTCTTCCAGTTACGACAAGTCCGATTGTCTTAGGCCTTCCATGGCTTCAGTGTCACTCTCCCCAGATTGACTGGCGCACCCCTCAAGTTACGTCTTGGGGGTCTGAATGTCACCATCGTTGCCTTTCTCAAGTTATTCCTCTTAAAGTACAGCAATCTTCCATCTCATCTTCCTCCCCGGGACTCCCTCCTCAGTATGCTTCATTTGCCGATGTGTTTGATAAAGCTCAGTCTGAACGTCTTCCTCCTCATCGTTCTTGGGATTGTCCGATCGACCTTCTACCTGGCAAGACTCCTCCCAGGGGTCGGGTCTATCCTCTCTCGTTACCTGAAACTCAAGCCACATCTGAGTACATACAGGAGAATCTCCAGCGTGGGTTCATTCGACCTTCCACCTCTCCCGCTGGAGCTGGGTTCTTCTTCGTCAAAAAGAAGGATGGATCATTACGCCCTTGTATAGATTTTCGTGGACTCAACGCCATTACTATCAAGAATCGGTATCCCATTCCGCTGATCACTGAGCTATTTGATCGCATCAAGGGAGCTCGGATATTTACTAAGTTGGATCTTCGTGGTGCCTACAATTTAATTAGAATCCGTTCCGGTGACGAATGGAAGACCGCGTTCAACACCAGAGATGGGCATTACGAATATTTAGTAATGCCCTTCGGGCTGTGTAATGCCCCCGCTGTTTTCCAGGGTTTCATCAATGAGATCTTTCGGGACTTATTATATGTATGTGTCGTTGTCTACCTGGACGACATATTGATCTTCTCACAGGACCTGCCTTCTCATCACCAACATGTGGCAGAGGTCCTCTCCAGACTACGGAAAAACTCATTGTTCTGTAAATTGGAAAAATGTTCATTCGAGTTACCCCAGATTCCATTCTTGGGGTATATAGTTTCCGGAGTTGGCCTGAAGATGGATCCAGACAAAGTAAATGCTGTACTACATTGGCCTCAGCCAACTACTCTTCGTGCCATCCAGCGTTTTTTAGGTTTTGCCAATTACTATAGACGCTTCATTCAAGACTTTTCATCCATTGCATCTCCTATTGTGGCCCTAACTCGGAAAGGGGCTAATACTAAGCAATGGTCATCTGAGGCTCTCCAAGCCTTTCAAATTCTCAAAGAGTCCTTCTCGTCTGCTCCCATTCTTCGACAGCCTGATGTGACACTCCCCTTCTTCCTAGAAGTAGATGCCTCTAATGTGGGCTTAGGAGCCATTCTCTCCCAACGCTCGGAGCAACAAAAATTACATCCTTGTGCCTTCTACTCTCGGGGTTTTCTGCCCGCAGAGAAAAATTATACTATCGGGGACAAGGAGTTGCTGGCCATCAAAGCTGCATTAGAGGAATGGAGATACTTGTTGGAAGGAGCTCGCCATCCGGTGACGATCTTCACGGATCATAAGAACTTGTCATATTTGCAATCTGCCCAATGCTTGAACCCTCGTCAAGCAAGATGGTCTCTTTTCTTTTCCCGTTTTGAATTAATTATAACCTTCAAACCAGCCGCTAAGAACAAGAAAGCTGACGCTCTATCTCGAGCTTTTGTGACGTCCTCTGATGTAGAAGAGGTTCCCAACCATGCTATTCTAGACCCCAATGGTATTTCTCTGGCTGCTTCATCCACCAAAATGCTACCATTTGGGAAGACCCTTGTGCCTCCTACTCTGAGGAGGAAAATCCTTTCGTGGTTCCATGCCTCTCGTTTTTCTGGACACGCCGGTGAACACAAGACCTTTGAGATTCTCTCTCGAAGTTACTGGTGGCCTTCAATGAGGAGAGACGTCAAAGAGTTTATTGCTTCCTGTGATTTATGTTCTCAGTTCAAATCCTCCCGCAGAACTCCAGCAGGGTTGCTGCGACCACTACCCATTCCGTCCAAGCCTTGGACCCATATTAGTATGGATTTCATTACTGATTTGCCACCAAGTAAGAATCACAATACTATTTGGGTAGTGGTAGACAGATTTTCGAAGATGGCTCATTTCGTCCCTTTGTCCGGTTTACCTTCCTCGTCTACTCTGGCTGAACATTTCATTAAAGAAATCTTTCGCATCCATGGATGTCCGTCTGAGATTGTGTCAGATAGAGGAGTACAATTCGTTTCCAGATTCTGGCGGGCCCTTTGTAAAACCTTGGGCATACGATTAGCACTCTCATCTTCTTACCATCCGCAATCTAACGGACAAACGGAACGAGTCAATCAAGATCTTGAGACCTTTATTAGGATGTTCTCTTCAGCCAACCAAGACAACTGGGTAGAATTGCTCCCTTGGGCTGAATTCGCCCATAACAACATGTACCATGAGTCATCATCCAAAACTCCATTCTTTGTGGTCTACGGTCACCATCCGTCTTTTCCGGAATTTCCTGCCCTCCCGCCCACCCAAGTTCCTGCTGTGGAGACTGCTTGTCAGACCTTCAAAAATATCTGGTCTCAGGTCAAAACCTGTTTAAAGAAGACATCTAACAAATATAAGTCTTTCGCAGATAAGAAGAGGCGGGCTATTCCACCACTAAAAATTGGAGATCGTGTCTGGTTATCTACCAAAAATATTAGTTTGAAGGTTCCATCTATGAAATTCGCCCCTCGTTTTATTGGTCCATATAGGATCATTCAAGTTATCAATCCAGTATGTGTTAAACTTCTTCTTCCTAAGAATCTTCGGATTTCCAATGCCTTCCATGTGTCCTTGCTCAAACCTCTCATCATCAACCGTTTCTCGACTCCTCCCTCAGCACCGCAGCCAGTTCAAGTTCATCAGGAGGAGGATTTCGAGATTACTGAGGTATTGGATGCAAAAATTTCGCGAGGAGTCCTCCGTTTCCTCGTTCATTGGAAGGGCTTTGGTCCTGAAGAGCGTTCATGGATCAAAGCTGAAGATCTTAATGCTCCTGCCCTTCTGAAGAAGTTTTATTCCAAAAATCCGGACAAGCCCGGTTCCAGGCGTTCTGTGCCCACCTTTAAAAGGGGGGGTACTGTCACTCACCGGACTGTGAGTGCTTCTTCCCGGACATTTAGGAACCGTGGTCATCCTCCATCCTGAGGGACTGCGCATGCGCAGCCCTTTCTAAACCTTCAGTGTATGTTCCTTTAACTTAATTGGCAGATCAGGCAACCTCCCTATATTAAGCACCTGTGGTCAACACCACGTGGCCTGATCTTGGAGTCTCATTCCCCATGAGTCTCTGAAGGTGTTCCTGTGTTTCCTCGTTTATTCAGCCCAGCTGATTCCTGTGGTTTCCAAACCACTTCTACCTCTGTGGTTTCCAAACCACTTCTACTACTGTGGTTCCCATACCACAGCTACCCTTCTGTGTATCATCGTGACTGCTAGCTGATTCCTATCCGCTGCCTCCGTGCACTACAGTCTTCAACCTGCAACTCGTCTGTGTTTCATCATCGTGACTGTTAGCTGATTCCTATCCGCTGCCTCCGTGCACTACAGTCTTCAACCTGCAACCCGTCTGTGTTTCATCTTGACTGTTTGGCTGATTCCTATCCGCTGCCTCTGTACGCTTCAGTCTTCAGTCCTTGTCAACTCTCCCGTGTTTCCTTGAGTCTGCTGCCACTATTGCTACCCGCTACTCTCCGTGATCAACAGTTCCAGTTCAACTCTGCTCTCCCGTGTTTCCTTGAGTCTGCTGCCACTATTGCTACCCGCTACTCTCCGTGATCAACAGTTCCAGTTCAACTCTGCTCTCCCGTGTCCCATCGTTACTGCACCTGCTGGTTGCTATTGGCTACCTCCGTGTTCCCGCAGAGACCCGCTGCTGCTACTCCTCAGCGCTACTCATCCATCTACTGCTGATCCGCTCTCCACGCTTTCCTGTGTTCCCTGCTGGTCTACCTACCTGTGCGCTGCACCTACTAGACCACCGCTTCACCCATCCAGGGACTTTGCATCCTGCCGGCCTCCTGCCGTTCAGGTATCTCTGCACTCCTGTCTGACTGCCTTCTCCTGAACCACGGTATGCATACTTCTCATTGACTGTACTGTGTATTGCATACCTTGCTGGACTGTGTTGGTTCTCCTCTGGAGTGTGCTATCCGCTGAGTCTATTGCCATCATTGACTGTGTTATCTCGTGCTGGATTACTTCAAGAGACTTTCTATATTGGCAGTGTTGTTCAGTCATATATACATTTATATTGTGCATATTACTGTGGATCAAAGTCAAGGTGCCCGTGTATATCTTGTGTTGCAGTCTCTCCCCGTGCACCTCCTCACATATATATTCAGTGGTACAACTTGCTAGTGGCAGACCACTGACCCCTGTTTCCAGTTTCACCTGTTCCAGTATCCTCTCACATAGCAGTGGTACAACTTGCTAACGCAGACCACTGACTCCCCGGATACCTCCACTTGGATTCCATTCCTTCACTCTGACAGCGGTACAACTTGCTATCCGCAGACCGCTGACTCTCATCACCTCCTCGTTTCTGTTGGACATTCCTCCTCACTATAGCAGTGGTACAACTTGCTACCGCAGACCACTGACTACCTTCACGTGTCCTTTGTCCATACAGTTCCTCGTGTATTACTACCTCCATATTGCCAGTGCTGCTAGTCATAGACTTTCCTGAGCATCTCATCATCTGCTATTTCCTGTTCCGTGATCACCCTGCTACCAGAGTACCATATTACCACCTATACTGCTCTGGTAAGCCTATCACCTGGTGATCCCTGGGTAAAGACTCCTAGTGCCCGTGACAGCAGCGCAGAACACTGAATGCTTCCCGACCATTGCCTTAGCAACGGCCGGGACAACCCGGAAGTGACGTCCCGGTCGTCATGACAACGGCTGGGACGTGAGGGTAGAGAGTTGCGGCGGTGCCCGGAGCCGCCGCGGCTCATGACAGTACCCCCCCTTGAGGAGGGGTCAAGGAACCCCGACAACCTGGTTTTCCGGGAAATTTTCTCAAGAATTCAGTGAGCAACCTATCCGAGTGTAGGTTTCTTTGTGGTACCCATGACCGTTCTTCGGGGCCGTACCCTTTCCAATGGACTAAATAGTGAACCTAACCTTGGACATTCTTTGAATCCAGGATTTTCTCCACTATAAACTCTTGATGTCCATCCACAGAAACTGGTTGAGGTTTGACTTTTTTGAAAGCTCGAGCAGGTTTCAACAAAGAACAGTGAAATGTATTGGGAATTCTTAAGGATTCCGGAAGCTTTAGTTTGAAGGCCACTGGATTGACTTGCTTCAGGATGATAAATTGACCAATAAATGTAGGTCCTAATTTCCTACATGGCTGACCGAGTCTGATATTCCGAGTTGAGAGCCACACAGAGTCTCCAACCTTGAATGTACAAGTGGAACGATGTAAATCAGCAAAAATTTTGGACCTGAAGGAAGCTCGAAGTAAAGACTGGTGCACAGATTTCCATATGTTCCTGAGGCGGATGGCCGTGGCTCTGGTTTCAGGTGGTCTATCAGTGGCAAGAGAGGATAAGGAGTTAACTCTGGGATGGTACCCCAGGTTGCAATAAAAAGGAGAGTACCGGGAAGATGTGTGGCATGCGTTGTTGTACGCAAATTCGGCCCAGGGAAGGAGGTCAGCCTAATTGTCATGGTGTCACGGGCACTAGGAGTCTTTACCCAGGGATCACCAGGTGGTAAGCTTACCAGAGCAATGTAGATGGTAATAGTGTGCTCTGGTAGCAGGGTGATCACGGAACAGGCAATAGTAGATGATGAGATGCTCAGGAAAGTCTATGACTAGCAGCACAGGTAATATGGAGGTAATAATACACGAGGAACTGTATGGACAAGGGCAAGTGGAGGTAGTCAGTGGTCTGCGATAGCAAGTTGTACCACTGCTATAGTGAGGCGGAATGTCCAACAGAAACGAGGAGGTGATGAGAGTCAGCGGTCTGCGGATAGCAAGTGGTACCGCTGTCTGAGTGAAGGAATGGAATCCAAGTGGAGGTATCCGGGAAGTCAGTGGTCTGCGGTAGCAAGTTGTACCACTGCTATGTGAGAGGAATGGAACAGGTGATACCGGAACAGGAATCAGTGGTCTGCCCTCAGCAAGTTGTACCACTGAATATATATGTGAGGAGGTGTACGGGGAGAGACTGCAACACAGGATGTACACGGGCACATTAAACACGATCCACAGTAATATGCACAATATATATAAATGACTGAACAGGTCTGCAAATGTAGGAAGTCTATGAAGTAATCCAGCACAAGGTAACACAGTCAATGATGGCAAAAGACTCAGCGGATTGCAGACTCCAGAGGAAAACCAACACAGTCCAGCAAGATATGCAATACACCAGCACAGTCAATGAGAAGTATGCATACCGTGGTTCAGAAGGCAGTCAGATAGGAATGCAGTGATACCTGGGCGGCAGGAGGCCGACAGGATGAGAAGTCCCTGGATGTAAGAGGCAGGAGTCTAGTAGGTGCAGCGCACAGGTAAGTAGACCAACAGGGACACGAATCCACAGGAATCAGTAAAACATGGAACTGGACTCATGGAGGACCCAGGAGAATGGAGATGATCTAGCAGAGGAGTAGCTGATGAGATACGAATCCAATGCTGACAGGAGGGTAGAGACCAGCGGGAAACAGGAAGGCGTGGAGAGCGGATCAGCAGTAGATGGACGATAGCGCTGGCAGCGGCAGCAGGACTCTGCGGACCCACGGGAGAGATGAGATGAGGCTGACGTGCACAGGAGCAGCGGACAGGAATCAGCTAGCAGTCACGATGATGAACACGGGCGAGTTGCCAGCTGGAGGCTGTAGTGCACGGAAGCAGCGGATAGGAATCAGCTCACAGTCACGATGATGAGCACAGGCGAGTTGCCAGCTGGAGGCTGTAGTGCACGGAGGCAGCGGATAGGAATCAGCTCACAGTCACGATGATGAACACAGGCGAGTTGCAAGCTGGAAACTGTAGTGCACGGAGGCAGCGGCTAGGAATCAGCTCACAGACTTGATGATGAACAGGTGAGTGGATAAGGAGAGAAGGCTGTAGTGCACGGAGGCAGCGGATAGGAATCAGCAAACAGTCACTATGGGATATAATAGCGTTGAAGTGGTATAGGAGACTGTAGTGCACGGAGGCAGCGGATAGGAATCAGCAAACAGTCACAATGGAATATAATAGCGTTGAAGTGGTATAGGAGACTGTAGTGCACGGAGGCAGCGGATAGGAATCAGCAAACAGTCACAATGGAATATAATAGCGTTGAAGTGGTATAGGAGACTGTAGTGCACGGAGGCAGCGGATAGGAATCAGCAAACAGTCACAATGGAATATAATAGCATTGAAGTGGTATAGGAGACTGTAGTGCACGGAGGCAGCGGATAGGAATCAGCAAACAGTCACGATGAACAGTTGATGGTAGAAGTGGTATGGGAACCACAGTAGTAGAAGTGGTTTGGAAACCACAGAAGTAGAAGTGGTTTGGAAACCACAGGAATCAGCAGCGCTGAATACACGAGGAAACACAGGAACACCTTCAGAGACTCATGGGGAATGAGACTCCAAGATCAGGCAACGTGGTGTTGACCACAGGTGCTTAATATAGGGAGTGTTGCCTGATCTGCCAATTGAGTTAAAGGGACATACACTGAAGTATAGGAAAGGGCTGCGCATGCGCAGACCCTCAGGATGGAGGACGGCCACGGTTTCTAAATGTCCGAGAAGAGGCACTCACGGTCCGGTGAGTGACACATGGTGTTTGGAAATATACAGTCGAAGGTATTGCTCCAAGGATTGATTTACCCTTTCGGTCTGTCCGTTCCACTGCGGGTGGTAGGCAGATGACAAACTGAGGCTGATGCCTAGGAGCAAGCAAAAGGTCTTCCAGAAGACTGCGATAAATTGTGAGCCCCGGTCCGACACGATATCTTCTGGTAGTCCATGGTGACGAAATATATATTTGACCAACAAGGTGGCCAATGAACGAGCAGAAGGTAACTTGGTTAAATGAATAAAATGGGCCATTTTGCTGAACCGGTCCACGGTTACCCAGATAGTGTTACACCCAGAGGATAGAGGCAAGTCAACAATAAAGTCCATGGACACATGGGTCCAAGGTCTGACCAGCACAGGTAACGGTAGTAATGGTCCGGAAGGGGAACTTCGGGAAACTTTGTTCTTGGAGCACAGGTCACAGGATAATATATACTCTTTTACATCCTTAGACAATGATGGCCACCAGACAGTACGAGAAACAATTTCAATGGTCTTGGCAATACCGGGATGTCCAGAAGCCTTGTTGTCATGACACTGGGAAAGGACCGACTTCCTGAGGTGTAACAGCACGAAAAGTTTGCCCACTGGAGTTTCAGAAGGTGCCTGTGGTTGACATTGCTGAAGGGTTTTACCCAATTCCTGCGTGAAGGCAACCAAAATAGAAGAAGCAGGAATAATGGAACAGGGCTCAGAAACTGGACTTTGATAAGAAATAAAGTTACGGGACAAGGCATCCGCTCTTAGGTTCTTTGAACGGATAGGTTTTTGTGGTCTGTATAGATTGTGATAGTATGTCTTGCTCCTTCATGCCAGTGGCGCCATTCTTCCAATGCCCATTTGACGGCCAGTAACTCACAATTGCCCACGTCGTAATGTTCTTCAGCGGAAGAGAATTTTCGAGACAGATAAGCACAAGGATGAAGGCGGTAGTCTTTAGAATAT
Source organism: Mixophyes fleayi (assembly GCF_038048845.1). Classification (NCBI taxonomy): domain Eukaryota; kingdom Metazoa; phylum Chordata; class Amphibia; order Anura; family Limnodynastidae; genus Mixophyes; species Mixophyes fleayi. The sequence continues at coordinate 198,361 of NC_134404.1, read as the reverse complement.
TTCTGAGACAACACGGCTCCAACTCCAACATCTGAAGCATCAACTTCAACAATGAATGGGAGGTCTAGATTAGGATGTCTTAGAACTGAAGCAGACATGAAAGCACGTTTCAAGGCTTCGAAGGCAGAAACTGCAGTAGGCGACCAGACCTTAGGATCAGCACCCTTACGGTTCAGAGCTGTGATGGGGGCGATGAGGATGGAAAATGAACTGATAAATTTCCTATAATAGTTGGCGAATCCCAGGAATCTTTGGATGGCCTTTAAATTAGAGGGTTGTACCCAATCAAGAATAGCCTGTACCTTTGTGGGGTCCATAGCAAAGCCTTCAGGAGAAATAACATACCCCAGAAAAGTGACCCTGGAGACTTCAAAGTCACACTTCTCTAGTTTAGCATATAGATGATGATGACGGAGCTTCAGAAGTACTGGTCGAACATGTTCCCGGTGTTGTTCTAATGAGCAGGAGTAAATCAGGATGTCATCTAAATAGACCAATACGAAGGAACCCAAGAATTCACGAAGGACATCGTTGATCAAGTCTTGGAAAACAGCTGGAGCATTGCTGAGGCCGAAGGGCATAACGAGGTACTCATAATGGCCTGTTTGAGTATTAAAGGCGGTCTTCCACTCGTCGCCACTTCGGATACGTATCAAATTGTAGGCTCCTCGTAGGTCAATTTTGGAATAAATTTTAGCTACTTTTAGTTGATCAAAGATGGCTGAGATAAGTGGCAGAGGATAAGTATTTTTACTGGTTATTTTATTTAGCCCTCTGTAATCAATACAAGGCCTCAGCCCAACATCTTTTTTAGCCACAAAGAAGAAGCCTGCTCCGGCAAGAGACTTGGAAGGCTGTATGAAGCCTTTCTGCAGGTTCTCCTTTACATATGATTCCATGGATTGAGTCTCTGGAATAGATAAGGCGTATAATCTTCCCTTGGGCAACCTAGAACCAGGGACAAGGTCAATAGCACAATCGTACTCCCGGTGTGGAGATAGAACATCTGCTTCTTTTTTAGAGAAGACGTCAGAAAACTCATGGTAATGAAGAGGCAACCGTTCAGGACAGATCTGAGTAATTCTGAGTGGTAGAGACAGACATGAGAAAGAACATCGAGGACCCCACTTGATGATCTCCCCCTTGGTCCAGTCGATACAAGGATTGTGAAGAACTAGCCAAGGGTGGCCCAGTATTAAAGGAACCGAAGGACAATTAATTAGATACAGAGAGATGGTCTCGGAGTGAAGGGCACCCAATTTTAACTGCAGAGGAGGTGAACGATGATGTATCTCACCCTTATCTAGACAATTTCCATCCAATCCGAAAACCGTGATGATGGATTGCAATGGAACGGCTGCGAAACCCAAGGAGCGGACGAGGGCCAAGTCCAAAAAGTTTCCGGCAGCTCCACTGTCCAGAAAGGCTGGGATGGACATATCTCGGCGTTAAAGGTGAGCTGAGCAGGTACAAGCAAAGAATTTTTTGGAGAGATTACTTGTAGGCCTAAGTGGACACCCTCCATGTTCACTTGGCCCGGTCTTTTCCCGGTTTAACAGGGCAGGAACGGAGCAGATGGTCTTTCTCTCCATAATACAGGCAGAGACCCAAAGTACGCCTCCGGGTTCGTTCCTCCGATGACAGTCGATATGCCCCCAGTTGCATAGGTTCGACTTGGTCAAAAGGAGCAGCTTGCGGAAGCATAGGAGAAAAGGTAGAAGAACTTTCCTTTTCGGTCTTCCTTTCTCTGTATCTCCTGTCGATCCGAATAGCTAGCTGCATAAGTTCTTCGAGGGATTCTGCAGTAGGATATTGGACCAGGGAGTCCTTTATTTGCTCAGAGAGGCCCAGACGGAATTGACAACGAAGAGCTGGGTCATTCCATGCTCAGTCTGAAGACCAACGCCTGAAACTGGAACAATATTCCCCCGCGGAACGTTGCCCTTGTAATAAGGATCGAAGCTGTGCTTCGGCAGAAGCCACTCGGTCCGGGTCATCATAAATCAACCCAAGTGCTTCAAAGAAGGCGTCCACACACTGTAACTGAGGGCTGTTGGAATCTAAGCTGAAGGCCCAGGATTGCGGATCCCCTTGTAGGAGAGAGATAATTATCCCCACCCTCTGCTGTGGAGATCCAGACGAGAGTGGTCTCAATTTGAAATAGAGCTTGCAGCTGTCACGGAACTTACGGAAGAGTCTGCGATCTCCCGAAAAGCGGTCAGGTAAATGCATCTTGGGTTCCACCACAGCAGAGTGGGCGGCTTGTGAAACTCTAGACGCTTGTTCCTGGGCAGCCTGCCGCTGGGACAGCTCCTGGACCATCTGGGACAAAGTCTGGATTTGTCCTGCCAGCACTTGTGCCGGGCTTGGTTCCATAGGGCCGAATGATACAACTCACTCACTCCAGTATAACCCTTTTTTGGGCCGGTTATAATGTTAGGAACCCCCACAGCCAGCAACACAAAACCCGGAGTCTGCTCAGAAGTCTGGTTTTCGCTGGAGCCCCTAGTGGTGGGGACAGACTTGGCCGCAGACAGCTGAGGGTCGTGAATTGTGCGCGGACTGGGGAGAACCCAGCGATAGAAGGTGGGAGCAATAGCAGAGTGAGGTCATGCAAGGGTCAAGGCCGGCAGCAGATAGAATATCCAGTACACGAACCGGGGTCAGGGGTCACAGGTAAATCAGCAGCGTAGGAGTCCAGGCAAGAAGGTCAAAAGGGCACAGGCAATCAATCGTAGTCAGAAACAAGGCAAAGGTCGGCAACAGTAGACAGAATCCAAAAAGTATTCAGAGAGCAGGGGAACACTGCAGGCTAGTATGCACAAGCAGGAACTATAACCGATAGGGGAGGATTGCCCCTCCCTGCCTTACATACTAGCACTGGCCAATGGGAGGAAGACAGCCCCGGGGAGCATAATTAGCTAGCTGGCTTCTTTATTATTTGCGCATGCACCCGGCTGTCCTGAATGCCGGAGCGCAGCGCAGAACACTGAATGCGACGGCAGGGACAACACGGAAGTGACGTCCCGGTCGTCATGATGACGGCCGGGACGTGAGGGCAGAGAGTCGCGGCGGTGCCCGGAGCCGCCGCGGCTCATGACACCTAAATACATGTACAATATCTGATTATTCAGATTGGTAATATGTCCTTTTTAAAAATGATACTAGTAATAAAGGCATTTGCCCTAACATATGATTAACCTGTTCATTTAGACTGGATAGGAGTGTTCTAGTGACCCATTGCTTTTCTTTCTTTTCTTTTTGTTTTCTCTTATGTTACAGATGGTAAGAGCACCCCCTCATTGATATAGTGAATTGATATTTAAATGAGGTATATCCTGGTTCAGTGCGGATGATTCCCCTCTCTCTCTAATATTTCAGCATTAACATACTGTGTCATTGTACATAATATATATCAAAGGGATTGTTTAAGGAGATAAATTAAATTTAATGAACAGGTCTAGATAGTTCCCATTTTCAATGTTTTGACAAACAGTCCAGAGTGATTTTAAAAATTTTACATTTTTAATTTTTCTTGAAACATACTGCTGTGTTATATGAAAGCCCATAAAAAGAGGTTTAAAAAAAGATTAAAAGCAATTTTTTTGTTAAAAATTGCAGCTTTGAAGGCATTTAACTTCAAAACCAGTGCACACATTCAGCCTAAGATTTGGGGATTTTCTTTACACCCATGGCAACATTTATTATATCAACTTTCATTACAATCTGAAACGGTCTGTTGTGGAATGACTCCTCGGTGTTGGTGGGTAATAGCCCGTCACCCCCTGTTTTAACCCCTTCTAGTCATTTGTGATGTCAGAGGGGCTCCAGCTGCTCCCAGCTTCCTGTCCTTAGTGACTGGCCCAGGATAAAACATCAGACCTGGCCCTGTATAAGAACAATAACTGGCTGCTGAATCCTATACTCCAGGTGACTGCTGGGAAATAACAATCCTGGTTATGTCCATTCTGTCACAATGGTATCTGCCAATACCCCTTGCTCAAGTCAAATGTGGAGATATACTTTGCTCCAGCTAACTCTTCTAACAGAGCGCCAATGTGAGGTAGTAGATAGCTGCCCCACATTGGACCCAGTTACCTCATTCAATCGGCGTTAATCTAGGCAAATCCACATTGTCTCATCCTTCTTGGGAACCAATACAACGGAGGCTGTCCAGGGACTGCATGATGGCTGGATCACACCTAGCTCAAGCATCTCCAGCACCTCCCTGTACATACACTTCTTGGCCTCTGGTGAGACCCGATAAGCAGGTTGCCTAATTGGCCTATGCTCACCAGTGTCCACATGGTGCATTGCCAAGGAAGTCCGACCGGGCTTCCTACTGACCTGAGTTGCAAAGGGCCACAGCACTGCCTCAAGCTGCTCCCACTTGTAGGCACACAACTGCTCATCCCAGCCTCTACACCACCTTCACCTCTGGCATCCACGAGGAGGTTAGGTAGTGGGTCATTTCCTGGTTGATCAGTTGGTAATCAGCAAACCGCTGCTACCAACTCTAAACACTCATGTGATACCTTCAACATATTCACATGGTAGGTCTGCTGCCGCCTATCGACGCTATCAAATGACACCACATAGATGATGTCACTTAACCTTCTTCCCAACCTCATAAAGTCTGCCGCACGCACCCTGATCATACCTTTCTTCTGATCAGTCTTCTGCTTGGTCAGTGGTTCCACTAGATTAGCTTGCTGGAGCTTTATCACATACTGGGTGGGTAGCTATCCTTCCCAATACAACTAGAACAGGTCAAGAGGACTCTGTGGCCATATAGTAATTCAAAGAGAGAGAAACTGGTAGTCTCCTGTGACACCTGCCAAATAGGAGGTGTGGCAGGTAGCGTTCCCAGCCCCCCCTCCCCCCTCCGAAGTTACAAATGCCCATATGTCTGTAGCATGTGCTTCAGAGTGCCACTGAACCGCTCACAGAGCCCACTAGTCTGGGGATGGTAGGGGACATTACGGAGTTTCCGCACACCGCACTTTGCCCAGAGACACTGAACCACTGAACTGTGTCCCTTGATCAGTTAGGATCTCACTAGAGAACCCTACTCTGCGAAATACTCCTAGCAGTGCGTCTGCTACCTTCTCCGCAGTTATGGAGGGCAGAGCTACAACCTCAGGGTACTTTGTGACGTAATGGACCACAGTGAGGATTTCTCTGTCACCATCTGCCTCCGGCTACAGTACAGCATCTTCTCTGCGAATGCTGCTTTGCCTATTCCAGATCCTGCTTGCAAGGGGATAACTTCTCCTAATTGGACTTGGATCCTGATCATGGCCTTTATAAGACTTTCTGTTCCAGCAAACTGGGCCACTTCAGCAATTATCTTTGCTGCTAGTCTGAGTAACCCGTGATCTGGTCCTGATTTGTCTCCTGGGGCTGATTCATTAAGAATCTTAACTTAAGAAACTTCTTATTTCAGTTTCCTGGACAAAATCATGTTACAATGCAAGGGGTGCAAATTAGAATTCTGTTAAATACTGACTGTTTTTTCATGTAGCACACAAATACTTGATAGCTTATTTGTACACTGAAATTTAAAGTTGCTATTTATGTGCTACATGAAAAAACAGTCAGTATTTAACTCATGTGCAAAACAGAATACTAATTTGCACCCCTTGCAATGTAACATGGATGTGTCCAGGAGACTGAAATAAGAAGTTTCTTAAGTTAAGATCCTTAATGAATCAGGCTCCTGGTGTCTGACTTGTTTGTCTCATCATATTGCACCTTTTCAGTGACCCCGACTTTGGCTTCACTTGTTTATCCCCTGGTACTGTTGTGGACCTTCCAGCTTTTGACTCTGGCTTACCTGACCTTCCATCAGTCTTTCTTCCTTGGATCATCCAGTGTCTCCTGCTACCACAGCTAAACCTGGACAATCCCGGTATCCTGTACCTACAGCTATCCTATTGTGCCTGGGTAATGGAGTTGAGAAATGCGATTACATTTCCACCCCCAGCATCATTGTCCAAGATCACATCGGTGGGAAGTCCATCCACAGTGATTGAGGCCCCTGATTATCTAAGTCCTTCTCCTTGGAGGGGTCCCATTTGGACTGGCTACAGGTTCCTCCACATGTTTTTGGGGGTCTTTTGGCCATACAAGTGACTCTCTCTGCTGAGACAGTTTCCTCACTGCCGCGCTCCTCTGGACTGACATGTATGGGAACAGTCTCTTTGGGCTCAACTCCACCAGTTAAACAAGTCAGCCTCGCCCAGAACTGGAATTAGGGGCACGAGTCTGGGATGCTGGGGCAGTGGGACAGTCCATCCCATGCGGCCGATTGTCTCACAGAAATAACACTTTCTTACCAGCCGGACTCCAGTGGTCTCTGATAACTTCCTTGGACAGGGCAAAGCCTGGGCTGGCTAGAAGCTCTCGGCTTTGTGGGTTCCTGCCTGGGGGGGGGGGAGGTGAACACAAGAGGAGTGTTCTCCTGTGTGATGAAACTAGTCTGATATCCCCTTACCCAGCCTGTCCCTCGTTCCTCACACAATGTGGAGTAGAACAACATGTACATTTATAGCACTGTTAATGTGCTCAGCTCACCAGAGGGCAGTGTCTCATTATATGTTATATGTATCACTGTCCTCCTGTGTGTTACATGTATCACTGTCCCCGTGTGTTATATGTATCACTGTCCCCTGTGTGTTATATGTATCACTGTCCTCCTGTGTGTTATATGTATCACTGTCCTCCTGTGTGTTACATGTATCACTGTCCCCCTGTGTGTTACATGTATCACTGTCCCCTGTGTGTTATATGTATCACTGTCCTCCTGTGTGTTATATGTATCACTGTCCCCTGTGTGTTACCTGTATCACTGTCCCCCTGTGTGTTATATGTATCACTGTCCCCCCTGTGTGTTATATGTATCACTGTCCTCCCTGTGTGTTATATGTATCACTGTCCCCTGTGTGTTACATGTATCACTGTCCCCTGTGTGTTATATGTATCACTGTCCCCCTGTGTGTTATATGTATCACTGTCCTCCTGTGTGTTATATGTATCACTGTCCCCCTGTGTGTTATATGTATCACTGTCCTCCTGTGTGTTATATGTATCACTGTCCCCCTGTGTGTTACATGTATCACTGTCCTCCCTGTGTGTTACATGTATCACTGTCCCCTGTGTGTTACATGTATCACTGTCCTCCTGTGTGTTATATGTATCACTGTCCCCTGTGTGTTATATGTATCACTGTCCTCCTGTGTGTTATATGTATCACTGTCCCCTGTGTGTTACATGTATCACTGTCCCCCTGTGTGTTACATGTATCACTGTCCCCTGTGTGTTACATGTATCACTGTCCCCCATGTGTGTTACATGTATCACTGTCCTCCCTGTGTGTTATATGTATCACTGTCCTCCCTGTGTGTTACATGTATCACTGTCCCCCTGTGTGTTACATGTATCACTGTCCCCCTGTGTGTTACATGTATCACTGTCCTCCTGTGTGTTACATGTATCACTGTCCTCCCTGTGTGTTATATGTATCACTGTCCCCCTGTGTGTTACATGTATCACTGTCCTCCTGTGTGTTACATGTATCACTGTCCTCCCTGTGTGTTACATGTATCACTGTCCTCCCTGTGTGTTATATGTATCACTGTCCCCGTGTGTTACATGTATCACTGTCCTCCTGTGTGTTATATGTATCACTGTCCCCTGTGTGTTACCTGTATCACTGTCCTCCTGTGTGTTATATGTATCACTGTCCTCCTGTGTGTTACATGTATCACTGTCCTCCCTGTGTGTTACATGTATCACTGTCCTCCCTGTGTGTTATATGTATCACTGTCCTCCTGTGTGTTATATGTATCACTGTCCCCTGTGTGTTATATGTATCACTGTCCTCCTGTGTGTTATATGTATCACTGTCCCCTGTGTGTTACATGTATCACTGTCCCCCTGTGTGTTACCTGTATCACTGTCCCCCTGTGTGTTATATGTATCACTGTCCTCCTGTGTGTTACATGTATCACTGTCCTCCCTGTGTGTTATATGTATCACTGTCCCCTGTGTGTTACATGTATCACTGTCCCCTGTGTGTTACATGTATCACTGTCCTCCTGTGTGTTACATGTATCACTGTCCTCCTGTGTGTTATATGTATCACTGTCCCCCTGTGTGTTACATGTATCACTGTCCTCCTGTGTGTTACATGTATCACTGTCCCCCTGTGTGTTACATGTATCACTGTCCCCTGTGTGTTACATGTATGACTGTCCCCTGTGTGTTACATGTATCACTGTCCCCCCTGTGTGTTATATGTATCACTGTCCTCCCTGTGTGTTATATGTATCACTGTCCTCCTGTGTGTTACATGTATCACTGTCCCCCCGTGTGTTACCTGTATCACTGTCCCCCCGTGTGTTACATGTATCACTGTCCCCTGTGTGTTACCTGTATCACTGTCCCCCTGTGTGTTATATGTATCACTGTCCTCCCTGTGTGTTACATGTATCACTGTCCTCCCTGTGTGTTATATGTATCACTGTCCCCTGTGTGTTACATGTATCACTGTCCCCTGTGTGTTACATGTATCACTGTCCTCCTGTGTGTTATATGTATCACTGTCCTCCTGTGTGTTACCTGTATCACTGTCCCCCCTGTGTGTTACCTGTATCACTGTCCTCCTGTGTGTTACCTGTATCACTGTCCCCCCTGTGTGTTACCTGTATCACTGTCCTCCTGTGTGTTATATGTATCACTGTCCCCTGTGTGTTACATGTATCACTGTCCCCTGTGTGTTACATGTATCACTGTCCCCTGTGTGTTACATGTATCACTGTCCTCCTGTGTGTTACCTGTATCACTGTCCCCTGTGTGTTACCTGTATCACTGTCCTCCTGTGTGTTACCTGTATCACTGTCCCCTGTGTGTTACATGTATCACTGTCCTCCTGTGTGTTACCTGTATCACTGTCCCCCTGTGTGTTACATGTATCACTGTCCCCTGTGTGTTACCTGTATCACTGTCCTCCTGTGTGTTATATGTATCACTGTCCCCTGTGTGTTACATGTATCACTGTCCCCCCTGTGTGTTATATGTATCACTGTCCCCCTGTGTGTTACATGTATCACTGTCCTCCCTGTGTGTTACATGTATCACTGTCCTCCTGTGTGTTACATGTATCACTGTCCCCTGTGTGTTATATGTATCACTGTCCTCCTGTGTGTTACATGTATCACTGTCCCCTGTGTGTTACATGTATCACTGTCCCCTGAGTGTTATATGTATCACTGTCCTCCTGTGTGTTACATGTATCACTGTCCCCCTGTGTGTTACCTGTATCACTGTCCTCCTGTGTGTTACCTGTATCACTGTCCCCTGTGTGTTACCTGTATCACTGTCCTCCTGTGTGTTACCTGTATCACTGTCCTCCTGTGTGTTATATGTATCACTGTCCCCTGTGTGTTACATGTATCACTGTCCCCCCTGTGTGTTATATGTATCACTGTCCCCCTGTGTGTTACATGTATCACTGTCCCCTGTGTGTTACCTGTATCACTGTCCTCCTGTGTGTTACATGTATCACTGTCCTGTGTGTTACCTGTATCACTGTCCTCCCTGTGTGTTATATGTATCACTGTCCCCTGTGTGTTATATGTATCACTGTCCCCTGTGTGTTATATGTATCACTGTCCCTGTGTGTTACATGTATCACTGTCCTCCTGTGTGTTACATGTATCACTGTCCCCCCTGTGTGTTACATGTATCACTGTCCTCCTGTGTGTTATATGTATCACTGTCCTCCTGTGTGTTACATGTATCACTGTCCCCCTGTGTGTTATATGTATCACTGTCCCCCCTGTGTGTTATATGTATCACTGTCCTCCTGTGTGTTACATGTATCACTGTCCCCCCTGTGTGTTATATGTATCACTGTCCTCCTGTGTGTTATATGTATCACTGTCCTCCTGTGTGTTACATGTATCACTGTCCCCTATGTGTTATATGTATCACTGTCCCCCTGTGTGTTATATGTATCACTGTCCCCTGTGTGTTACCTGTATCACTGTCCTCCCTGTGTGTTACATGTATCACTGTCCCCTGTGTGTTACATGTATCACTGTCCCCCTGTGTGTTACATGTATCACTGTCCCTGTGTGTTATATGTATCACTGTCCCCCTGTGTGTTACATGTATCACTGTCCTGTGTGTTACATGTATCACTGTCCCCCTGTGTGTTACATGTATCACTGTCCCTGTGTGTTATATGTATCACTGTCCCCCTGTGTGTTACATGTATCACTGTCCCCTGTGTGTTATATGTATCACTGTCCCCCTGTGTGTTACATGTATCACTGTCCTGTGTGTTATATGTATCACTGTCCCCCTGTGTGTTATATGTATCACTGTCCCCCTGTGTGTTACATGTATCACTGTCCCCCCTGTGTGTTATATGTATCACTGTCCCCCTGTGTGTTACCTGTATCACTGTCCCCCTGTGTGTTACATGTATCACTGTCCCCCTGTGTGTTACATGTATCACTGTCCCCCTGTGTGTTACATGTATCACTGTCCCCCTGTGTGTTACATGTATCACTGTCCTGTGTGTTACATGTATCACTGTCCCCCTGTGTGTTACATGTATCACTGTCCCCCTGTGTGTTACATGTATCACTGTCCCTGTGTGTTATATGTATCACTGTCCCCCCTGTGTGTTACCTGTATCACTGTCCCCCTGTGTGTTACATGTATCACTGTCCCCTGTGTGTTACCTGTATCACTGTCCTCCTGTGTGTTACCTGTATCACTGTCCCCCTGTGTGTTACATGTATCACTGTCCTCCTGTGTGTTATATGTATCACTGTCCCCTGTGTGTTACATGTATCACTGTCCCCCCTGTGTGTTATATGTATCACTGTCCCCCTGTGTGTTACATGTATCACTGTCCTCCCTGTGTGTTACATGTATCACTGTCCTCCTGTGTGTTACATGTATCACTGTCCCCCTGTGTGTTATATGTATCACTGTCCTCCTGTGTGTTACATGTATCACTGTCCCCCTGTGTGTTACATGTATCACTGTCCCCTGAGTGTTATATGTATCACTGTCCTCCTGTGTGTTATATGTATCACTGTCCCCCTGTGTGTTACCTGTATCACTGTCCCCTGTGTGTTACATGTATCACTGTCCCTGTGTGTTACCTGTATCACTGTCCTCCCTGTGTGTTATATGTATCACTGTCCCCTGTGTGTTATATGTATCACTGTCCCCTGTGTGTTATATGTATCACTGTCCCTGTGTGTTACATGTATCACTGTCCCCCCTGTGTGTTACATGTATCACTGTCCTCCTGTGTGTTACATGTATCACTGTCCTCCTGTGTGTTACATGTATCACTGTCCCCCCTGTGTGTTACATGTATCACTGTCCCCCCTGTGTGTTATATGTATCACTGTCCTCCTGTGTGTTACATGTATCACTGTCCCCCTGTGTGTTATATGTATCACTGTCCTCCTGTGTGTTATATGTATCACTGTCCTCCTGTGTGTTACATGTATCACTGTCCCCCTGTGTGTTATATGTATCACTGTCCCCCTGTGTGTTATATGTATCACTGTCCCCCTGTGTGTTATATGTATCACTGTCCCCCTGTGTGTTATATGTATCACTGTCCCCCTGTGTGTTACATGTATCACTGTCCCCCCTGTGTGTTACATGTATCACTGTCCCCCTGTGTGTTACATGTATCACTGTCCCCCTGTGTGTTACATGTATCACTGTCCCCCTGTGTGTTACATGTATCACTGTCCTCCCTGTGTGTTACATGTATCACTGTCCCTGTGTGTTATATGTATCACTGTCCCCCCTGTGTGTTACATGTATCACTGTCCTCCCTGTGTGTTACATGTATCACTGTCCCCCCTGTGTGTTATATGTATCACTGTCCTCCCTGTGTGTTATATGTATCACTGTCCTCCTGTGTGTTACATGTATCACTGTCCCTCCTGTGTGTTACATGTATCACTGTCCTCCTGTGTGTTATATGTATCACTGTCCTCCCTGTGTGTTATATGTATCACTGTCCTCCTGTGTGTTATCATGTATCACTGTCCTCCTGTGTGTTACATGTATCACTGTCCTCCCTGTGTGTTATATGTATCACTGTCCTCCCTGTGTGTTATATGTATCACTGTCCTCCTGTGTGTTACATGTATCACTGTCCTCCCTGTGTGTTACATGTATCACTGTCCCTCCTGTGTGTTATATGTATCACTGTCCCCCTGTGTGTTATATGTATCACTGTCCTCCTGTGTGTTACATGTATCACTGTCCTCCTGTGTGTTACATGTATCACTGTCCTCCCTGTGTGTTATATGTATCACTGTCCTCCCTGTGTGTTATATGTGATCACTGTCCTCACTGTGTGTTACATGTATCACTGTCCTCCTGTGTGTTACATGTATCACTGTCCCCTGTGTGTTATATGTATCACTGTCCCCCCTGTGTGTTATATGTATCACTGTCCTCCTGTGTGTTACATGTATCACTGTCCCTGTGTGTTATATGTATCACTGTCCCCCCTGTGTGTTATATGTATCACTGTCCTCCTGTGTGTTACATGTATCACTGTCCCCCTGTGTGTTACATGTATCACTGTCCCCCTGTGTGTTATATGTATCACTGTCCTCCTGTGTGTTATATGTATCACTGTCCTCCTGTGTGTTACATGTATCACTGTCCTCCCTGTGTGTTATATGTATCACTGTCCCCCTGTGTGTTATATGTATCACTGTCCCCCTGTGTGTTACATGTATCACTGTCCTCCTGTGTGTTACATGTATCACTGTCCTCCTGTGTGTTACATGTATCACTGTCCCCCTGTGTGTTACATGTATCACTGTCCTCCTGTGTGTTACATGTATCACTGTCCCCTGTGTGTTATATGTATCACTGTCCCCCTGTGTGTTATATGTATCACTGTCCTCCCTGTGTGTTATATGTATCACTGTCCCCCTGTGTGACTGTGTGTTACATGTATCACTGTCCCCCTGTGTGTTACATGTATCACTGTCCCCTGTGTGTTACATGTATCACTGTCCCCTGTGTGTTACATGTATCACTGTCCTCCTGTGTGTTATATGTATCACTGTCCTCCTGTGTGTTACATGTATCACTGTCCCCCTGTGTGTTACATGTATCACTGTCCCCCTGTGTGTTACATGTATCACTGTCCCCTGTGTGTGTACATGTATCACTGTCCTTCCCTGTGTGTGTTACATGTATCACTGTCCCTGTGTGTTACATGTATCACTGTCCCCCTGTGTGTTACATGTATCACTGTCCCCCTGTGTGTTACATGTATCACTGTCCTCCTGTGTGTTACATGTATCACTGTCCCCCTGTGTGTTACATGTATCACTGTCCCCTGTGTGTTATATGTATCACTGTCCCCTGTGTGTTATATGTATCACTGTCCCCCTGTGTGTTATATGTATCACTGTCCCCCTGTGTGTTATATAATCACTGTCCCCCTGTGTGTTACATGTATCACTGTCCCCCTGTGTGTTACATGTATCACTGTCCCCTGTGTGTTACATGTATCACTGTCTCCCCTGTGTGTTATATGTATCACTGTCTCCCCTGTGTGTTATATGTATCACTGTCCTCCTGTGTGTTATATGTATCACTGTCCCCTGTGTGTTATATGTATCACTGTCCTCCTGTGTGTTACCTGTATCACTGTCTCCCCTGTGTGTTACATGTATCACTGTCTCCCTGTGTGTTACATGTATCACTGTCCCCCTGTGTGTTACATGTATCACTGTCCTCCTGTGTGTTACATGTATCACTGTCCTCCCTGTGTGTTATATGTATCACTGTCCCTCCCTGTGTGTTACATGTATCACTGTCCTCCTGTGTGTTATATGTATCACTGTCCTCCTGTGTGTTACATGTATCACTGTCCCCCTGTGTGTTACATGTATCACTGTCCTCCCTGTGTGTTACATGTAGCACTGTCCCCCTGTGTGTTATATGTATCACTGTCCTCCTGTGTGTTACATGTATCACTGTCCCCCTGTGTGTTACATGTATCACTGTCCCCTGTGTGTTATATGTATCACTGTCCCCTGTGTGTTATATGTATCACTGTCCCCTGTGTGTTATATGTATCACTGTCCCCCTGTGTGTTATATGTATCACTGTCCCCCTGTGTGTTACATGTATCACTGTCCCCCTGTGTGTTACATGTATCACTGTCCTCCCTGTGTGTTATATGTATCACTGTCCCCTGTGTGTTACATGTATCACTGTCTCCCCTGTGTGTTACATGTATCACTGTCCTCCCTGTGTGTTACATGTATCACTGTCCCCCTGTGTGTTACATGTA